>NC_136425.1:131272500-131405000 GCF_052625555.1 Lactuca saligna
TATATATATAGGAGGGTTCAATTGAGAAAAAAGGAGTTGAGAATGGGAATCATTCTCAATCAATCATTTATTTTTGCCGTAAAAGCCTCCAACGTACCGACGGAAATGGAAAAGGAATGCACATGTGTTTTCCAACAAAACATAATTCCTTAAACTGTATATATATATATATATATATATATATATATATATATATATATATATATATATATATATATATATATATATATATATATATATATATATATATATATATATATATATATGAAACATCCCAAAATACGACCCAAAATTTTTTGTTTAATAATTACTGAAAACACCATGATAAAACCATAAGGTAAAACTCGTACGTCAATATCTCACAAACAAAAGTAAAGTGTTATGAGCAAACTGTATCTAGACTGTATCAACCACATCTATGAAAACCAAAACAACTCCAAGGACAGGTGAAGCTGTGGTGTGTGCGATGCCATCAACCCGAACTGTTCCCTTTGCTTGCGGAAGTATCTGAAACCAAAACTGAAACTGTAAGCACAAAGCTTAGTGAGCTCCCCCAAACTACCACATACCATACAATACATATAAACACATACTGGGCCTTGCCCACTGCATCGGACCGAAGTCCGGAAACTGCATCGGACCAAAGTCCGGAACTAACCAGGGCCTTGCCCTCTGCATCGGATCGAAATCTGGAACTACTGAGGCCTTGTCTCCTGCATCGGACCAAATTCCGGAACTAACTGCATCAGACCGAAGTCCGGAACTAACTGCATCGGACTGAAGTCCGGAACTACTGAACATAGCATCACATAAGCACATCAACTAACATGGGCACTTAGATAGCATACTACATCGGGCTGTAACCCGAAACACATAACACAGAAATCCTGTTTGAGCAACGAAGGCATCAAACATACTAAAATCTGCATCGGAACGAAGTCCGGAAACTACTACTAGTTAAACGGGCCGGCATTGTGGCCTTAGACCCGTTCCTACTGAAAGGAAACTCACCTCGTGATCTTGCTGCTGAGTGTGTGGCTCCGGGAACTATCTGCTGCTGCTTCGGTATCTCCCCGGCTACAATTCCACAAATACACTCAATCAAATACTAATAACTGTATTGGGGTAAAATGACTCTTTTACCCCTGGCTAAAGTCAACTCTCCTGGTCAAAGTTAACTTCACAGTTGACCTGACTCGCCGAGTTGGGCCGCTAACTCGCCGAGTCCCTACTCTTATTTCTCAACCCTGCTCGCTGCTACTCGTCGAGTATGGCATACACTCAACGAGTTCCCATGCTATATCAACACTCAGGTTATCTGCATCCGACTCGCCGAGTCGTATGAACGACTCGACGAGTTGTTCTTGAATCATAAGAAGATTGCCTTGGACTCGCCGAGTTGTATGAACAACTCGTCGAGTCCCTCCATTGCTGAGTCTAACCTCTAACTCACTGAGTCCATACACTACTCACTGGTCCCCACTCGGAATCACTCAAAGGGGAAGAATCGGGGACTCGCGACTCGACTCGCCGAGTCCGAAGAACGACTCGCCAAGTCTCAAGCATGCAACTTCTAAAAACTCGATTCTGCTCAAAACCACTGCATACAATATATAAATCTGAGCTCCTAAGGCTGGTTTACCACGTAAAGTTCCCAACTTTACGTGTACAAAAGCATACAAAAGGGTATAAAAGCTAGAAAGGTACTTGGAAGTGTAGATCTAGGGCTATCATGCAAAATGGCTCCATAAAGTTGATAAATATACGTTTTTGGAACTGTAACATGGCTAGATTCGAAAGCTAATCCATCCAATATGATTTCTCTACTATAAACAAGCTAAAGAATGGGCTAAATATGCTTATAAAGGGGAATCTATCAACAAATCGGGAAGAAACTGATCATTACCTCAAAGTACTCTGAGATGGGTGCAAGGACTTGGATCTTCTTCTTCTTCTTTGGATTTAGCCTTCTTCTTCTCTTCAAAACTTCAAGAATTACACCAAGAATGCTCAAAAACTCAATGGGATGATTAGGGTTTTCTTAGATAACGTTTTGAGGATGAAAGAGGCGAGTTTGGGGTTGATAAGGTGGTTTAAATAGGGTGCAAACCCGGGGATTTAGGGTTTCTACCTAGCAGGCCGACTCGCCGAGTCCCGAATATGGACTCGCCGAGTCGCCGATCTATAAGCTGATCAATATATATATATATATATATATATATATATGTATGTATGTATATATATGGGAGGGTTCAATTGAGAAAAAAAAGAGATGAGAATAGGGAATCATTCTGAGTCAATGCGCGTCATGGAAGGCCCTGTCATAAAGAGAGATGACACGCTTTTGCGCGTCGTCTATAGACGACACGCATTTACGACGCGCAATTACGACGCGCGTTTACGACACGCAATGCGTATCAAGGAAGGCCATGTCATAAAGAAAGAAGACACGCATTCGCGTGTCGTAACCTTACGACGCGCGTGTTAATGACACGCAATGCGTATCAAGAAAGCTCCTGTCAAGAAAGGCCATGTCATAAATGAAGATGACACACATTTTTGCGTATCATAATTTTAAATGTTTAAAAAAACATTATTTATAGATTTACTAATTTTCAAATTAAATTTGTATTTAATGTCTCATAATAGAAATAAAATACCATATACAAAAAATACAATCCATTGCATAAAGTTTAATGTCATATAATTCTATTTCTTACAATATATAAATTTGCATTCATCTAATCTACTTCGTGTTTCATATTAACAGTTGGAATGAAGAATGCAACACTTGCATTTGCAACATCTTATCTCTTTCAGCTTGAGTTTTCTTTTCCTCTTCTAACTCCAGAGCTATTCGCTTTCATCATCAACCTTGCAATCATGTTAGTTGTACAATATCAATATCAACTAATTAATAATGCACATGGTATGTATGTATGAGAGTGGAATCAAAATGATCTACCAATAAGTGTTTTGTACTGCCTTGAATCAAAGTATTTTTGGTGGCTTCAAGTACAACTCCCAAAGGATACTCCTTCATATACCCACCTGCATATATGCAAATATACATGTACAATATTGAGTATGTTATGGGAAAATTGCTGAAAATAGCAACATACTTTCAATATTGGTAAAGGGGTAAAATATTAATTTGTGGAGTATATTATGGGGCATTGTGATTTTATATATACCTAATACTACAAACTATCATCATCTTTAATTACAACTTGTTTAATTGGTTGAAATGTGTAATTTGTGTCAAGTGTTTAAATTAATAAAAAAATACTCTATATAAATTAGTAAATATATAAAACAATCTTATATGAATTGACAAAAAAAATGAATCTTTATCTTTTATCTAAAACTTTAAGTGATGTCATGAAACGAGATAATCGATTATTGATTATAATAGTAAATATTTTGGTCTTTAAGTAATATATGATTATACATTTCGTCTAAGCTGCCGCCTTTTACATAAATTATAAAAATAAAATAAAGATTAAATAAACAAACATTAATTTGAAAAGAGAAAATATACCTATGAAAAAGAAAAAAAGGAAACACATGCTTGAGTGGGTGTCCAAAAGAGAGGAACATTTATCACCTGAAACCAAACCCCTTTTCCACACCAATAGCAAATGGCAAAGTGGAAGGGTAAACTTATATCTCTATTCCATGATAAAAAAAACAGCCACTTGGAAATCTGAAAAAAGATAAAACCATAAATAAAAATAAACCCAATCAGGCACAAGACTTTTGGAGCAGTAGCACATATGAAATGGACAACAATGATAAAAAAAAAAAAAAACGAGTTTTGGTTTTGGGTTGAAAAAGTATGAAGTTCTTCTAGACGATAAACCAAAAGAATTCACTAAATAAACTTCTATATAATAAAAGAAGTAAAATTAATTATACCCTGTCATTTGGAGCTGCTGCGTACCCATAATGAAGAATGGAGGAGTGCAACAACTAGAAGAAGAAGAAGAACATAAATAGCTCTTATTCATGAAAAAAAACATTTGTACCCTTTGGTATCTTTTAGAAATCAACAGAAGAGTGCAACAACACTTACAATAAGAAATCAGCATCAATTGCAGCAACAATTGCAGGAATCAGATTACACTGTAATGCTTGATTCCATTCCCTCTTTGATTACTGCATACCAAACACACTACCTTATTTAAAGTAACTATGACAGACTCATCACTTCACTCGGTAAAAATTGTACACAAAACCAAAAAGGTCTCTTACTTCATCTGAACTGTCTTCTAAATCAGATGCATCACTTCACTTGGCTTTCTTGGTGGCTGCAGCAGCACCATTCTTGGCAACAACAGCTGGCTTTTTTGGCGCCTCCTAAATTACATAGAAGAATACTTAGAAAAGTGGAGAACAACATGTATCATGTAGAGAATGCTGCTAAAAAGTGACAAAATTAATGTGAAATTAGACAAACTGTATCCAAGTGCCAAGAGATTTACACTCTGACTCACTTCTTCATTTGATGAATCACTATCATCCGATGATTTAGATTCAAATTCAGATTCATCTGAACTACTTACAGGTTTACTAACAGGTTTTTTATTCGATCCAATTTTAGCTGTAGGAGCGGACTGTTTCTTAGGTTTAGGTTCCTGCAACATGTTAAAAAGGCTTGTAGAAGGGTGAAGAATAAAATAAACGAATTTTTTACAACATGTGATAATGACTTCATATTCAACTTCCCTTAGCTGATCAATGGCCTCTGAGATCTCTTCTTTTAAGTTCTAATTCAAACAAACATAATATGAGAGAAAATAGACAACATTAAAAAAAATCTAAAAAAGTTCAAATTTTTAATAAAAACCTACCATTTATCACCCCAAGTTATGCACGAAGGTTAGAAACTTGTTCATCTCTTGTCTGTTGTGGAGCTTTTAGATCACCTATGCATTCAAGATTCTTTTGGTGTCCAAAAATCAGATCACCTATGTATGTATCTCAAATAGAAACCTACTTTCATATCTTTTTATTATTTTTTTCTTAAGTATAAAACGTATGAATCAAAAGCACATGGAATAAGTTATCTCACCGCACAATGTACGACAACAGGTGCCCATTGACTTTCAACACCTAACATTAGTATATGTTCCAAAACATTTCCCTACAAATAATAGATGAAAAGAAACTGAGTCGTGATGATGCATAAAGTCTAGAGTTTTATATTTATGAAAATAAATAGAAGATTTAAAAAAAACACAAGTTTTTTATGCAAATAAATAAAAAAATGAATTGTTAAAACTTAAAAGATAGGGATATAAAACTTACCTCATTCCAGTCCAAACAGTCGATAGCTTTGACACATTGATTTTCCTCATTTAACCTTTTTTTAGCATTCCAAAAAGCTCGCATCATCACCATTGGTTCCCAGCTAAGTCCACATGTCTTTTTTAGGACATTTTTAACCACAACTGGTTAGCCTCTTCTCCAATGCATTTGAAAATGTTCAAAATCTTTGTCTTCTAAGTCAATAGCATCAGGGCAATATATTAAATTGTTGTCATTACTACTACTACTACCCTCCCTAGAAGCCGATTTCCTTACACCACGTCTATGATGATGATGATTTTCCACACCAATGGCAAATGGCAAAGTGGAAGGGTAAACTTATATCTCTATTCCATGATAAAAAAAACAGCCACAAGGAAATCTGAAAAAAGATAAAACCATAAATAAAAATAAACCCAATCTGGCACAAGACTTTTGGAGCAGTAGCACATATGAAATGGACAGCAACGATAAAAAAAAAAACAAATACAAAAACAAAAACAAAAAAAAAACGACTTTTGGTGTTGGGTTGAAAAATTATGAAGTTCTTCTGGATGATAAACCAAAAGAGTTTTGGTGTGGTGAAGAAATATGCTTTTCCATCTGATACTCTTCATTTCTGGTTTCATTTTCCTCATTACCTACTCCAAAAGTAGTTACTTAATATCACCAAAAGATGAAATCACCATATACAAGCAACTTATAATGTTATAATATGCACTGAGAAATTGAAGATTATTTAGTAATGAGCTAATTTCAGTTTAGTCATTACATAGTGGAATGATAATGATATATACCTCAGTGTGAGCTTCAGAACTTATACCATTGGCATATTGGATTACAGAAAGCTCCAATTTTGACTTCAAAACACGGCATCCAGTCAAACTAGGGTGCATGGTCTTAAGATCTGTCTCAAATTTCTCAATCCCCTGAAGTAGTAAAAAATACAAATATAGTATCACTTACTAAAGTAGCAAAAATAACATATTATTCACACTAACTGTGTATACTTCCTGCAATTTATAGATTGTTTTTGGTATGCTACAACTTAACTTAGTTTTTAAGAAATTTAATATTTTATATGGAATTTTCAAATGCTACTTACTTCTTTTTTAAGAAATTTAATATTTTATATGGAATTTTTCTATCAGGTATACACTAGGAAATAACATACAAAATTGACCCAGTGATATCAAATTTTGACTTGTGCTAATGAGCAGGAGGAGCCCTTGGAGCAGATTTCTCAGCCATTCCCACACTAATTTTGTAACCTCTCAATTCATAATCTGATCAAACATTAAAAAAAAACTAAATTAGACAAACCCATAAAATAATTTATATAGTTGAGAAAAGAAGGTACTTTGGTTGTAGAATCCCCCAGCAGAATGTGCTGCAGAAGAATCCCATCAGAATGTGATGCAAGAAGGGACCCGAATTTAGGGTAGGCCCATGCAACCTGCCAGACTGGACCATTGTGACATGTCAATGTGGTAAGGAGGTGTGAGGTGGCGGTGCTGATGGTGGTGGTGACACTGATTATCTTGATTGTGGCATCAGAGGAGGTGGATGCTACTCGTTTTCCATAGTAATTCATACAAACATCATGCATTATATATGTATGACCTGTTTCAATCTTCTGCCCAGGCATGATCTGTTGAATTTGAAGAAGATTTGGATCAGTGGATGTGAAAACAAATTGAAGAATTCATATAATCATTAAGTTTGATAGAAGAATAGGTTTAGTGTTATGAAGAAATTGAATGTTCCAAATCTGCTCAAGGATATGGTTGAGAGAAGAGTGTAAACGTAATCATCAAAATTTTCCTCAATTCAAAATTTTGAAAAATGCATTTATAATCAGGACGCTGTTCTTCCGCAATTTCTAAGAATTCATATGCTGCTACACAATTATATACGAAACAAAACTTCTAATCTATGAAATTTCATACCGAGGCAATTAAACATTTCTCAATTCTAAGCCCTAATTATAGATCTCTATTCAAATTCTCCCCTTAGATTGGAAGATCAACATCAAGATTGCCAATTTGGCAAAAGAAATAAAATAGAAGTGCCATATAAAGAAAATTTTCATCAATGATGCTTAGGTTTGAACCATTCATCAGTCTCGTATGTTTTGGTTCCCAAATCAGAAAAATCCCCTTTACAAATAAATAGACTAAAGAAGGAGCACTAGATTTTCGCATCTAACTAAACTATAAACACTGAACTTCAAATAATACCGATTTTATAAATATTTAAGAATGGAATAATGTTAATCCTCTGTACAAGAAGTATATATGTAGAAGTAGAATAGAAAAGAAACAAAGAAGAGGCGAGGAGAGGAGATGACCTAAAATCAGAATCTGCAATTGAAAAAGCATGACGAGAGGCGCTTGTTGTTCAGAACATGTTCATAGTTATAAACTCTGTAATGGAACTATAAATGGTGAAATGAGATCGAGAGGCACTTGTTCGGCCTTAAGATGTCAAGGATATCAGTTGCCTTCTCTAAGAAGTTGGTCCAAAGCCACTCGTACCTCCTCCTCCGAGTTCTGTACCAGAATATACACACAGGCCATTGACTTGAAATTAGGTTTTTGCTCCCGTCGACAGTCATAGAGCGCCGGAATCTGATTATCGTCGGAATGTTATATAAGGATTTCGCAAGGTTTAACAGTGAAGATGGGGTGAGAGAGCTACAAATGGTAATGGTGGATGAAGTGTTGGTCGATAAGGCATGTACATCGTCGGCGTGCGATGCCTAAAGATTCGGTGTGGGTTGGAGGTGGGTATGAGGCGGGGTTTTAGGGATTCGTTTAATCGAAGAGGATTTTAAGAATTTCAAAAATATGAAAATATCGATTGAGGTCAAAAATATGATTTCAGGAACCTCACAACTAAAAATCGCATATCAGAATCCACACAATGCTTTTAGGGTTTCTTTTGATCGAAGAGAATTTCACAACATACAAAGAAGAAGGAGAGTATCAGGCGGGGGTTTTCAATTTTTTGGTAGTTCTCCATGGTTGACTTACTGAAGATGGTGAAGCGGATTGGAGAAGATGGAGAAGGAGGGAGAGGGGAGAATCGATTGCGGAGAGCCGGAGATGAAAGAAGAAAGAAGGTAGAAAAGCGGGTTTTCAAAATTTTGAGGATTTCGTTTCCCCCGTATCTACTAAACACGCTTTTCTTTAAAATTATAAAGCGACACTTATAGAGGGCGTGCATTTTTATATAAAGTGCCCTCCGTGTTTTTAATTTTTTTTTTTTTACATTAGACACTAATTTAAGGGCACCCAATAATGCGTGATCTAAATCCTTAAATTTTTTAAAGAGATGACATTTTTTTAATGTCACTCTCTTTTGCGTAACATAAATCAATGAGTGTCGTGGTTTGCGCGTCGTTAAAGGGTCTTTTTCTTGTAGTGATTTTACCGCAAAAGTCTCCAACGTACCGGCGGAAATGGAAAAGGAATGCACATGTGTTTTCTAACAAAACATATTTCCTTAAACTATACTATTCATTACCTTAATATATACAAAAACATAGTTTCTTTCGTTTTTGTTTTTAAATTTTACAAGCTTTTTTATTAAAAAATAATTTTAAATATACAAACATTCATGTTTTTTATTCTCTACAAATAGACATCCATATTGATATAGTTTTAAGATAAAATAATTTTTTTTTTTATATTCTCAGCTATCGTTATTCATAAGTGAATAAAAATGTATCAGATTTTATTACAGTACATTCGTTTTTCACTTATGAATAAAAAGTATGATTTTTTTTTTTACAATTGAAGTATCATTCATATATGAATATATCATATAATAAACATAATATATTCATATTTTAATATTGGACGATGCATTCACTTGTGAATATTAACATAGTATATTCACTTGTGAATATTAGATGATATATTCACTTATGAGTATTAAATAATATTTAATATGTGAATATTACATAGTATTACATGGTATATCACATGTGAATATTACATACTATATTCACTTGTGAATATTAGATGATATATTCAGTTATGAATATTAAATAGTATATTCACTGATATGTGCATAATTAGTTAATTATTTAGCATATATTCTTAGTTATTTTTGATTAATTATGTGAATAATGTGGACAAAAGGTACTTAAAATGTTGTGAATTGTGTTTTCAGTCCAAAAGATATGCTTGGAAGCAAAAAGGAGAAAACGAAAGCAATTAAAGATTGAAGAGTGAAAGAAGGTGATACACTCGGCGAGTAGATCGACCCTACTCGGCGAGTACACGAGGATATTCCAGAAGATAAATACGACTGCTGATTCAAGACGGATAAGTATGGATCTACTCGGCGAGTTGATTCTGCTACTTGCCGAGTACACCCTGTTTTGGGATATCTATAAAACACGAATCCTTATCTCATGGGAAGGGACTCCTGGCGATTTTTGAAGGTTTAGCTGCGACTAAGAGATTCAGAAGGCGCTAAGGAACCCTAGGCTTCACTATTTGGAAGAATTCAAGCAATTAGGTTAATTCTACCACTTAGACTTAGGAATTGAACATGTTTGCTTTAGTAAACTTTGTTTTTATGTGTGTTTCTACTGCAATTATGAGCTAAATTCGTTTTTGTTTCTGTTTGGGGAATACCAAAGAACTCCTATGGTTTGATTATTGATTATTGATTAATTGTCTTTTGGTGATTTATTAAATTAAGTTTGTTAAAGAACCTTATGTATTAATCACTACTATTTTCTGTTAATTGGAAGGCAATTAGGTTGCATGAACATCACTTAATTGTTAACCTCATATGTCTATGTGAATGCTAAACCATATGCTTAGAAGTAATGATTATGAAACTAAGATTAATAAGAAAATAGGAAGATTAATGTGTGAGCTTGTTTGAGAAACCATCAACAAGAGGTTAATTGAATTAATAACTTAATTGACCATTACAAATCTTATTTAATCCAAATAATTAATCTAGGGAATTAATTAGTTTAAACACTTGATCAACGCTTAAATTAGTTAATTGTCTAAGGGTTAGGAGTAATGAATATGAACCTAACTATTATAATTGGTAACCAATAGCAATTAATCTATCTTAAACTTAAATAACCATAGGAGTGAATTGGTTGAACCTAAATAGAAACATCTTTATCAAATTTGGTGAATAGTTGTTGCTTTAGTTAATTAGTTAATTTAGTTTGTCTAAGTTTCTAGTCTTGCAAAACTAGAGAAAAACCCTTTACTTTTATTATTTGTTTTAGTTAAAATTAGTTATTAGTTTAATTTTCCGTTCCCTGAGTTCGATACCTTATTTATCAATCTATACCACTTAAAGACAGGTTCACTGCCTTTGTGTGCTCAAATTATTAATAAAAAGTAGGGATAAAACTAGTTGGTTTTACACACATCAAGTTTTTGGCGCCGTTGCCGGGGAACGGTTCTAAATAATTAAGCTAATTCCTAATTTTTTCGATCCTTTGTGTGAGTTTACTTGCATAAAGTTCATTTATTGCAATTTAGTAATTAGTAATTAGGTTTTAGTATCTGTTTTAGTTAGTTTAAAACTTAGAAATTTTTTTGAAATATCACTGATACTCGCTTAGTGCAATCGCACCTACTCGGCGAGTAGCAGTTTACTCAGCAGTAGATTTTCTTTATTTTTACAATCTTTTTGTTATTTTTACGCTTTTTATTTAATTGATTTCAGGACTTTCATGACCAGAGGAGCAAACACACCACTGGTACCCCCGTTTGAAGACCCCGAATCCGCATTGAAAAGAAAAAAAAGGAAGGACGTGGAGAGTTCAAGCACACCAAAGAAATCACCATTGTCCAACTTGAAGACTGTGTTTGGGAAAAAGAAGAGCAGTAAATCAGGAGCTTCTAGCGCTTCTTTGATAATTGAGGAGCCAATTTAAGAAGATATTGGATACGAGACCGAGGAAGAAGAGGAGACAACGTACGAGCAAGAAACCGAGTCGGAGGAAGAGTTAGAGTTCACTATGGCTAACATTGATGAAATCCCCATGGGAGAATGGAAGAAGAGGATGCGCGGCGACCATGGCCCGGGACTTGTGCAACCCGTAATTCCCGCGACTGCTACCTTCGAGCTAAAAGGTCATATCCTAGCTTCACTCAAGGAAATACCTTTCTATGGGAAAGATCATGAAGATGCCTACAAACATTTGGATGAAGTAAATGATGTTGCTGATTACTTCAATATTCCAAATGTAACTCGCGAAACTCAACTACTTCGTATGCTTCTGGTAACCTTCAAGGGTGCTGCTAAAGACTGGCTCAAGTCACTTCCCCCCGGATCAGTCACTACTTGGGCCAGAATGAAGGAAGAATTTATTGATCACTTTTGCCCACCATCCAAACTAGCCAAACTAAAGAAGGCCATTGCAAACTTTGAACAACAAGCTGGAGAGTCTTTATATGAAGCATGGGAGAGGTACAAAGGTCTGCTAAGAAACTGCCCACACCATGATCTAAAGAGTCAGCAAGAAGTTTCCATCTTCTATGATGGAGTCAATGTCACAACCCGGCAATTGCTAGACTCGCAAGGCCCACTTACAAAGAAGCCACCCCCGGTGATTAAAGAATTGATTGAAGAATTCTCTAAACACTCTAGAGAATACCACAACCCTAGGAATGATGTCACGAGGGGAGTTGCGTATGCTGCCACTGAAGATTTATCAGCGGTCATGGCCATGTTAAAAACCATGGATAGAAGAATGGACAAAATGGATCAAACTATCCATGCTATTCGGGTGGGTTGTGAAAACTGCAATGGACCTCACCTCACTAGAGATTGCGATTTGGATGAGAATGGCAACAAGAAGGCACAAGCATGCTATTCGAGCGGTGACAGGTATGATGAGGACTGGCGCAAACAAAAGAAAGAGTGGCTGCCTTACGAAGAGTACAAGAAGGCCAAGGAGTAGAAGTATATACAAAAAGGGAGAGGCTTTTATCAAAAGGAGGAGTCGGTGCAAGAGATGAAGCTAAGCTTGGAAGATATGCTTACTAAATTTGTGGCTGCTTCCGAGAAAAGACATAGTGACCATGATGCTGCTATCCAAGAAACAAGAACCATGCTCAGGAACCAGCAAGCATCCATCCACAACATAAAAACACATCTTGGGAAACTTGCTCAACAACTAAACCAAAGGTCACCGGGTGAGCTTCCTAGCAAAACCAAGAACAACCCACGAGGCGCACAAGCAAACATTGTCACAACGAGAAGTAGGAAGATCATCACTCCCCTGGCCCCCATTCGAACTGAAGCAACCAGGGACTCGCAGAAGGAAGGAACGAAAGAACAAGCAGAAAACCAAGATTCACAATCTGAGAGGTCTACTCGCCGAGTAGGACCAATGGACTCGGCGAGTACCCCAGCTAAAACGAATGAACAGCCTCCCTTGAAGCCATACCAGCCTCCAATGCCATACCCAGCCCGAGCCAAGAAAGAGAAGCAGGAAGAGGAATATCAGAAGTTTCTAGACCACATTAAAACTCTTCAAATCAACATTCCTTTCATTGAAGCCGTCATGCAAATGCCCAAGTATGCTAAGTTCCTTAAGGAACTCCTCATCAACAAAAGAAAGATGGAGGAAGTGCAGAAGGTAGTGCTTAATGAGAACTGCTCCGCCGCAATGCTAAACAAGTTACCAAAGAAGAAGGGTGATCCGGGGAGCTTAACTTTACCTTGCCAATTTGGCAACTTGGCTGCAATTCATGCCTTAGCTGATTCTGGAGCAAGTGTGAACCTTATGCCATACTCGTTCTTTAAGAAGCTAGACCTCCCGGAGCCAAGGCCAATTCGAATGGCAATTCATTTGGCAAACAAGACTGTCACCTTCCCAAGAGGCATTTGTGAAGATTTGCTAGTGAAAGTGGACAAATTTGTCTTCCCGGCTGATTTCATCATTCTAGACATGGAGGCGGATCCGCAAGTGCCAATTATCCTTAGAAGGCCCTTCCTCAACACAGCTAGCGCTATCGTAGATATGAGAGATTCTAAGCTCACATTGCGAGTTGGGGACGATTCAGTAACATTCGGGGTAGACCAAGCCATGAAGTACTCAAGGAGTAGTGACGACACGACTTTCTCAATCGACATGCTCGACGAACTATTGGAAGAAGACATACCTGAAGATTCCAGCAAGTTTGCAGCTTTGGATGAAGCATTTGACCCAGAAAAGGACTTACTAGAGATTGAAAGACTGTTGGAAGAAGCGGAGTATGAAGAAATAAAGAAGCAATCTGAGAGCCCTACTCGCCGAGTAGACCCGATCTACTCGCCGAGTACATCTGAAGAAAAGCCAGAAGTCGTGAATGCAGCTACCAACTCGCCGAGTACCAAACCTGCACTCGGCGAGTCCGTCACTAAGCACAACCAATTGGAGCTTAAAACACTACTTGACCATCTGGAGTATGCCTTTCTGGAAGAAGGAAATCAGAAGCCTGTGATCATAGCCTCGGACCTATCCAAGACGGAAAAGGAAGAAATTGTACACGTGTTGAAGAAAAGGAAAAGAGCCATCACATGGAGCATCTCCGACATCAAGGGAATAAGCCCATCCTATTGCTCTCACAAAATCAATTTAGAAGAAGGAGCAAGGCCGGTGGTGCAACATCAAAGACGATTGAACCCAAACATGCAAGAAGTCGTCAAGAAGGAGGTGGTCAAGCTCTTAGATTCAGGAATCATCTACTCCATTTTCGATAGTCCATGGGTGAGTCCGGTCCAAGTGGTGCCCAAGAAAGGAGGAATGACGGTCATCACCAACGAAAAGAACGAGTTAATTCCAACGCGAACGGTAACCGGTTGGCGAGTGTGCATCGATTATCGAAAGCTAAACGATGCCACTCGCAAAGACCATTTTCCCCTTCCTTTCATAGATCAAATGTTAGAGAGACTATCGGGCCATAGCTATTACTGCTTTCTAGATGGGTTTTCAGGGTATTTTCAAATACCCATAGACCTAATGGACCAAGAAAAGACCACCTTCACATGCCCAAGTGGGACTTTCGCTTATAGACGCATGCCTTTTGGACTATGCAATGCACCTGCGACATTTCAAAGGTGCATGACTACCATATTCCATGATATGGTGGAAAAGTTAATGGAGGTCTTTATGGATGAATTTTCTGTATTCGGATCTTCTTTCCATGACTGCCTCACAAATCTTGACTCAATGCTTGCTAGGTGTGAGAAAACCGACTTGGTCCTAAATTGGGAAAAATGTCACTTCATGGTCAAGGAGGGTATAGTTTTGGGACACAAAGTCTCTAAAAAGGGAATTGAGGTGGATCGGGCAAAGATAGACACCATTGCCAAATTACCCCCACCAACTAATGTGAAGGGCATTAGGAGTTTTTTGGGACACGCAGGTTTTTACCAGTGTTTTATAAAGGATTTTTCCAAAATCACGAAACCTCTAACACAATTATTACTAAAAGATGCACCCTTTAATTTTACTAAAGAGTGTTTAGAGGCATTTGAATTTCTAAAGGAAAAATTAACTAATGCCCCGATCATTATAGCACCAAATTGGAACTTACCCTTTGAGATCATGTGTGATGCTAGTGACTATGCACTAGGAGCGGTCCTTGGTCAAAGGGTTGATAAGCACTTTCAACCCATCTATTATGCAAGCAAGACCTTAAACCCCACCCAAGAGAATTATACTACTACTGAAAAAGAATTGTTAGCCGTGGTTTATGCTTTTGACAAGTTTCGCCCTTATTTGGTTTTATCTAAAACCACTATTTTTACTGACCACTCGGCTATCAAGTATTTGTTTTCGAAACAGGATGCCAAGCCAAGACTAATACGATGGGTGCTGCTTCTTCAAGAATTCGATATAGAGATACGAGACAAGAAAGGAATGGAGAATGTAGCGGCCGATAATTTATCTAGGCTCGAGAACCCGCAATTGCAAGAAGATAAGGATGGCGACGACTTTCCGGATGAATACATTATGGTGTCCGTGGGAGAGGAGCCATGGTTCGCCGACATAGCTAACTATTTAGCTACAAATTATGTCCCGAAGGATTATAGTAGTCAACAAAAGAAGAAATTCTTTGCGGAGATTAAATATTACTTTTGGGACGATCCATACCTCTTCCGAAGCTATGCAGATGGAATTATAAGAAGATGTGTGTTCGGGAAGGAAAGCCGAAGAATACGAGAACATTGCCATAGCGGGCCCACGGGAGGACATCATGGAGCACACTATACCGCAAAGAAGATCTTTGACATTGGGTTCTATTGGCCTACAATCTTCAAAGATGCAGCTTAATATGTCAAAGAATGTGATGCTTGTCAAAGGGTGGGAAACATTTCATCTCGAAATGAAATGCCACAACATAGCATTCAAGTGTGCGAGGTGTTCTACGTATGGGGCATTGACTTCATGGGACCTTTTCCCACATCCAAAGGAAACAAGTACATACTAGTGGCGGTCGATTATGTCTCAAAATGGGCGGAGGCACAGGCTTTACCTACAAATGACGGATGGGTAGTGGTACGATTCTTAAAGAAACTATTCTCCCGGTTTGGTGTTCTGATGGCCTTAATTAGTGACCGAGGCATACACTTTGCCAATGATCAATTGGAAAAGGTGCTCAAGAAGTATGGGGTGACCCATAAGTTCTCCACGTCATACCATCTACAAACAAGTGGACAAACTGAAGTGACCAATCGAGCCTTGAAGCGTATTTTAGAGAAGTCGGTGGGAAGCAACCGCAAGGAATGGTCAGACAAATTGGATGACGCGCTATGGGCATTTCGTACCGCTTTCAAAACACCTATTGGTACTACACCATATAGGTTAGTTTATGGAAAGCAATGCCATTTACCGGTTGAGATCGAGCATAAGGCATATTGGGCTTTAAAGAGGTGCAACTTCGATATAGAAGAATTGAAGACCAACCGTTTGATGCAAATGAATGCCCTTGAAGAACTCCGAAATGATGCTTATTCTAGTTCGTGGCTCTATAAAGAAAAGACCAAGAGATGGCATGATAAAAGAATCAAGAGCAAAGACATCCATGAAGGCCAAAAAGAATTGCTTTTCAATTCCCGATTAAAACTTTTCTCGGGCAAACTTAAATCAAGGTGGGATGGTCCCTTTTTGGTCAAGACAGTGTTTCCACACGGGGCTATAGAATTGATATCAAGAGACGACACACCATTCAAAGTCAATGGTCATAGAGTGAAGAACTATGAAGAAGGTGTTCCCCGAAATGAAGGATTGGAGGAGCTGCTACTGTGCGGAATTGCAAACACGTAGATGGGGTGGAGTCCAGCTAATGACTCCATCAAAAGAAGCGCTTCTCGGGAGGCAACCCGAGTTTCAAGTTTGCATTTTCTTTCCTTTTCTTTATTTTTCATTTTATTTTTTTTCATTCTTCTTTGTTTATTCTATGTTTCTAAGTGCTTGAGGACAAGCTCTGCTTTAAGTGTGGGGTGGAGGGGCTAAACAAATGAATTGATACATTAAAATTGGCAAAATTACAACATTTTTCAACCTGTGACATCTACTCGGCGAGTATATCGACTATACTCGGCGAGTAAATGCCTGATTGCAGCCTTAAGTTGATAACACGCGTGTCTACTCGACGAGTAGCCAGTTCAAACCCAGTAAAATAAAACCTGTAAAAAAATGTTATTATTCACCAATTCATCCCAACACTCGCCGAGCACTTCCTCTCAGCCGCCTCCCTAAGCATTTTTCAAGAACTCTCCAAATTTCTACTCTTTTCTCTTCATTCAAGCAACAAGATAGCGTGGCAAGAAGAGGTCAATCCTCACGTGGGGGAAACCATGGTGATATGCCATGGTTAGCCTTTCAACAAATCACCTCCAAATCATCCAAAACTCGAGCCCCAAACAGGTATTGAAGCTAGGAAGCATGCTAATTAGGAAGGGTCAAGAGAGGAATGAGAGTCTTTATGAGTGATTATGGAGTCTTGTTCCTAGGATTGAGTCCGTACGAGTCAAGAGTCTTATGGAGTGTTGCTGCTTAGGAAATTCGCGTGAGAGTACATTTATATTTCCATGTCAACACCGAAGTAAAGAGAGACAGCGGTTCAAGGAATTCTGGAAATATACACCCTACTCGCCGAGTGCACTAACACTACTCGGCGAGTACATCTGCTTTTACACGAACTGCTTTGCCATCGAGTTCTACTCGCCGAGTCTTCACGGCTACTCGCCGAGTCTTCACGGCTACTCGCCGAGTAGCCTGCTGCAGGAGGAGTTTCTGAATTGCTCTGGCTAATTTTTCTGCACCATTCATATACTCTTTATGAATTACTACTGAAGATTGTTCAACAACCCTTTTCCTTGGAGTTTTTCGAGCTATCAACCACACGAGACGTATGACGCCCGTGCCATGGATGAGCTGTTCCCATGGTTAAAGTCACTAGAAGAAGGAGTTGAAGAGAGAGTGTCACCCTAGCGACTGCTACCCCAGGGGAGTTTGTCCCAACTTTCTCTCTATTTGCATTTTTAGTTGGTATAATATACAATGAGGGCATTGCATAAAATAAGTATGGGGTAGGGGGTTAGTCACATCTTAGAACACTTAGAATCTTAATTTAAGCTAATTTTTAAAAATTGTTGCATACCGAAAAATGTTTAGGTCTTAAATTAGAAAACTTTGGTAAAAAACAATTAGGATTCCATATTAGAATTGTGTTAATAATTGCATGAAAACCCAAATGTTTAGTTGAGCCTATATACGTTCTATTGCATTTGTGGCTTCCTTATTTCAGTGAAATCATGAGACAAAAACACGACCTTGCTCAGCCTGAGGGATGCAATATGTTTAGCAGCCTAAACCTGAAATGTATCCAGGAAAGTTTTTATCATTAGCCAATAAAGGTTGAGATTGAGCGCCCCTGCTTAAGCCTGTAGGGATTTGAGTGATTTTTTTTTTGAGAAATACATGAAAAAAAGAATTACTAGAAAAAGTTATAGGAATTTTGGAGCAAATGAAGTGAAGATCTAAAGATCAAAATTCCAAGAAATCCAAAAAGTTGAAGATACCAAAAGTCAATACAAGTTGGTGAATTCAAAGATATCAAAGATCGAATATCAAGAAAGTGAAGAATTCAAAGAGCTCCATAGTGGTATCAAAAAGTTGTAATTCTAGAATATGTGTGCTTGGGTTGCTCAATTAAAAATACCTTGAGGGTAAAGAGATTTTCTGAGGATGGATTCGGAGGGTTGCATAAAATGAGCATAGTTCGGGGTGAGTGGGAAAATGTTTATGAGGATTGTGAGTATTTGAAGTATGGGGGGTTTTTAGGAAATTTTAGACACAAATGCATGCGCTGCGGTCTTGGCATAATGGCTGGGTTGGAATGGAGTTATTACATGTGATTTTAATATGTTTAAAATTTAGTTTTGCTTGGGGGCAAGCAAAAGTCAAGTGTGGGGTATTTTGATATGTGCATAATTAGTTAATTATTTAGCATATATTCTTAGTTATTTTTGATTAATTATGTGAATAATGTGGACAAAAGGTACTTAAAATGTTGTGAATTGTGTTTTCAGTCCAAAAGATATGCTTGGAAGCAAAAAGGAGAAAAGGAAAGCAATTGAAGATTGAAGAGTGAAAGAAGGTGATATACTCGGCGAGCAGATCGACCCTACTCGGCATGTACACCAGGATATTCCAGAAGATAAATACGACTGCTGATTCAAGACGGATAAGTATGGATCTACTCGGCGAGTTGATTCTGCTACTCGCCGAGTACACCCTGTTTTGGGATATCTATAAAACACGAATCCTTATCTCATGGGAAGGGACTCCTGGCGATTTTTGAAGGTTTAGCTGCGACTAAGAGATTTAGAAGGCGCTAAGGAACCCTAAGCTTCACTATTTGGAAGAATTCAAGCAATTAGGTTAATTCTACCACTTAGACTTAGGAATTGAACATGTTTGCTTTAGTAAACTTTGTTTTTATGTGTGTTTCTACTGCAATTATGAGCTAAATTCGTTTTTGTTTCTGTTTGGGGAATACCAAAGAACTCCTATGGTTTGATTATTGATTATTGATTAATTGTCTTTTGGTGATTTATTAAATTAAGTTTGTTAAAGAACCTTATGTATTAATCACTACTATTTTCTGTTAATTGGAAGGCAATTAGGTTGCATGAACATCACTTAATTGTTAACCTCATATGTCTATGTGAATGCTAAACCATATGCTTAGAAGTAATGATTATGAAACTAAGATTAATAAGAAAATAGGAAGATTAATGTGTGAGCTTGTTTGAGAAACCATCAACAAGAGGTTAATTGAATTAATAACTTAATTGACCATTACAAATCTTATTTAATCCAAATAATTAATCTAGGGAATTAATTAGTTTAAACACTTGATCAACGCTTAAATTAGTTAATTGTCTAAGGGTTAGGAGTAATGAATATGAACCTAACTATTATAATTGGTAACCAATAGCAATTAATCTATCTTAAACTTAAATAACCATATGAGTGAATTGGTTGAACCTAAATAGAAACATCTTTATCAAATTTGGTGAATAGTTGTTGCTTTAGTTAATTAGTTAATTTAGTTTGTCTAAGTTTCTAGTCTTGCAAAACTAGAGAAAAACCCTTTACTTTTATTATTTGTTTTAGTTAAAATTAGTTATTAGTTTAATTTTCCGTTCCCAGAGTTCGATACCTTATTTATCAATCTATACCACTTAAAGACAGGTTCACTGACTTTGTGTGCTCAAATTATTAATAAAAGGTAGGTTTAAAACTAGTTGGTTTTACACACATCATTCACATATGAATATTACAATGTATATTCACTTGTGAATATATTCACTTATGAATATTTGAAGGAATTTTGATGAATATATATAATTTTTATATGTTATTCACATACGAATAACATACAGACTTGCATATTTGTTTTGTGTTTTTAATCATCATATATTGATTCACGTGAGAAAACATATTCATATTTGAATATAACGTGGTAATTTAGTTTATGCATTTCATCAAACAGTTGGAGTGCATACAAGTTAACTATTTTAAAAATGTTAAAAACATCAAGTTATCAATTCCAAATCATCATATACTTCCGATTTCGGCTTCAAATGCGACATCCTACGTCTGATCGATTTCTCATTTTGATTTTGATTTCCGAAAATCCGATTGAGAACTTGTGAGTACCGATTCTGAGTCCTTTAATGTCGACTGTGACTGTGAATCCAGAACTCCGATTCCAATTTCATGAACAGCGAAGAAACTCCGGTTTAGTTGAAGAAATCTGGATGATTATCGAAGGTTGGAGGGAAATTTTGATGATGAATGAACTGTTATCGATACGTATTTAAGATTGAAGGTTATTAACATATTTACAAGTTTGTCACCGTGTCTTTTTATGATTAGATTAAATGAGTGGCTGAGAATGATTCCCCCATTCTTAACCTTTTTTATTTTCTCAATTGAACTCGCCCCTCTCTCTCTCTCTCTATATATATATATATATATATATATATATATATATATATATATATATATATATATATATATATATATATATATATATACTTCTTTTTAGCATCTGCATAGGGTAAATAGTGGGATGGGTATATATATATATATATATATATATATATTTGGAAAAGTTCAATAGAAAATCATAATTATTGGTTCTTCAAGGAACCAATTTTTTTTTTTCAATTTCTAGAGCTTATTTTTTATCCGAAAAAAAAATCTAAAAATATCAAAATTATATATTAATATTGTGAATGTGGAAAATATTTTTCGGATTCACCGTATGAATCCGGATTCACGTTGTGATTTTTCAAAGATTCACATTGTGAATTTGACGTAAAAAAATCGAATTTTATATCATTAGAAAAGGATAAAAAGTTATAAATTCCTGTATTTTTAGTTTTTTTTATAAAAAATAAGTTATAAAAGTTCAAAAAAAAAATTGGTTCCTTGGTTTTTTGGTTAATTATATATATATATATATATATATATATATATATATATATATATATATATATATATATATATATATATATATAATTTTTATTTTGAGAACAAATGAGAACAAAATTGTCTCTATGGTGTCAATTTTGTGGATACTTGAAAATGGAGATGCAAAGCTGACGGATTAAAAAAGACACGGGGGTTTTATGGTAAACTACACACCCAATCCCTAACTATCTACATGTGTTGTTTATGTCGTCTTATTTTCACGCCAGACCGCCGTCGAGACCATCAGACCTCCAGCGAACCACTTGATTTTCGATTTCATCCCAACGAAAGGAGGTCATCGTTTGCTATATTTGTCATAAGTCCTAATCGATAACTTAAATCTCTCTCAGAGAGCAAGAGAATCCTTAAATCATCATAAGTTTGCTATCGCTTCATCTGGATCAGAGTACAAAGATCGATTAAACCATGTATGCTTATTACTTGATGAAATGGTTTGATTTTTTTTCAAATTAAGGATAAAGCTATAATGAATTGGTTTGATTTATTCAGCTTAGGGAAACTAATGTCAGTGATTTTTCATTTTTCTTAAGTGATTCTTGTTGTTATTGTTGCTTCATTACTCTATCATCTAATCTTGTTTCATCTAATCTCATAGACATTGTGACAACTTATAGATTTTTTAGGAACACCAAGTGTTCGATGAAATATCTTAATGAAAAAAGGTGCACAAATAAATCAAGAATAAGGTGAAGTTAGGGATGAGCAAAAGGACCGAACCGGTTGGAACCGGCCCGAACCGGACCGGAACCGGGAACCGGCTTCGGCCAAAATCAAGAACCGAACCGGCCCGACGGTTCTATCGGTTCCGGTTCTACCGGTTCCCAGTTCCTACCGGTTCTTGTCGCGTCTTCAAATGTTGGAACCGGTCCTTGAAAAATAGCATTATACGGTTCCGGTTTTTTCCGGTTCTACCGGTTCCGGTTATATCGGTTCCGGTTCCTACCGGTTCCCGGTTCCAAAAATCCACAAATACAACGTCTCGGTCCCGGCCCGACCAGTTCCATCGGGTTCCGGTTCCGGTGCCGACCGGTTCCCCGGTCCATTTGCTCATCCCTAGGTGAAGTATTTATTGTTGCAGTCTGTAGGTGCTTGCTAACTGCTTTTTTTTTGTTTTTGTTTTTGTTTTTTTTTGAAATAACATCATTTTGATGTTTAATTTGCCTCTATTTTTTGTTTTTTCCCTGGACTTTATTTCCCCAAACATATTCAACAACTTGAATGTTTTTGTTGAGATTATAAATGTAAGGTCCTAAAACAGATCTTACCAGTGATCAAATAGCAAACACAATCAGTAAATCAATTAAGAACGAGTAGAATAAAGAACAAACAAGCTTGCACACGCTTTTCTATTAGAATCACGTCTAGTACAACTTGAGGTTACAGGAGCTGAGAATACCGAGGCATCAACAACTACAAAAGACCTAGCAAACCCCTATTTATACAATATTGGGCCTGCCCCTAGGTTTACGGCCGTAAACAGCTTATGACCGTAAACTCCTTGACAACCGTAAACTCCAAGAACAACTATAATAAGCTATCGAATAACCCAAAAGACCTATTACATAGAAAGCCTAGACCAAACCACTAATTATACCCTTCAATCTCCCCCTTGGTTTGGTGCTAGCTTTAGGTAAATCTTTGTTCACGAGCATTACATCATCCAGTACCATGGCTCCATTCCACATTCTCTTATTAATAATCTCGGTAACCATCGCAGTATACTCTTTCACATCCGACTCGAAAATCTCCTCAACAACCTGAATTTGAAAATTGCTCAAGTGATGAATGTCCCATTTTCTGAACTGGAACAAATCCCTTTTGCCGTATAGACGAATGTATCCTTCTTTAAGTTTGATGAAAGCAGATGCTATTATCTCATCAAATACCCAGTAAAGCATCAAACTCAAGGATCCATCCGAATAGCTCTGAAGCACTAGAAATTGTTTGACCTATTTTGTAGCAGGCCACGTCACCACTTGGAAGGGATGACCTGTAACATCCGGAATCCTAGGTATATTATTATAATATTTTATTTTTGGAATTAGTGAAGGAACTCAGCGAGTTGATGCTTAGACTCGCCGAGTACGGTCACGGTTGATCATCCAGGTTCGTGTTGGACTCGGCGAGTCCATGTTGTTTAATGAAACCAAAATCCTCCGGGGTTGGAGCCTATTTAAGGCCACCCTTAGCCTTCCATTGCAGCTACCAGTTCCTTGAGAGCACCCTAAGTGAGAGAGATCGTTTGGGAGGAAGGAGAAGCCATATTTGACCTTTCTATCTTTGGTTTAGCAAGAAGAAGGTGATCAAGAGCAAGAGGAGACTGAAGGAGGTGTGGTTCTAGTGGTTTCAGAGTTCACAGACTTCAACTTGAGGTATTTATTCAGACCTTCTTCAGTTTTGGTATTGATACCTAGAGTTAGGGTTTTCTAACCACCTTTGAGGATCTTTATGTGGAGCAATTGGTCCCTTATCGAGTTTATGCTTTGGATCTAGACTCAAAGAGGTCCAGAGACCTTAACCCTTGGATCTTTATGAGTTATCTTGGGAGTTATGAGCTTAGGATGCCATTTTTGGTCTAAAATCTCCAAGTGTTACCATCTAGATGATATATGAGTGTCAAGGTCTAGACTTTACGTGTTTATTATGCTTGGGAAGGATAGATCTATGGATTTGAGGAACAGATCTGACCTCAGGATGTCAATAGAGTTTGTGCATGGCATGTACTCGCCGAGTTGTTCTTAAGACTCGGCGAGTTGAGTCGGGGTAGCCCCGAGATTCTTACCTGGGGACTCGTCGAGTAAAGGGAGGGACTTGACATGTTAAATGGGACTAAAGAGTTAAGTGGACACAGGTTGACTCGCCGAGTTGCCCAAGTGCACTCGCCGAGTCGGGTCAAAGTTTGACCGTTGACTTTGGTTGACTTTTAGGGTTTGGTCAAAAACGAGGGCCTTTGAGCCAAAGGAGGGGTAAAATGGTCTTCTACCCTTATAAGGGAGCTTAGAGAAAGTAGAGTCTAGTTCTGAGAGTTATATTTATGAGAATATTACCTTCTGTGTTTAAGCGAAAGCTAGATCGTATTTCTACCAAGTCAGTGATTTACCGAGACATCTGAGGTGAGTCTTCTCACTATACTATACCTGGAAGGGTACCTATGTGTGACCGGAAGGTCTGACATCCTTTAAGATATATGCATTGTATGTGATTAGTTACCCGTTTTGTATGTGTTATGTATGATATGCTTGATATGGGTCGGAAGGCATTATCTTATGGGTCGGAAGGCATTATGATGTAGACCGGAAGGTCAGGAAGTTATGGACCGGAAGGTCGACACGGGAAGGACCAGAAGGTTTACCGGGTTGGGACGAAAGTCCCCTGAGACACATGGACCGGAAGGTCATGACCTGGAAGGGCGTATGTGTGTAAGTGGTATATTGGGGAACTCACTAAGCATTTATGCTTACAGTTGTGTGTTATGTGTTTCAGTTACTAGCGAGGACCGTGGGAAGGTGCCGACGTGATTCGTACACACTAGAGAAGGGATTTGATTTTTGTGATCTTAGGATACGATATGTTTTGATAATTATTGTTGGACGTTTTTGGAAATATATTTATAAGAAAATGGTTGTGACAAAAACAAAAATTTTGTTTTGAAAAATTACGTTGTTACAAGTTGGTATCAGAGCCTTGGTTTGAGGGATTCGGGTGCACCTTCGGGCGTAACTGAACTCAAACCGAGGATTTGAGAAAAAATTTCCAATAATAAAAGCATTAAATTTTACAAGAGGTTTTGAGATAACCAAAGAGGAGCAGTGTGTATGGTCAGTCAGGGCCCGAACGGTAAATCCCCAAAATACCCTTACAATATGTGTTATGAGATATGCTATGATATGTTATGCATGCTAGACTAGGCTAGGTATTCATATTAGGACTAGAGTGGCTTGATTTGTGATGACTTAGTCTAGGAGAATCCTACTGCTATGAGATGCCTTGAGAGCGAGTAGGTAGTCAATGCATAGCGAGAATAGAGTACTTGTGATCCGGGATCCAAGGAGGAGGACTTGGGGTGAATGCTGATGCGGTGTAGTCAGTAGTATAGAGCCCATACTACTGAAGACGCCGAAATAGTGAGCAGCCCAAGTAAGAATCCTTTGGGTATTGGAGGACGAGTAGGGTTGCGTTATCGAGTGTGAGTGTGCTCGATCAAGTCTCTGATATTTTTATGTTGTATTTCAGAGGCATCATGGTTGGGACACACCACAGACCTGAGGCGAGCAGTGTGAGTGACGTGGAGATTCTTCAGATGATCCATGATGAGGTGGCTGCGGCGATCAGGGCCGAGATTCTAGAGATGTTTAGGTCTATCAAGACCACACTGTTGGAGACTTTTGATGAGCGGTACGCCACAATGACTGAGGCCGCAGCCGCTGCAGCTACAACAGCTGTGGCTACTGCCAGACCTCAGGGAGGTGACTCGTTGTTGTTCCGGGAGTTCAGCAACACGAAGCCACCCGAGTTTGATGGGATGCAGGATCCGATCACTGCGATGATATTTATTGCTGACATTGTGGGATGCTTCTATACGTGTTCATGTCCGGAGCATCTGAGGGTACGGTTTGCTTTGAACCAGCTTTGCTTGGGAGCGAAGGATTGGTGGAAGTTCATGACAACAAACTTCACTCTTGCAGAGATTTCAGCAGTGACCTGGGAGAGGTTCACCACCATGTTCAGAGATGAGTATGTTCCCCCGGTGGAGAAAGAACTGCTGGTTCAGGAGTTCTTGACCCTCAAGCAGGGTAATCATTGGGTTACTGTGGTCACCCAGAAGTTTCATGAGAGGGCGATGTTCTGCCCTGAGCAGGTGTCTTTTGAGCAGGCACGGATGAGCTGGTATGTGGGTATTCTGAGGGGGGACATTCGCGAGTTCGTGTTGAACTCGACATACTAGACATTTGCTGAGCTCCAGGAAAATGCTCAGAAGAGGGAGATTGAGTTGGAGACTCAGGCCAAGGAGGAGGCCGAGTCGTAGAGGATGGATCGGCGGCCGACACAGTCTCAGCCGGCAGCCAAGCGGACCAAGTCCGCTGAACCGAGGACTGGAGGCCAGAAGGGTCGCACTTGCAGGAAGTGCAGCAAGGGTCATGAGGGGGTCTGTCGATCGGGTGCTTACTACAAATGTGGCAAGGAGGGGCATATCGCCAGGGATTGCCCCAAGGGGTTTATGGTTTGCTTCCATTGCAACCAGACAGGCCATCGGAAGGCCGAGTGTCCTCAGCTATGCCAGGGATCTGCGCCTGCTGCTAGGGTTACCGAGATTCGACCGGCAAAGGTCGAGGTTTCAAAGGCTCGTGGGAGAGCTTTCAAGTTGACTGCGGAGGAGGTTCGCGCGGCGCCCTATGTCGTGGCTGGTACTTTTCTTGTGAATTTTGTACCTACCTTAGTGTTATTTGACTCGGGTGCGAGTCGGTCTTTTGTATATTTGGCTTTTAGTCAGCAAATCAGTATTACTCGGGAGGTGATGAGTCAACCTTTGAGAGTTTCAATAGCTGATGAGAGAGCGGTGTATGCCACCGAGGTGATTCGAGGATGTGTACTCGAGATTTTCAGCATCAAGTTTCCGATTGATCTAGTTCCTATCGCAATGCGAGATGTATGTGTCATTGTGGGCATGGACTGTTTGAGTAAGTTTGGAGCAGTTATTGACTACGAGAGACAGTTGGTGACCATACGAGATCCTAATGGGGGAGTTCTTACCGTGTACGGCGAGGGTATGCGTTCTGTTTCGGCGTTTTGTTCAGCCGCCAGAGCATGGCAGAGTCTACAGCAGGGTTGTAAGGGGTTTGTAGCATATGTGATGGATACGAGGATTGATTTAGAGAGACTGAGGTCAGTTGATGAGGTTCCGATAGTGCGTGAGTTTCCGGATGTATTTCCGAAAGATTTACCGGGTGTGCCTCCTAAGAGGCAGGTGGATTTCAACATCGATTTGGTTCCGGGAGCTGCACTTATCGCCAAGGCACCTTATCGCCTTGCGCCTCCAGAGATGCAGGAGTAATCCTTGCAGCTTCAGGAGCTGCTGGGGAAGGGATTTATTCGGCCGAGCAGTTCGCCATGGGGAGCACCGATCCTTTTTGTTAAAAAGAAGGATGGCTCACATCAAATGTGCATTGATTACAGGGAATTGAACAAGCTGACGGTCAAGAACCGTTACCCGTTGCCGAGGATCGATGATTTGTTCGATCAGTTGCAGGGAGCATCTTGCTTCTCCAAGATCAATTTGAGGTCGGGTTATCATCAGGTGAGGGTACGAGATGAGGACATCCAGAAGACAACGTTCAGGACTCGTTACGGACATTACAAGTTCACAATGATGCCTTTCGGGCTCACCAATGCACCGACGGTGTTCATGGACCTCATGAACAGAGTATGTAGGCCGATGTTGGATCGCTCGGTGATCGTGTTTATTGACGACATATTGGTGTATTCTAGATCCAAGTAACATCATGAGGAACATCTAAGGGAGATCCTCGGAGTTTTGAGATCGGAGAGGCTTTACGCCAAATTTTCCAAGTGTGATTTTTGGTTACGAGAGGTCCAGTTCCTACGGTATCTTGTTAACCAGAAAGGGATATTGGTCGATCCGGCCAAGATTGAGGCGGAGATGAGTTAGGAGGTGCCGAGGTCACCTACAGAGATCAGGAGTTTTCAAGATTGGCAGGCTATTATCGGAGATTTATCAGGGATTTCTCCAAGATCGATGTGCCACTCACCAAGTTGACTCGGAAGGGCGTTGCCTTCTCATGGGGCCCAGAGCAGCAAGCCTCCTTTGAGACACTTCGTCAGAAGTTATGCGAAGCCCTGGTGCTAGCCCTTCCGGAGGGTATGGAGGACTTCGTGGTATATTGTGATGCGTTGATATCAGGGTTGGGAGCAGTGCTTAGGCAGAGGGGGAATGTGATAGCATATGCATCTAGGCAGCTGAAGCCTCATGAGGCAAGGTATCCCACCCACGATTTAGAGTTGGGGGCAGTGGTGTTCGCCCTCAAGATCTAGTGTCACTACCTGTATGGGGTCCGATGTACCATATACATGGATCATAAGAGCTTGAAGTACTTGATGGATCAGCCCAGCCTTAACATGCGGTAGAGGAGATGGTTGTATGTGGTAAAAGATTATGATTGTGAGATCCTGTACCACCCGAGTAAGGCTAACATGGTAGCCGATGCTATGAGCCGTAGGATGGAGAGCGTCCCAATGCGAGACGTTTGTATGAGATTGACAGTGATGACTCCGGTGTTGGACACCATTCGAGGGGCCTAGGTCGAGGCTGTGAGACCATAAAACCAAAAGAGGGAGCGAGTTGTCGGGTAGGTATCGGAGTTCATTACCGATATCCGGGGACTTATGATATTTCAGGTTTGGATTTGGCTACCATTTGTGGACGGGACGCGTTCCATTTTGATGGAACAGGCACATCGATCGAAGTTCTCAATCCATCCTGAGGCCACTAAGATGTATCTGGACCTAAAGAAGGAGTATTGGTGGCCCTGTATGAAAAGGGATGTTGCATGCTTCGTTGAGAGGTGCCTAACATGTTGCCGGGTTAAGGCCGATCACCAGAAACCCTATGGTAAGTTGCAGTCGTTAGAGGTTCCCGAGTGGAAGTTGGAACAGATTGCTATGGACTTTATCACCAAATTGCCAAGGAATGCGAGGGGTGTTGATACGATTTCGGTGATTATAGACTGGTTGATGAAGAGCGCTCGCTTCCTTGCCATTAGCGAGAGCTCTTCTGCGGAGAAGCTGGCAGAATTGTATGTAAGAGAGGTGGTCTCGCGGCATGGAGTTCCGATCTCGATTGTCTCGGATCGTGATGTGCGTTTCACTTCCAGGTTCTGGAAGAAATTTCATGAGGAGTTGGGTACGCGGTTGCGTTTTAGTACCGCATATCACCCATAGACTGATGGGCAGAGCGAGCGGACAATTCAGACACTCGAGGATATGCTCCAAGCATGTGTTCTGGATTTTGGCGGAAGTTGGGACACATATTTTCCCTTGGCTGAGTTTTCATACAACAACAACCATCATTCGAGCATTGGTATGCCACCCTTTGAGCTGTTGTATGGGAGGAGGTGTCGGACCCCCATTTGCCGGGGAGAGGTGGGGCAATGTGTAATGGGTAGTATGGAGATCGTGCTTCAGACGAATGAGCAGATACAGTAGGTCAGGCAGAGGTTGTTAACCGCTCAGAGTCGTTAGAAGAGTTATGCGGACAAGCTTCGATCCGAGCTCGAGTTTCAGGTCGGTGATTTCGTACTCTTAAATGTCTCTCCTTGGAAAGGAGTGATCCGATTCAGGAAGAGGGGCAAGTTGGGGCCTCGACATATTGGACCTTTCAGGGTAATCGCGAGGGTAGGTAGGGTAGCCTACCGTTTGGAGCTACCTGCGGAGTTGGGTCAGATTCACGACACTTTTCACGTGTCTCAGTTGAGAAAGTGTATAGCCGACGAGACAGTAGTGGTACCATTAGAGGATATTCAGGTGGATGTAGGCCTGAATTATGTTGAAAAACCGGTGGCAATTAGGGGTCGGAACGTCAAGGTTCTGAGGAACAAGGAAGTGTCTCTGGTGCAGGTGTAGTGGCAACACAGGAAGGGGTCAGAGCTGACTTGGGATCCGGAACGCGAGATGCGTGAGCAACATCCAGAGTTGTTTTCAAAATGAGACTTCAAGGGCAAAGTTCGATTCTAGTGGGGGAGAATTGTAACATCCGGAATCCCAAGTATATTATTCTAATATTTTATTTTTGGAATTAGTGAAGGAACTCTGCAGTTGATGCTTAGACTCGCCGAGTAGGGTTGCGGTTGATCATCCAGGTTCACTTTGGACTCGGCGAGTCCATGATGTTTAATGAAACCCTAATCCTTTGTGGTTGGAGCCTATTTAAGGGCACCCTTAGCCTTCCATTATGGCTACCAGTCCCTTGAGAGCACCCTAAGTGAGAGAGATCGTTTGGGAGGAAGGAGAAGCCATATTTGACCTTCCTATCTTTGGTTTAGCAGGAAGAAGGTGATCAAGAGCAAGAGGAGACTGAAGGAGGTGTGGTTCTAGTGGTTTCAGAGTTCAGAGACTTCAACTTGAGGTATTTATTCGGACCTTCTTCAGTTTTGGTATTGATACCTAGAGTTAGGGTTTTCTAACCTCCTTTGAGGATCTTTATGTGGAGCAATTGGACCCTTATGGAGTTTATGCTTTGGATCTGGACTCAAAGAGGTCCAGAGACCTTATCCCTTGGAGATTTATGAGTTATCTTGGGAGTTATGAGCTTAGGATGCCATTTTTGGGCTAAAATCTCCAAGTGTTACCATCTAGATGATATATGAGTGTCACGGTCTGGACTATACGTGTTTATTATGCTTGGGAAGGATAGATCTATGGATTTGAGGAACTGATCTGACCTCAGGAGGTCAATAGAGTTTGTGCATGGCATGTACTCGCCGAGTTGTTCTTGAGACTCGACGAGTTGAGTCGGGGTAGCCTCGAGATTCTTACCTGGGGACTCGTCGAGTAAAGGGAGGGACTCGACATGTTAAATGGGACTAAAGAGTTAAGTGGACACAGGTTGACTCGCCGAGTTGCCCAAGTGCACTTGCCGAGTCGGGTCAAAGGTTGACCGTTGACTTTGGTTGACTTTTAGGGTTTGGTCAACAACGAGGGCCTTTGAGCCAAAGGAGGGGTAAAATGGTCTTCTACCCTTATAAGGGAGCTTATAGAAAGAAGAGTCTAGTTCTGAGAGTTATATTTATGAGAATATTACCTTGTGTGTTTAGGCGGAAGCCAGATCGTATTTCTACCAAGTCAGTGATTTACCGAGACATCTGAGGTGAGTCTTCTCACTATACTGTACCTGGAAAGATACCTATGTGTGACCGGAAGGTCTGACATGCTTTAAGATATATGCATTGTATGTGATTAGTTACCCATTTTGTATGTGTTATGTATGTTATGCTTGATATGGGCCGGAAGGGATTATGTTATGGGTCGGAAGGCATTATGATGTAGACCGGAAGGTCAGGAAGTTATGGAATGGAAGGTCGACACGGGAAGGACCGGAAGGTTTACCGGGTTGGGACAGAAGTCCCCTGAGACACATGGACCGCAAGGTCATGGCCTGGAAGGGCGTATGTGTGTAAGTGGTATATTGGGGAACTCACTAAGCATTTATACTTACAGTTGTGTGTTATGTGTTTCAGGTACTAGCGAGGCCCGTGGGAAGGCACCGGTGTGATTCTTACACACTAGAGAAGGGATTTGATTTTTGTGATCTTGGGATACAATATGTTTTGATAATTATTGTTGGATGTTTTTGGAAATATTTTTATGTGAAAATGGTTGTGACAAAAACAAAATTTTTTTTTTGAAAAAATTACGTTGTTACATGACCAATTTTAGGGTCAATAACATCTGGATAGTATTTTATCACATATTCAACAGTTTTCATCGATGGGAATCCCTTCTTCACTTGGTCTTCAAGGAAATGTTTGAAGTTTGTTGCTTGTTGGTTGTTTGTTGGATTTGAGAAGGGAGATTGAGATAGCTCTGAAAGATCTACTATGTTCCAAGAATTGAAATCATGATTGTCCTTGTAGAGCTCTGTATTACCGCTCTTCCTCCTCATAATCCACATTTTCAAGGGATCATGAAAACCCCAAGAAATAATTCCTGACCTATCACCGTATGTGTCTCTGAACCTTGCGGTCTCGAGATCGGTTATGGTGATTATGGATTTGTTCCTAGGTGCATTTGTATCGGAACTCCTTTTGAATAAGAGTTCTCCCTTCTCAGCTGCTTCAGCTTTTCTATCTCTGATTATCTTCGTAATGTGAGGAGCATGGGTAGGTTCGTCTTCGAAGCGATTCACAACCCTTGAGGTATTAGCAGTCAGCACAACGATGGGGTGAGCTTCAGAGTGAAGATTAATTCTATGTTCATCAGCAGTAGTCTTGTACTTAACACCAAAATCTTCTTCTAGTTTCATCTTTAGATCAAAGTAGTTGGAGGTCAAAAAATTGAAGTGAGCTTGCAGCTCAGAAATCTGCTTGGTCTTGATAACTCCATCTTCTTTGAGATCAGAGACTTGAATCTTTAGATTTGTATTTTCACTTAGAAGATCTTCAACCTGGATGCTAAGTTCAATGTTTTTCTGATCAAGCACATTGACCCTTTTCTGAAGTTCGTTGATTACAGAATCTTCATCTCTAGACTGACCCTCATTAAAAACAATCCCTTTCGCCTTAGAAGTAGCAACAACGGTTTGCTATTGAGCCAAAAACTGAGCCAAACAAATTGAAGTTTCTTCTAGATCTGCCCCTGGGGGAGAGAACCGTGGTGGTATAGAGGAGCCACCAGTTTCAAATACGGTACTGGGACCTTCACTGAATGGTTATGTGGTTATGATAGCCAAAGTAGTAGGTGGAGAAGTAGGCACGCCTTAAGAAAGGCCAGAGTCCAAAAGCCCGACTCTAGGATCTCTTCTTCTTCTTTTTGCTGGAGGTTGCACAGCCTGGTCTGTTTGTTGATCATCTGCAAGTGGTTTAGATATAGGCAATGCACTGTGAAGGGGAGGAATCCCTGACACTTTCGCCGTAGGAATTGAAGAACCAACCACTTGAGCTTGAGAAACGGGTGTTGAATCAAAAGTGTCTTCCTATTCCCTTGTCTCCGTTGTCGGGATAGCAACATCACTGACACTGTCTAGCAAGGTATTGAGATTTACACTTGATAGGAAATCATCATTTCTTCCAAAAGTCTCAAGAATGTCATCTTGATCAAAGCCGGTAAGATCAAGATCTTCAAATTGATCGGGCTCGGCAGTATTCTTAGATGACCCTTCATTATAATCTCCCTCAACTGGAATATTTTGTAGATTATGCTCTTCTACAACTGATACAGCATGAGCAGCAGTTTCTTCCTCTTCATGATCCGATATTGTTACCACATCACCCTCTAAGATAACCTTTTCTGATGAAGTATGTTCTGACGAAATCTTATCCGACGATCCATGAGATCCGGCTGCTTCGTTCAGTTCTGCAAATCGTCCAAATTTGACCAAAGGATATAACCCCTGAAAGACCACCTTCCCCTTTCGATTTTGCTTAATGAGTCCAATGGTGTGAGGACCCAAAGACTTCATATCCAGTGTTTCTCCATCCTTCACCATATTAGGAAACTGCTTGTTCATGAATAGCTGAATAAATCGCGGATACATTAGGAAAGTATCTCGAGTAGTAGCATTAATGTTCACCACAAACTCATCCAAAATAAATCTCGAAAAGTTAAAACCTATCCCTGCAGCAAGAGAAACAATCGCGCCAGTGTTTCTCAGGGATATCTTATCGGCACCTGATCTTCTTCCAGAGATACAGCACACGAACACATGGGATAGAAATCTTCAATATGGCAGCAGAAGTTTCTTCATAGTTGGTGGAGAATCGCCCTCGTATCCCATCTTTTGTAGAATTCTCTGAGCATCAGTAATACAAATCTCACTGGGAAAGGTCGGAAGGTTGTTTATCAGCAAAGTCTCTCTCACAATGGTCTTACCAATAACAATCTTGCATCCTTGAACGATCGCATTTACAATTACAACTCCATTATCGTCCCTTGTCATCTTAGCCGTTTACCAGAATTCCTGAATGATCTTCTGGTATACAACCATGTTCATTGTGATAGCAGAAGCTAGATAGCACTCCCGTAACCCGTGAATCATCGACTTGAAATCCCCATGAGTCAGCGGAGGATCAACGAGAACTATAGCAAAATTGTGCAAATATGAAAATGTTAAAGTTGCCATCTTATCTGCACTGAAACACACCAAGTAAGACAAATAGTATTTTAAATAAATTAATAGTAAGCCTAATAATTAATTAATATTTTTTTTAAATTGAAAATCTGGTTAAAGTCCAAGTTTGCGGTCAAAGAGGGTTTATGGCAGTAAACCTTGACTGTATGCTAATGGTCGTTTGGAGAGTTTACGGCCGCAAACACCTTATGGCGGTAAGCTTCGACCGTAAACTCCGAAACTCCTCTTTCGACGATTTCAGCCTCAAAACTCGGTTAAACATAGAACGAGATGCATATTCCTGGTTGAAAACACAGTACCTTCAAAACTATCGGATTAGTTTTGCAAAAATCGATGAAAAGTTTTTCGAGGAGAGAGAGAGTATGAGAGAGTTTGCGGTCGAAATCAAGAAAGTGATAAAGATTCCGACTATAAACCCCTTATATACCAACTTTTCATTTACCTGTTAACCGCACAGTATAAGGCAGGATCCAACACAGTCTAATATTTTTCAAAAAATTTAAAAAAATAAATCTTTTTGAGGATTAATATTAAAAATAAAATTAAAAATAGAATAAAATAAAATTAACTTTGCAAAATTTAAAATTTAAAATAATTGTTAGATTTTAACAGTTAACAAAATAAAATAAAATTAAAAATAAAAATAAATTAACTCCAACTAAAATATAGAACTTTAAGTTTAATTACTAAGAATGAATTTGTGATGTTGGGATCAAAGTTGTTGGACAACCTTATTCCACTTGTCGGTACCCTTATCTTCACATCTTCGTCTGATCGATCGTTAGTATTGTGCTCCACTTAAACATGAAGAATTTGTGATAATATTTGGACAATTTACCAATGACATGATACACACTCATATAGATGATTATAATTTTATTATCATGATTGACCCTAATTCTTAAATAACTTTTTCTTATGACTATTTAACTGACTACAACCATGGATATTTTTGTCCACCTAAATTGAGCAGCGAGATCTACAGGCAACCTGTATGTGTTCAATTTTAATTGTACTAGAACGTGTTTCCTGCTTCCTGGCTTGCCCCAGCAATCAAGGACTTCCAAAATACTCTTTACACCGGGTGAGCAGGCAATTATTAAGAGAGAAGATAGATTTAGAATGCATATGTTGTACATCCAGATCGGATCTTTTCCAATCACGCAAAGTATGAAACATATGACTGACTGAAGTTTTAGAGGGATTGAGAAGAGAACGTTGCACATACTGTGTACCAGGTCGGATTACGAGTCACGCAAATGAGACAGTATATGGCTAACAGATAGAAAGAATTGTATAGATAGAAGACGCAGAGAGATAGAGTTGCATATGTTACAGTCCAGGTCAGATCTCTCAATCACGCAAAAGAGGCAACATATGACTAACAGACAGAAAGAAAGAAAATAACCTTCGACAGACCTAGTTTATCGGACTTCCCCAGTCACCCCATCCAACCGGAATTAAGGACAGAATCCGCACATCGAGGAAAAGTGAATCCACAGTTTTAGATACGGGTTATTTAATGTGGCTGGTAGATTCTCATGTATATCTCCTTGCTCAACTTATTCGAGCGTCGTGATGTCAGGCTAAACGGATCTAACTAGGTCAAAGTTTGTCAAGTCCTTAAATTCATTAAGTTCAACTCTCCCTCGTCAAGTCCATTTAAAAATTTTTGTGCCTACCAGCGCATCGAGCACAAAGCGTAGACGATTCAACTTAGGTACGTTACGCAGATTCAGATTGCCCGTTATCACTTGTTAATTTCATTTCCCATCACAACACCTACAAACATAACTATCAACAATATTTTTTTTTTAATTTTCTGGATTTTTAATGTTTTTGGATTTTTTTAATTTTTTTTATTGTTTTTGGATTTTTTGATTATTTCTCCCCCTAAATTTGTGCATGGGTGAGAATAGAATAAAATAAAATAAAATGCGCAAATTTAATCTATCCTACCTAAAAAAAACTTAAAAATTTGAAGAATTATGAAAAGAAATAAAATAAAATAAAATAAAAACTTAATCCTCAAAACGAATCATTTTCAGAAAACCCACAAGCACATCAAAACAAGCTTTGTTAAATGGCTTAGCGAACAGATCCGCCACATTATTAGCAGTAGGGACCTGTTCCAGTCGGATTAGTGAATGTTCATAACAGTCTCTGATAAAATGAATTTTTATGTCGATGTGCTTGGTTTTAGAATGTTGGACTGGATTTTTGGCAATTTGAATGGCGGCCTCATTATCACAGTAAATGGGGTTTCTAAATAATTCAAACCGTAATCCAACAGCTGATGTTGGATCCAGATAACTTGAGAACAGTAGGCCGATGCAGCAATGTATTCCGTCTCCACTGTGGAAGTTGAGACAGTGTGTTGCTTCTTGCATTGCCACGAGACTAGTCTGTCACCTAGGTATTGACACCCTCCTCAGGTTGATTTACTGTCAAGCTCACAGCCTCCATAATTACTGTCAGCAAAAGCATATAAATCACATTTAGAATTCTTCAGATACCAAAGACCCAATTTTGGGCTGCCTTTGATATACCAAAAAATTCTTTTGACAGCAATAAGATGTGAAAGTTTAGGATTAGCCTAATAATGTGCACATTGACAAACTGCAAACATGATGTCAGGTCGTCTTGCAGTAAGACACATTAGCGATCCGATCATTGATCGATGGAGAGTCTGATCTATGGATTCACCGTCAGGATCTGGAGTCAGAAGAGGTGTTTCAGCCATTGGTGTTGAAGCAGATTTAGCGTTGTGAAACCCGAACTTCTCAAGAATATCCTCCACATACTTGGCTTGATGTAGCTGGATTCCGGTTGAATTTTGTTTAACCTGAAGCCCCAAAACATGGTCATTTCTCCCAACGAACTCATCTCGAACCGCTTCTTCATTACACCTTCGAATTCTTTGCAGAGCTGCAGACTGCTCTACCCAAAGATAATGTCATCAACATAGATTTGCACAAGTATCTGATCATTGCCGACATGATTGATAAACAAAGTCTGATCGATAGTGCCACGAGAGTAACCATGCTCGAGCAAATGCTTTGTTAGAGTTGCATACAATGCTCGAGGAGCTTGATGTAACTGATACAATGCCTTGTCCAACTTGTAGACATGATTAAGAAACTTTGAGTCAACGAACCTAGGAGGTTGATCAACATAGATTTCTTCCTTCACCTTGCCATACAAGAAGGTGGTTTTGACGTCCATTTGATAAACGGTAAAGTTCATGTAAGAAGCATATGCTAGGAAGATACGAATAGCCTCTAGGCGAGCTACTGGAGCATAAACTTCAGTGTAATCAAGACCCTCGACTTGTCGAAACCCGCGAACCACCAATCAAGATTTATTTTGCACTATTACCCCTGAATCTTCCTGCTTATTGCGACAAACCCATCGTGTGTCAAGAGACTTCTTGCCCTTTGGTAACTCAACTAACTTCCAAACACCGAGTTTTTCAAATTGATGCAGTTCCTCATGCATTGCATCTACCCAACTGGGCTTTGACAGCCATTTCAACATTCTTGGGGTCTGTTTGAGAGATAAAGAAAGAGTAAAGACAAGTATTAACGTCTCCACTCGGACTTTTGGTTTTAACTCCGTTGCACAGCTGACCAATGATGTTATCGATCGGATGATCGCGTTGAATCCTTGAAGGTATCTCTTGGTTGTAATCATTGAGAGAGACAGGAAGAGTGTGAATGTTGATACTTCTTTCATTTTCTGATTGAGCCGCTCCAGATGGCTCTGCTACAAACTTATTTAAGATAAGTTCAAGAAAGAGTAGTTACATAAAAGTTGAAGAAACAGCGGAAGCATCATTAGGCATGAACTCTCTTTCTATAGGAGTAAGTGGCATAGTGTCAGCATCAGGAGTATCATTTTGGGATGGAGATTTAGGACTATCATGTTGCACAGATGACTCCCCCTCAGGCATAGAAGATGACTCCCCCTTAGGCGTAGCAGAGGACTCTCCCTCAGGTGTAGCAGAGGACTTCCCCTTAGATGATGAAGAGGATGCAGATGGAGGTTTGTAGACAACTTTTTTGTCTTCATCTTCAGTAGTATTCTTCAAACCAGAGACAGATCCAGATGAGCCACTCGAAGACACATGTATTGATTTGAACAGCGATGTGTAATCAAACAACCAATCCAGACCCACTCTAGCGCCCGTCTCATTTTCTTCCAACCAACGCACGTCATAAGATTCCACAATCTGTTTTGTCTTCTTATTGTAGACCCTATAGGTAGTGCGAGCAGCATACCCTACGAAGTAACAATCATCGGCCTTGGCATGAAACTTCGGGTTGGTTTCTAGGTGAAGAAGGGTACAAGGGCAGCCAAATACACGAAAATGACTGACTGAAGGCTTGTGACCATATAGAATCTTATACGGGGTCTTCATCTGAGATTTGTGATCAATACACAATTCTGAACGTAGCAGGCAGCGTTTATCGCCTCGACCCAAATGAAAACTGGTAGTTTTGAATCACATAGCATCGTCCTTGCGGCATCTTTTAACGTTCTGTTTCTCCTTTCAGCAACACCATTTTGTTGGGGTGTGTGAGCAGAGATGTATTGACGCATGATACCCTTTTCTGTGCAAAAATGATCGAGTACAGAATTCTTGAACTCTGTTCCATTGTCGGTACGAAGCGCCTTCACCTGATTGTTAGTTTGGTTCTCAATTAATATAATGAATTTCTTAATCAAATCAGCAACTCTAGCTTTGTTGGGTAGAAAGAAGACCCACGTAAACTGAGGAAATCATCAATCACAAACCAGAAAATAAGAATTTATGTTGATGCTAAGAACATTTATTGGTCCAAACAAATCCATATGTAGCAATTGAAGCACCTGGCTAATTGAGTTGACCTGTTTTGGCCGGTGTGGTTTTCTATGATGCTTACCTTGTGCAGATGACACACACTTTTCGAACGTGATGAAGTCTTTGACAGACAAACCACAGACCATCTCATTTTTCGCAAGACAATTCAAGTTCATGGCGTTAGCATGAGCAAGTCTTCTGTGCCACATCATTCCAGTTTGTTTGGAGATCTTGGAGAAAAGGCACGTAACTTGTTCTGGAAGATTGCTATTCATATAAATGATATAGGCATTCCCATCCCTTTTAGATTTTACAAGTATCCACTCTTCTGGAATGACAAAGTCTGGCTTGAGAATCATGCATTCCTTATCAGTAAAATGCCTAGAATATCCTCGATCACATATCTGAGATACACTCAATAAAGTATGCTTCAACTCGGGAGCAAAGTTGACATTTTCAAAACTGAACACCCCATTTGTAACAATTCCTTTTTGCATAATCTTGCCTCCGTCTCCACCCATAAAGGATATGTATCCCCTATTAAATGATTGAATGTTGTGCAGTTGGGCGATATCTCCTGTCATATGCCTGGAGCAACTGCTATCGACGAACCAGTATCTGACGAAATTCCCCCGCAACCGTCCCTGCAAAATATGCGGGTTTAACTAGATTTAGGAACCCATGTCGTAATTTTCCTGGGTGGTCTTGATGCCTTCTCAGATTTATTATCATTTAAGGATTTTTCAGAGGACACGGATGATAATTTTGAAGCTAGTTTGGGCAACCATTGATAATTAGGTTTTCTAATAGTCCCAGGTGATTTTGAAATTGAATGATTATCAATTTTGTTAAAGCATGTGGGTTTTCTACCAGAGTTGGTTGAAGATCCACTGTTCCTTCTTGACGAAACCGACCCTAGCTTGGCCATGCTCGGTTTTGGCAAACTGCCTGGGACTTTGTTATAAAAAACCTTTTTATGCTTTTGAAAAACAGCCCGTTTTCTACTCCGATCATCTTTCCAATCATCATTCCGGGAATGATTTCTATAGGACTTTCTAGTTAAAGACCTTCCTATGAATTCGTTCTTTCCTCTTGAGGATTCAAAGTGTACAAACATATGATTTTGACAATTTCTAGCTATATGACCACCAGTACCACAATTGAAACAAATCTGTTTCTTGTTGTTATAACTTGTACTACATTGATCAGATTTGTTTTCCATACTAACACCCTTGCTTCTTTCACAAGATCAAGAATAATTATTAGGTTGTGAGACAAGTGAGGGTACATTAGATGGAGAAGCTTGTGAAACTGGTGGTATTTGAATATTTTCATCACAAACATCAAAATTGCCAACTACATTATTCAGAACAGTATCAGACACTTGAAAACCATTCAAAAAAGTATCAGAAGAAACAGAAACACCACAAAAACCATTGTCACTTAAAACATCAAAAAAATTATTGTCTTTATTTAAAACTAAAACTTCCGATTCGGACTCAGTTTTATTTTCATAAACAGATCTTTCAACTTCGTGCTTTAACTAATTCAAGGATTGATCTGCAGGAGAAGTAGAAATGTTAGTATTTTCAACATTAATAAATCCTCTCGAAACAAAACTAGATGGCTTGCCATAAACCATGAATGATTCATTGGCAATCTCTTCTTTGGACAAAGGTTGAAACTGATATGTATGATTGAATGGAGGAGGCACTTGATTATACCCTAGAACCATTGACTGATTTCATTTAAATTGCATGTAGTGGTCTATGATATTTGCAATTACCTCACTCGATACATCATATTTTCTAATGTCAAAATCAGAAGTTTCAAAATTTCCCTTTAAAGAGTCAATTTCAGCCACTAGTTCTTCGTTCTGTTTCATTATATAATCATAATTCTCGCAATTATTAATTTAGTCCTCATGAAGTCTCCTAAAGTCCTTTATTTTAGATTCTAATTGGGCTTTAAGAGGTTTTTGACCCTTTCTGAGTTGGTAACCTTGATATCTAAGATCCTCTACTTCCCTTTTTAGTAAGTCGTTATGTGCACAAAGGGTTTCAAGGTTTTCTACATCTCTACCTATCGTCTCAATTTTCTCATGCAACATTCTAATATAATCAATACAAGCTTGAGAGCATGAGGGTAGACTTACCTCGTTTTTATTAGGTTCATGAGAGGAAGATACCATCAACGCAAACTGCAACTTCATCATTTGATCTTTAGCTGCAACAACCTCTGCTAGAGCATCATCACCAACCTATGCCAAGTGGGCATTTTCGGGTCTAGATATGTTCAATGCCTGCATCTGATCCTCCCAGTCAAAAGATTGTGCAACCATGGCCTTCTCGTTGTTGACCTGAGCACCACTTCTATTGTTTCCAACTACAACCATAGTTCTGTCATTATTTAATCTTCTATCTAGCTATGGAAAATCACGAGCAAAACGCCCCGACTCGTGGCAGTTGAAACATCACAGCTTCCCCTTGTTGAACCCAACATTCTTGTCAGCACTCATTCCCCAGTTGTTCTTTCCGGTCTTCTTGGCAAATTGTTTTGCCCTGAAGACTGCCATTGCAATTTTCCATGTGATATCCATCTCTTCGACATCTTCAGGGTGAATCTGATCTAGATCAGCAAATGACAGTTGGGTGGATGATCTCCGGCTAGAAGGTTTTCATCACCCTCCTTTCCTTTTGAAGAAGAAGCTATATTGGAGGAGGCGGAAGTAGCTTGAGCACCCATGAACGATTGATTCTGAGACAGAGGCACGACTGATGCAGTGGGAAGAGAAGATACTGATGGAGTGGAGAAGGACTGAACCTGAGCTTGCTGAGGAGCAAATGATTGAACTGTAGAAGAAAAAGTGAGAGATGAAAGGGCATTGTTAGAGGAGATCCCAAGGTTCGCAGCTGAGTATGAGTTCACATGGTTTATCTCTCGCTGCTTGTCATCAATATCACATGCCTTGATGACAGCTATTACTTCAGCAAGAGAGAGCCAGCTAAGATCCTTAGCCTTCTTTATGACAGCTACATTCATGTCCCAAGACTTTAGGAGAGCATTTAGCAGCTTCTTGTTTATCTCAGACTTTGTGTAGAAAATCTCAGCTACGGTCATTTTAGTGTTAAGAGATGTGAATCGTTGTAGTTGCGCTTCAAGAGTCTCTCAAGGAATGTAGTTGAACATATTAAAACGTTGTCGCAACGTATCTTGGCGACTCTCCTTCATATCTTCATTCCCTTCATAGACTTCAATTAGGGCCTCCCACAAAGCCTTAGCAGAAGTGTACTCCCTGAAACCTTGAGCAATGTCTGGAGATAGGGCCATAGTCAAGGTGGCCAAAGCCTTTTCTTGCTCTTCAACCTTCTCGAAGTCTTCATCTGTATAATTTTAATTTTCTTGTCAACCAATTGACCTCTGACAGTAGTGGTTATTCTGATAGGATCTTTTATTATGCTTATTAACACGTTGTCGCACGCATATTAAGCAAATAAATTATCACTGCTGCTTGCACTAAAAATATAGCATGGGGAAGCAGGGTCGAATCCTCAGGGACACAGCCTAATGGTCAATGCCTTTTTGCATCAGGCACAATCTAGTCAAGACATAAATTATTAAAAGGGGGATTTGAATTAAACTAAAATCTAAAATTGCAGTGATATTAAACTAAACGAAAATCAATATAAAAAACAATTTCAGTTTTGCTGCGACTTTCCTAATCATGTAACTGATCCAGATCTGATTATTAGAGATGCGTTCTATCTAAGTTGGTACTGAGAAAAACTAACAAGCTCTAGTAATTTCTCTTTTACCTAAATTAGTTAATCAAAATAGGCTCTTCAATTAACCCTAACTTTTTACTGTTCAATTAAAGAAGCTCTTAATTAAATCAGAAAAGCAACTTTATGATATGTGTAAAATTCCCAGCAATACCCAATACTTTTCACAAGCTCGAAAGCGTAAAGATATGATTTTTACAGTTTATAATAAAGTCAAATCCCAAACACAGAACCGATTTATTACTTGTTACTTATTACCAATTAATTAGAACAATTACGGATTCTAATAACTGATTAACTAGAATGATAAAACCATAGCTAGGTGATCAAACTAACAAGAATTGAAGTCAAACATTCATTAAGCTCAAAACTGAAGAATCTAGATAGAAACACAAATAAAAAACTAGATCTAATAATCAATTACATGAAAAGTACCAGTCTTATGCAAAATTGAAAACTAGGGTTTAGCCAAACAAGGCCAAAATCTTATAAAAATAGATGAAAAAAGACATCAAACAACTAATCTTACTAATCTACTTGAAGGAGATGATCCACAGTCTTCAGATCTTCAGAAATTAATGAAATCAGAGAAGAAACGCCTCCAAAATTGTATTTTCGTTGTCTGATACCTTTGGAATCTTCAACTTAGGTTACTGGAAGGCTATCAGGGTCTTTTTATACGTCCAATAGCAAAAACGACGCACCTGCGATCGCAAAGGGACAACCTGCGATAGCAGGTTTTGAAATAAATGCATTTGCTACTGTTTTAATGAAGTAGGATGCTATTTTGACACTTTGTGGCCGACCTGCGATCGCATGTTTTGAATTTTCACTTCCGAATGAATTTTGGGCACAAAAGAACCTCGAAGGCAACCTACGACCAAACTTACGATCGAAAAAAGGTCACTTGCAATCACAAGGTGATAACCTGGGATCGCAGTTTGTCCCTATGATGTCTGAAGTTTCATCTACTTTTCAGATCATTTTGAATCGTGTCAATCGGAATTACGGTTCTTGAGATATGGTCAAAACACTGACAGGGGGTCAAAGCTGCCAGCAACATCCTTTAACTTTGATATTGTATATTCTATCTTCATGTGATCAATTCAATTGAATGTTTCTTGACCAAAGCATCTTCCAAACATTCCTCAGTATACTCCATAAGTTTCAAGCTCCATTTTAAGCTCCAAACGCGCATCCAACTACTCCCAAAGCACTGCTCCACTCGAACTATCTGAAATCAACATAAAACATGAGCAGTACGGGATTTCTAACGAAATACATGAGCTGAACATTATTTATCTAAATGACATGAAGATGTACAAAATATGATGCTAAAATGATAATGAAAACTACCCTATAAGATGCATAAAATGGCATCTGGCAAATCTCCGCAAGCTTGAACCCTACTTGCCCTCAAGTAAGAAAAAGGATATAACATTATAAACAAATGGAAAGATGTAGATGACCTAAAAATAACTTAACATAAAATAAAATGAAAACTTAAACTAATGTACTTCACTCTTTTTTTGTCACATGATCAGATTTCACAACGTGGAAGCTCCAATGAAATCACTACCTAGACAACAGTCTCAATACTTTATATTAACGATTCACAGTTATATTTAATAAGTTAAACCAAACTTAAACAAATAATTTTTTCATTCAATTTAATTTGTGAAAGCAGTGTAGTTTTAAAAACAATTTCACGAAAATTTATTTATAAAAACTTAGCTTGACCAACCCCTAACTCGTCCAGTAAACGTGGTAAACTCCATTATCGACAGAATATCCAAACTTACCCCTATGATTCCACTATCGAGGGATCAGTCTCATTATACCACATGTTTTCTTTATCTTGATCAACTATTCAGATTTAACTTGTTTGCTTCTTGATTTCGACTTGAACTTGACTTGGATTTGACTTTGAATTGCAGATTTCTTCAAGTTTCTTAATGTACCATTTCTAACATATATACATTGACTGGGAGTGAATATTACTATGAGGCCCTCCATATCTTCAATACTTCAAAAGTGATAACTATTTTGTGGGTATAACAAGAGTTCCCTCCCAACCTCAAAAGGCGTAGAAACTATAGGGTTCAGTACTTCAAGGAATGATAAGGGTTATCCAATCTAGTTTCTTTTTAAGGCATTCAAGGAAATTATTTTCAAAACACTATTCATTTTCCATCCCACACTTTCATTGTAACAATTATCATACTCTTATGTTGGTTTATATTTGAAAACATTTAAAGCACTTGAAAGATAATTCTTAAATTGATTGTAATGAGACTGTTATTTTTGGTAACTATCACACTTCATCTTAACAGAGATATCGAATGTAAAAAGATATCCTCATCTCATGTAATTTATTTCAATTTGTTTAAGATTTTTAAGAATTTTAATTAGCAGAAAATAAAAAATAAAATAACTAGAAATAAAATCTTTTTGGATTTTTCTTTGTTTTTTTTAATGCAGAAAAATAAAAAGGAAAATATTTTTGGATTTTTTTTTGAATTTTAATATGCAAATGCAATGCATAAAATAAAATTTGAAATTTTTTGAATGAAAGACTTAAAAATTAAAATTTTTAACAAAAAATGCAAAATTTTACACTAACCCCCTCCCCAAGCTTAAAATGATGCATTATCCTCAATGCTTAGAGAGGAATGAACAGCTCAATAAAGCAAATAAAAACAAAAATGTACAGCTAGGAAAGAATGTACCTGATAAGGTTGCAGAAATATGATTTTGATGAAGATGTGGCGAAAAATCTGAATTTCAGCAACTCTGTTGATCCTCTGATTTACCCAAGCTTGCTTGGGACTACGACCATCTCTTTATTGAAAAGCTAAAAACTACTCATCGGGTTGCCTCCCGGAAAGCCGCCCTTTTTTAAGGTCGTTGGCTCGACGTTGTCCAACCAGATTTATGAACCCGTGTGGTTGGGACTTCCTTGAAGCTCAACTGTTTTCCTTGTAACTCCAGATCCCTTCAAATATGGCAATATGGGTGGATCTAGACTTGTTCAACAATCGGGAAAAACTCCAAATTTTTATCAGATGACTTAAATTTTAGATTTTTGAGCCATTTTCTTTTTCCATTCTTCTTGATAGCACCCAACTTCTTCGTTTTCTTCTTTTTCTTTTTTAGCTTCATGTCAGAAATCACCTTTTTCTCATCTTCCCCAAGCTTAGCTTTTTCCATTAGCTTTGTAACAGTTCCTCCAGTAAAATTTACATGATCTTTCATCTCCCCAAGCTTATATATGTTTAGCTCCTTTAATGTATAATTATCTAGTTTCCTGTCTAAAAATAAATCTTGCACAAAACCATTAGAAAAATCACAACAGTCCTCAGAAAAAGGACTGTTGATACCCAGATAATTAATAGAAAATTTATCAATTGGAATTTCAGTATCATTTATTTTAAAGTGCACAATATCACCATCAAACTCCATAGAAAGAGTACCAGCAAAAACATCAATCTTGGTTTTAGCAGTTTTCAAAAAAGGTCTTCACAAAACAATTGAGTTTGCATCTGAAGTGTCCAAGTTTCCCATGTACAAAATGTAAAAATCAGCGGGAAAAATCAAATTATCCACTTGAACAAGAACATCCTCCAGTACACCTTTTGGGTGTACTGTTGAGTGGTTAGCCAACTGTATAATTGTACCGGTCTTTTTTAAAGTTCCCATTTATAATTTTTCAAAAACAGAATAGGGAAGAACATTAACTGAAGCTCCTAAATCCAGCATGGCTTTTGGAAAATCCAGGTTCCCCAATTTACAAGGAACTGAGAAAATCCCCGGATCCTCTCACTTTGGAGGCAAACCTTTTTGTAAAATAGAGGAGATATTTTTGCCAGCTTTTAAAATCTCATTAAATTTCATTTGTTTCTTAGAAACACATAAAATTTTCAGAAATTTAGCATAGCGAGGGATGTGCTTTATAACATCTAAAAGTGGGATATTTACCTCAACCTTGTGAAGAATTTCGATAATATCTTCATCATCTTTTTCACGCTTCGTACTCTTCAGTCTTGATGGGAATGGAGGTAATGGCTTGTACTCCTTTAGAATTGGCTTGGGTAGTGTTGGAGTTTCCTTTTATTCCAACTTTTCCGATTCTTCTTCAACCAACACCTCTTCAAACTTTTCAGCTTCAACTTCTTTTTCTATCCCTTCCACATCTCCTTCTTCTATCAGAACCTCTTCAAACTCTTCTTCATCTTTGTTTTCTGGTTAAAATGAGCTTGGGCCTTCATATGTATTTCTGCTTTTCAAGTGAATAGCACTCACATTGTGCTTTGGATTATTTTCTTCTTCAACCAACACCTCTTCAAACTTTTCAGCTTCAGCTTCTTTTTCTATCCCTTCCACATCTCCTTCTTCTATCAGAACCTCTTCAAACTCTTCTTCATCTTTGTTTTCTGGTTCAGATGAGCTTGGGCCTTCATATGTATTTCTGCTTCTCAAGGAAATAGCACTCACATTGTGCTTTGGATTATTTTATGTATGCCCTGGTAACGTTCCTTGAGACTCCAGACCACTAATAGAAAACAGGCCTTTAATGACACGCAAACAATGACACGTGCTGATAGAGGACACACATTTGTGTACGCCCTATAAAATATTGTCAGTTTTGCAAAATATGAAGGATATAGAGCACACATTTTTGCGTGCTCTAAAATTAGTGTAAGAAAAGAAAAAAATCGAAATGCGGAGGGCGCCTTTCATAAAATGTGTGTCATCTAAGTGTGTCGCTTTATAATTTTTTAATGAAACATGCGTTTTAAGCGGGATTTCACCCGCCTATTGGATCCCAAAAATTAAAACCCCCCGCCTCTTCCAATTAGCAAGAAAAAGCCCTAGGGCCTTCATCTTCATAGCAGAATTGCTCTTGCTTTTGTGATCAAAATTGTTTTGATTTTTCCAATCTTTTTCTCAGTGTTGTAAGCCACTATAGGGAGTGGTGTTATGCATTTTATTTACTCATTGACTCATACGCATTCTGCAATCGGGGAACTGAACTCATGGAGTCGGCGATTGAGGGTCTACGACTCCTCACACTCAAAATGGCGGTGATTTTAAGGTTTTTTGTACCCAGTATCAAAGAAGGAATAGGGCTTATAAGCTTTGGACGTCACAAGTGCGCACCCACGAACTAGGGCTCATATATCGGCGTGTTCAGCCCCATCATTCACTTTTTCTCTCCATCATCATCGGCGACTTAACCTGATTTTTCTTAAAGCTTCATCTTAAAGTACTCATCAGCTTCTTTCCACTTCCATTGCTTCTTTACTGACTATCCTCCATACAAGACTCACCGGTTTCATCCAATTTCTCGTTACCAGATTTAATCGACGACAATCGGATACAGCTGCGGCATGTACTTGGTAAAAACTGGGGCGGCGGAAGGTAGTGGGATTAAAGAGTTTCGCCATGGTGATACTGATCTCACCGGAACTCATTGTGAAGTCGTCATGCAAATTGAGGCTCTACCTGTTCGTTTTGGAGCTATAAATGTTCCGGTAAATAAGGGTTGTTTTCTTTTTCGACGAAGTCGTCGACATCGAGATTGACTAAGTCTCTCGGCGGAGGAAGTAGCGCCGGTAGTTTGTAGGTTATGTTCTTTTCGATAAGTGACTGCTGGTTTTCTTTGATTTCGTTGGAGTTTTTGTAGGTATTCAATGGTTTAGAAACAAGTGGAAGTCGATGATTGTCTAGCTGTTGGTTTTCTTTGCTTTCGTCATAGTTTTTCGTGTCAACATGTTGTCGTGCAAGTTTTCTCTCTACCAAAAGTTGCGATTCCAATTCTTTAACCTAATAATGAAAAAACCCATATCAATATATGATCATGATCTCAAAAACCCTGTAACACCCCATTCTGAAAATGTTTAATTATGAGTCCCTGAGATTTAAGAGGAAGGGTAATTCTCGTCCTTTTTCGGGAAATGGGTTTCATCCGAGAAGGTTTCGGGTTGACATATGTTGTTAGAAGCATTGGGCCTCTCGTCACCCTCGAATGAATGGAAAGTTGTTTGGGAGCGGGTTTAGAGTAGAGGAGTTGTGGTGTTTTGAAGATGATTACTGTTTATAGCTCTTTGTGGAATAAGTGGAAAAGGTCCCATGCATGCATGGCATGCATGCTTGAAGTTGGCTGGGTACGCCCAACGTATGCTGGACGTACGCCCAGCGTAATGGAGAGAAATGTGCAGGGTGGCCAGGTGAGTATGCCTAGCGTACTAGAGGTACGCCCAACGTACTCTCAGAAACCCCAAACCCTAATTTAAGAGCCACCAGTATATAAGGAACATGTTGGTTCATACCCTAGCCTCCATAATATCATCCGTAACCTCAGAAACCCTAGAAACCTGTATTCCCTCCATTATTGGGTGTGTTTGGCCTTGGAAAGCTCATTTTGGCAAAAGAAAAGCTAGAAGAAGAAAGGAGAAGTTGTCAAAGAAGGAAAGGAACGATTGGAGCCTGTAGATCTGAAGAGATATCATCCTTTGAAGCTTATTTGAGGTATAAAGCTTCTTGCTTGCCACTTATTTTGCATAGATCTAAGTGTTGTGAAGTTTTTATCATCTTTCTTGTCCCAAAGTTCTCATCTTGATTCATGCTTTGTGTTGACCGAGATTATTTGTCCTTTCAGACCTTTGGAGAGGTCTTAAGTGAGAAAAATGAGGTCCTAAGGGATGTAGTTGTTCCATGTGTGGGATATAAAGGTCTTAATGGATTAAGACCTTGGATTAAGAGCTTATGGACGTCCCAAGTGATAAAGTTTGAGACTTTATGAATTCTAATCATATTTGGCCTTGGGATCTGAGGTTTGGGCTTAATAGCTTAAGCCATTAAGAAGTTATAATGACTTAATGAGTAGTGCAGCTACGCCTCGCGTAGTAGGCTAGAGCCCCGATCCCCAGTTGCGAATAAGAGTTAACGCCCCGCGTACCAAGGAGGGTACACCCAGCGTACTCCCCCTGAGTAGACTTTAATGTTGGGCCTTAGAGTTTGGGCCGTTTGTGGGTTGTTGGGTTATGGGCCATGTCTGGAAATTGTGGATAGAGTATTTTTAGGCCCAATTATTGTTATGGACATTGGATCTAGGCCCATTTGGTAAGGTGGGCCCAATTTGGTAAATTGGGCCAATATTGGACTTTGTATAAGATTTGGACTTTGGTCTTGGCCCGATAAGTCGATGTATGCTTGGCCTAATGTTTATTTTGTTATGATGGCTAGTTCGGGATTTGCGGTGAGTTGGTGATTCGAGAATCTGCTCTTCACTTCAGAGTTTCGGCAGTGCGAGGTGAGCTATCCTCACTATATCGATAGAGTCTAAGGCACCAAGGCCGGCCCTTTATCGGATTGAGATCCGGATATTTGTTGTTATGTTATTGCTTTGATATGTCTGCATCCTGGTAGTTAGGATGGTATATGTTAGAGACCTGGTTAAGGTTGGTTTCCTAATATGTAGGGTGATGCTATGCTAGTGACCGGTTAGGTCGGTATCCTGGTTAGGATGATGATATGTTATGTGAACTGTTTGATCGGCTTGTTGATTGTGGACTATTATTTGATTGTATGTTTATGTGCACATGGTTGTTTAGACTGGAGTTGGGTTGAGGCGGGTCCTGCTTTGTGCTGTAGGCCAAGATAACCAGGGCGGACCGGTTGTTCCGAAGGCCCAGTGAGCGCTCCGGATAGGCTGTAGGCCCCTACAAGGGCGGACCAGACGTGCCGAGACGCAGAGTGGACCAGGCTGACTGAAGGCCCGATACAGGCGGACCAGTCATACTGTAGACTCAGAGAGTGGACCAGGTGAGTTGAAGGCCCGGTGCGGGCGGACCAACCACACTACAGACTCGAGGGACATGACTAGACTCGGAGGATGGACCCGGTGGACTGAATGCCCGACACGGTGTACCAGTCACACAGTAGACCCGAAGTGCATGGCTATTCTATGTTCTGTTATGTATGCTACATATGATATGGGCCAGAAGGCACTATGTTATGGGCCGGAAGGCATTATGAGTTGGACCGGAAGGTCGTAGCCTGGAAGGGCGTATATGTGTAGTTTGGGGGTATCTCACTAAGCTTTTGGGCTTACAGTTGTGGTTTAATGTTTTTCAGGTTCTTCAGGAGACCGTGGCAAGGCGAAGGCGTGATCGTACCGCTCCTCGTGTTTATGTTTTATGTTATGGTTCTGGGAATACTCTGATAATAAATGTATTGAAAACCTTTTTGTAATAACATTATTAAAATGGGTTGTTTTTGAAAAGTTTAAATTTTGTTGAAATTTCCTGGTCGTTACAAGTTGGTATCAGAGCCTTGGTTTGAGTGAATTGGAGGAACATTTGTTGGGCTGAAAATTATTTTAAAGATTGCATCTTTTTGGGCTCGATAGTATAAGTTTCTTTGCATTCCGGTTTGGGCCTGTCCAACCGTGAACCTTTTATGTTTTGTATATAAGTTTACGCTTGCATGCATATTAGGTTAAGTTTTTAGAGATCTAAACAAGTATAGCGATTCATCTAGACGATAACAGGTTTCTTTAATCGTTCTTGTAACCTTCCAATCCTCTACAGTTGATGTTCTTAATAGAGCTCTTCTGAGGATTTTGTTTAATCATTCGACACGTTTGATTCCTTCTTGACTTGTTCTTATTATTGTGTTCATTCAGTTTTATATTTACATACTTGTTCAAGATCTAATCGATCTTTGTAGATTAAAGGTTCAATTAATCTCAACAAGTAGTATCAGAGCAGGAGGCTGTGTAATCAATACACATCTTTTTTGTGAAAAAGATTTCCATTAGGGTTCTTCCACAATTATCAATATTTATTGAGCCGTCATCTCTTTATTGACGTATCTTGATATTTATTGTTTTGCCCGAATCTGCTTTATTACAAGTCTGATCTTTGAACAGGTTGTTACAATCATAATGGACGCGACGCAATCAAATCCTATTAATATTTCCAACAGCATCGGTTCGACGACAAAGATTCCAATCTTATACACCCATGACTATGAAGTATGGGCACATCACTTTGAAGACTACGTGATTGGATCGGAGGATAATGGGTACCTCATATGGGAAGCTATCATCAATGGACCATTCTCTCATTCTTCATCATCCAGAATCATTAAGACACAAAAGGAGTACAATGATCTGCTAAAGGACGTGAAGGATATTGCACAAGATGAAAAGGACAAATTCCAGTGAAATATTAAGGCGTTAAGGTTGATCAGATTCGCCCTTCAGTCCGACACATTCAGATTGGTCAACTCATGCACAACGGCAAAGGAAGTTTGGGATAGACTTCGTGAACTGTATTCTACAGACGAGGATCTTGAACATTCTATTCAAACTTTGCTTTTATCTGAGTTTGGAGAATTCAGGCAAGGGGTCGAAGAAACCGTGACCCAGACGTTTGACCGCTTTAATCATCTACTCAGCAAGATGATCAAACACGATATTGAAAGGAAGCTTATCGAACAGAAGGTTACTTTCTTGAATGGTCTGAGGTCTGAATGGAGAGCAGTGGTTTCCACAGTCAAAGCCCATGAGCAGTTTAAATCATACTCTTTGGCGAAACTGGTGGGTATTCTCAAGTCCCAAGAGAAGATTGTGCTGCAAGAAAAGAACGTCGTCTCTAGTCTTGGTTCGATGGCCCTCCTATCTAAAAGTAAAGTTGTGATGGAAGATGAAGATCTCAACTTGGAGGAATATGATCTCACGTCTGAGGATTATGCCATGATGGTGTCCAATCCCAAGAGGTTCATAAAGAAGAGATTCCCTAGCAACAAAAACCGAAACTGGTAGGGGAGTTACAGCTCTGAAAAGGTGAACAATGAACCGAAGGCTGAGGAGCACAAGAAGGAACCGAAGGTGGATGGCGATTCCGAAGTAAGCTGTTTCTACTGTGGTGGGAAAAACCACTATGCTAAGGACTGTGTTCTTAAGAAGATGGCTGAAAAGGATGATGGAAATGATGAGGAAGCTGTGTTGTAGAAAAGATTGGACGAGTTAAGAAAGAAGAAGTCTACCGCTAACCCTTCTATTAATGCTCTCATTGTGCAGGGTTCTGTTAATGATGACGAGTTCGGTAGCACGGAAGTTTGGTCTACCGACTCAGAAGACGAGGAAGTGAGGAAGCCTACCCATGGAAAGGCTTATGTGGCTAAGGAGGAAAGAAGTGGAGGAAGATGCTTCATGGTAACTGATGTATCTCAAATGCGGGGATACAACACCGATGGAGGAAGCGATGGACCGAAGGTAAAGGAGGACACGTGCTTTACGGCCAAACCTCTCAGCCAGCAATTCAATGAGCTCGATGAACTGATAAAGAAGGTACAATCTGTTTTTATTTCATGCAAAGTACCATCATTCTCATATGAGAAAGAACTAAAAAACGTTAATACAAGAATTTCTCATCTAGATAGTAGCTTAACTCAAACTCGAGTCACCAATTCTAACCTAACTGATCAATTGAGCAGGGTGGCGTCGAAAAGTGAGGAGCGGAGAATGTGGATCGAGTTAAAGGAGTCAGAATTAGTTAAAGTTAAAGACGAAAACATTTATTTGCAAAGAGACAATTTAAAATTGTTAAAACAGCGGAATGTTTTTTGTTTAATTGCTAAACGTTTGTACTCTAATATTACTCAGCTTCACTTGGATTGTGAAATAGGCCAAAAGATCCATCGCATGATTTTGCCCTTCCTAGAGTTTAAGGAGGATGAAATCAATGCCGAAGCCTACAATTGTGAGAGTGTGATGTCGTCTGATGATGTCAATCCGACCTACATGTATGGACTGGACAAAATTGAGTCCTTCATTAAATCCAAAGACCACAAGGACATGCTTAAAATTTTTTTGGATGAAAATGACAGACTTAAACTGAGAACCGAAACCATGCAAAAATTTGACTCTTTAAACGCCAACGTAAGCTCAGAAAACAAAATTGATGTTGAAAATGCATCTGAGCTTAACGAGGACGAAAACATGAGTGAAATTTCTGTAGAGGACACGGTTGACTGCTCAGAATTTATTAAAACCGAACCTGAAAACCACAAGAATCTTATTTCTGAAAATTCAGTGGAGTTCGCTCGGTTGTCCCATCAAAAGTCCCCATTATTAGTTGAGAAAGCGGTTGTGTATCAAAAGGTCAGGACCACTCCGAATCAAGTATACAAGGTGACAGGAGTTACCGAACATCAAACAGCTGAACTCACAGCTATTGTAAACGAAGACAATGCTGATGGCTGCGATGAGTACTTCTGGGAAGCTCCAATAGATAATGCAAACGAAACTATTGGTTTATCTGAAAGAACCTCCTGGAAGAGCAAAGGAAGATACATACCTGAACCCTTGAATAAGCCGGACAATTTCGATGAGCCAAATACCAGTGGTACAAAAGATATTCCTCGGAAGGATGATCGTTCGGCAAAGGAAGACATTCCCTCTGCTCATTCGGCTAAAAATAAAACTCCTACAGTTCAAAAGAAACCAGCCAAGGAGACACCGAAAACGAAAGCGAATGTTCATCATCAACCTAAGCAGATGAGGAATAGGAAGAGAGAAAGGAACCAAAGATACATGAAGAACCTTTCTGAAAGGAAACAATTCTGGCATTCCCAGAATGCATATTTCTCACACCAAGACAAGAATCTGAAGTATGAAAACAATCCTGTAGGAAAGCCTGAAAGTCACATCAACCAAAAGCCAAGGTTAGGGTTACGAGAAAATATCAACCGAAGGCTAAGGTTCGGTTCTGAAAAAGATTTCAACCGAAACCAAAGGTTCGGTTCCAAGGACAGCTCCAACCGAACGCAAAGGTTCGGTTCTGAAGTCAAAAGAGACCAAGACTCTAAGAACGGTCCCTCCAACGATCAAAAGCAAAAGGGTCACCTAGAGTCTCAAACCAGGAAGTCCTCTCGATCCAAACCCTTTCATTCTAATTCTTCTCGTTCTTTTAATTCTTCTACTTCCACCGATTCCTCTTGTTCTCAAAAATCTCATTCGCCAGCTGAACAAAAGGGAAAGCAGAAGGTCAATGAATCCAAACCAGAGTCCAAATCGAACACACCCAATCCTAACAAAATAAAAGTTTTTACCATTAAAAGGAAAGATGAAACAACTCTTATAAAATGAACATATCTAGTTGACGTCTCACTTACTATTCCCGTTCCCATGCAAAGCTCACGTGGACCCAAGAAACTTTGGGTTCCTAAATCTGCCTAATTTTTGTAGGTTATAAGTGACGAGCAGTTCGACGAAGAATGGTACATCGATAGTGGCTGCTCACGTCACATGACAGGGAGGAAAGAGGAGCTTAGGGAATACAGATCTCTTGCAAATGGTGGCAACGTCAAGTTTGGAAATAATTCTTTCGGCACCATAAAGGGATACGGGATGATAACAAATGGGGATTTTACTATAAGGAAGGTGGCTTATGTGGAAGGACTCCAACACAACCTCATTAGTGTATCTCAGCTTGTTGGAGGTACAGGTCTCAAAGTCTCGTTCGATGATGAAGGTTCTGAAATCATAGAGAAAAAGACAAAGAAAGTGATTCTCAAGTCAGAGCAAAAGGGTGAAATGTTTCCCTTAAACCTTAAACCCATCAAAGGAAACCTAGCTATATGCTTGTTGTCAAAAGCTCAATCCGACGAAAGCTGGTTGTGGCATCGAAGATTATCTCATCTCAATTTTAAAGATATCAACCAACTTGTCACTGGAGGTTATGTTAGGGGCCTTCCATTGCTCAAGTACGACAGAGATCATTTGTGTGCTGCATGCGAAATGGGGAAGCAGAGTCGTCAAAGTCACCCATCTATAATCAACACAAAAGTTGTTGAATCACTCGAATTACTTCATATCGATTTGTGTGGTCCTTCATCTATCGAAAGCATCGGTAGTAGCAAGTATATTCTTGTTATTGTTGATGACTTTTCACGATTTACATGGGTATTCTTTCTAAAGCTCAAATCTGAAGCGACTCAAAAGATGAAAGTGTTTATCAAGCAAATTGAAATACAGCTCAAGAAGGTTGTGCGCAACATCAGGAGCGACAATGGTCTTGAATTCAAGAACAGGGAGTTTGAAGAGTTTCTTGCAGAAAAGGGAATAAGTCACAATTTCTCAGCTCCCTACACACCGCAACAGAACGGAATAGTCGAAAGACGAAACCGATCTTTGTGTGAAGCTGCCCGAACTATGCTAAGTTTTGCTTCCTTACCTCTTTATTTTTGGGCTGACGCTATTTCGGCTGCTTGTTTTACACAGAACAGGTCCTATCTCAACAAGCGATTCACGCTCACTCCATATGAGATACTAAACAACAGAAAGCCCAATGTGAAATTTTGCCATGTGTTCGGCTCAAGGTGTTTCATCTTTAACTCTAAAGAACACCGCAACAAGTTTGATGTCAAAGCTGACGAGGGAATTTTTCTGGGTTACTCGCTCACATCCAAGGCGTATAGGGTCCTAAATAAGCGTTCGAGAAGGATTGAAGAAACATACTATGTGACCTTTGATGATAGCTATGTCAAGAAGCTACAGGCCAAAGAAGACACCGTTGGAGACATCTTCCCTCTAACTGGCCAAGTCACAGTCTCGGTCGCCAATTTATACGACAAATTTCTGGAGCTCTTTGACGAACCAGAGAAAGCTTCACTCTCCGAAGCAGGTGCAGCAGACAACAAAGTTGATCATATGAAGCAGATTGTCAAAGATGCTGCAAGAAGAATGCATGAAGGAGAATCGACCACTAATGACTCTCCATCCAACAACGCTTTTGTCCAGGGGGAGCCAAACTCTCATGTCGAGGGGGAGCCAAGCTCACAAGTCCAGGGGGAGCCTAATTCTACATCTCCAACCGAAGGTGCTTCAACACCTGGAAGCTCAGTACCACAAGAAACACCTGAACCTCATGTTTCTCAAAGCTCATCAATTGAGGGGGAACATAATGATATGACGCTCGGTTACGATAGCCAATCTGAGCCAGAAGAAATGATTAATGCTGAACTAGACCCAACCTTTGATCTGAATTATCCTCCTCTTATCAAATGGACCAGAGATCATCCTATTTCTCAAATAGTTGGTGATGTCTCGGAAAAGGTTCTGACCCGATCACAACTGAAGGCAAAACAGACATCCTTATTTTCAAAAGTTGAGTTTTGTATGTTTAACTCATTCGTATCAAAAGTTGAACCGAAGACAGTTAACTCTGCCCTAGATCACTCTGATTGGGTTCAAGCAATGCAAGACGAACTGAACGAGTTTGAAAGGAACAAAGTCTGGTGCCTCATTCCAACTCCTCCAGATGCTTCGGTTGTTGGTCTCAAATGGGTTTTTAGGAACAAAATGGACAAGGAAGGTAATGTTATAAGGAACAAGGCTCTTCTGGTGGTAAAGGGATATTGTCAAGAGGAAGGGATAGACTATGAAGAGACTTTCGCTCCAGTAGCTAGGCTAGAATCTGTTAGAATATTTCTGGCTTATGCTTCTCACAAGAACTTTGAGGTTTTCCAAATGGACGTCAAGTGTGCATTTCTCAATGGAGAACTCGAAGAAACTGTGTATGTGGAGCAACCTCCTGGGTTCGTGAACGAAAAGCATCCAAATCATTGCTATATTCTGGATAAAGCTGTGTACGGCCTCAAACAAGCTCCGAGAGCCTGGTATGTAACGCTTACAAAATTTTTAAAGATGTCTAAATTTAAACAAGGTTCGGTTGACCCAACCTTCTTTCGCAAAAACGAAGGTAACCACCTTATGATAGTTCAAATTTATGTCGATGACATCATCTTTGGCTCCACGAATCCTAGCTTAACAGCTGAATTCAGAAAGCTGATGGAGACTAAGTTTGAAATGAGCTCAATGGGTCCAATTAACTTTTTCCTTGGTTTAAACATAAGACAGGGACCCGAAGGCATCTTTATTAATCAGGAAGCTTACACGAAGACTCTCCTAGCAAAGTTTGGCATGATGGGTGACTCAAAAGTCAAAGTCCCAATGGCATTCGGCACTAAATTTACCCCATCTCTAGATAAACCGGCTGTCGATATCACGCTCTATCGTCAAATGATAGGATCACTAATGTATCTAACTGCGAGCAGACCTGATATCATGTTTTCTGTATGTTATTGTGCTCGATTTCAGGCAAACCCACACGAACCTCACATGCTTGCAGTGAAGAACATCTTACGCTATCTCAAGCGAACCACCTCCTTAGGTTTATGGTATCCATCCAACTCAGGCTTCTTCGTTCAAGCCTATTCTGATGCTGACCTTGGCGGATGTGGACTCGACCGTAAAAGCACAACTGGTGGCTGCCAATTCCTCGATGGAAAGTTAGTAAGCTGGCAGTCCAAGAAGCAAACCTGCGTGTCACTATCTACTGCTGAAGCTGAATACATTGCCGCTGCATCCTGCACATCACAAGTGATTTGGATCCAAAGTCAACTTCGAGACTATGGACTCAATATGAAGAAGATCCCACTATATTGTGACTCTGAAAGTGCAATTAGGATCTGTCATAACCCAGTGCAACACTCTAAAACCAAACACATAGCACTGAGGTATCACTTCATCAAAGACCACGTGGAAGATGGAAACGTCGAAGTACACTTTGTTAGAACCACTGATCAATTGGCCGATGTCTTCACCAAAGCTCTTCCTGAAACGACCTTCAATAAAATTCTACAAGGCTTGGGTATGATGGTTGCAGAGTCGGTCCCAAATCCTCAAATCTCTATTTAAGAATCACGAACCGAACAAAACAGACCACTCTGTTGCTCTCTGCTCTGGTAAAATAAAGGAACGGAAACAACCAGACCGCTCGGTCTCTCTCTGCTCTGGTAAAATAAAGGAACCAAAACAACCAGACCGCTCGGTCTCTCTCTGCTCTGGTAAAATAAAGGAACCGAAACAACCAGACCGCTCGGTCTCTCTCTGCTCTGGTAAAATAAAGGAACCGAAGCAACCAGACCGCTCGGTCCCTCTCTGTTCTAGTAATTTAAAGGCACTCACGCAAACAGCACGCTCGGTCTCTCTCTGCTCTGAAGACTTACGGAACCGAACAAGATAGACCGCTCGGTTCATCTCGATTCTGAAACTATCACCGAAATACACAGATCGCTCGGTCTATTTCTGCTTCCTATTTTTTTTTATGTTGTACAAAGATTTTATCTTTCTGGTTTTATTTATTTTTCAGAAAAATCCCAAAATCCCAAAAACATTTTATCTTTCTAGTCGGTGTACGTTTTGCACAGGTGAATACAAGCATCTCCTTCTGTAGTGTTTACCCAGGTATGTTTTTTCTTTATCAGACTAGTTAGACGTCCCTAGAAGCATGCTACTGTATGTTGTCGCAAGCCTCTATGACCTCGAGCATGCCTTAATGATTCGATCAACACCTATCGTTTCTTCCCAATCAGGCTATTCTCTCACACTCGGTCTAGAGCTACCTTCCTCTACTCATCTGAAACATGAGTTGCTCTGCTTTGTCCCTTTTCTGTAGCAGAAGGTACGTTCGGTCTCTTAACTCTCTCCTCATCTTCTTCATTTACCTTCGATTCCCAAAAGTAACCCTTGATGCTTTCGGTCTTTACCACTGAGGCTTATGGTTGCATAACATCTGTGTTTATGATCTTAGATTCGTTTACCACGTTCTAAGTGAAACCCAAAATCCAACACCTGAAATGAATTGACGGTGAGTGATAAACTCAAGCTATTACTTGGAAATCTCCTTTTTCTTTTTGTGTGATCTTTTATGAAATTGTCTCCACCTAAGACATTTCTTCCCAAAGAGGTCCAGTTTAATTTTTCCTTAAGATTTCTGTCTATACCATTCACGTCACGAAATACTTCCCACCTACCTGTTCAACAGATCTCATCGGTCTCACAGGTAAATCTACCAACACTCAGTTTTATGTTAAGACTTGATGCTTGGTTTGAGTTCAGCCACCCTTCAGCCATTATCAAAAGATGCCTTTCATTGTTTGTTAAAAGACAACTGATCGTATTTCTCGGGAAACCACACAAGCACTTCAGGTCACTCTTGGCTTTGAAGGAAGCGATTCTTGCCCGGAATCTTCCGCTTTCTGTCTTCTTACTAGACAACACTCACATCCCAAACACCTTTGATTTATTTCTTTATCTTTCACACTCTTATGCACGAAAATTTCCTTTTTTCCAACATTCTGATTGTTGTTTGGTATGTGGTTTTAAGTTTCAGTTGTAACCAAACAAGGGCACAAGGAATTTCAAACGGTACGAAAATGATTTGGGCGCGTGCGAATGATTCGTTTCACACCCACGTGTGCTGACGTATTCCTGGGATACACCATAACTTCCTATTGCGCTTTTTCAGGCGACGTTTTGGTTTCTTCATCATCACGATTTTCTCTCTCCTGTGAACGGTATAAATAAGGCGTGATCGTGTTCTTTGGCATTTACCTCTCAAGAATTCTCTCTCTGAAAAAGTTACCACTGTTCATCTTCTTCCACAACTCAACAATGGCGACTTGTTCTTCCGCACAAGATCAAACTGCATCCTCTTCTCTGCTCTCAATCAAACCTAATCAGAATTTGATCATAGAGATGACCCCATTCCTATATGACTCATACATGCTACACGTGGTGGAATGCCTCAAATCTTCCCCATTGTTGTTGGCACTTACGCAAGTGGAGGCCGTTCCCATGTCCCTGCTCTCCCAAGTCTACACAACGGCCAACTACGACAAACATAAAGACCGCATCTTCTTCACCATTCACGACAAGAAAACCTCAGTGTCCAAAACATGGTTTTGCTCTCTTCTAGGGCTTGCCGTTGACTCCTCCGTCATCTCACCGGACTTCATCACCACGACGCAACTTTTTTCAATGATGTATGAGATGGGGTATACGGATGTTCTTACCACCATTGCCAAAGTTAAGAAATCCTGTCTTCCATCTCAATGGAACGGATTGCTTACCCTTCTTATTAAGGGTTTAGCGGAGAGATGTGGTGGTTCTGACACCACAAGCAAAGGGTTTCTGACCATCATGTATGGTCTTTACAACGGCATTAATCTCGATTATGGGTCCATACTCTGGGCTCAAGTTGTTCAGAGTCTCAACACAACTGCCAGGTACTCCGAGATATCATGCGGCAAGTTTTGGACGCTTATTACCAGAAGGGCCATGGATTCCCTTGACATCCCGGTAATGAAGGATGCTCTTACGGCTTCAATTGCCACTTTCCACACCAAGAAGATCATAGTCTCCGATCCAAGTAAGTTTCTTCACTATGGACTGATCCCTGAGTCCATGTATAGGTGCGTCACGCCACACAGCAAAATCATGGCTGACTACAGCACCAGAACACCCTTGCCTCCTAGGGTTCTGTCCGAGGAACAACGTGCTGCTCTTGATGCTCTTGATCAACCGGCCAACTGTGGCAACAGGGCGAGCAAAAAGGAGAAAGTGGAGAAGCAAGAACCCACACCAAAGAAGGAGAGAAAGAGAAGATCCTCTAAACGTAAATCTGAGGCAGAGGCGTGTTCTCGGTCTAAATCGAAAAAGGTAAAGAAGATGGCTAAAAGAGCCAAAGGGTCTCCTTCTTTTGAATCTGCTCCGAATGCCCCATCAGACACAGAGGCTGCTGCTCCTCAAACTGAAACGACACCTGTTCAGTCTCCTCAACAACCATCTTCTCCAGCAGGCACTCATCTACCCTCTCCACCAGCATCTCCTCAAATTCCCAAATCACCCACTCCTCCTACTTCTCCAAAAATTTCAACCCCACCCCAATCACCCACACAGAAGGTCACACTTTCTGCTCCTATATCTATCCCCCAAACCACAACAGAACCTAAAATTCCCTTATCTGTTTCTCAACCTTCATCCTCTATCTCCACGCCTTTTATCACTGAATCTGTTACCATCACCTCTTCCCAACCACCAGTAACGGTCAATGTATCTGATACAGGGGCTGCTACTGTGGTTGAAACCCCGGTCATCAACCTTCCCCCATCTCCTTCTCCATCCTCCAACTCCGGTGCTACCTTGGGGGGCGATGATGAAGAGTTCGACTTTATCTATTATAGCCCCTACCGGATCCCTACAGATACAGATGCCGATACCCCTGTTTCAAGTCAGCAGATTCAGGAAATTCACACCAAACTTGACAGTCTGCTGGCTGACAATAAAGCCTACGGGGGTGTTGTGCTTAAAGCCTTCATAGAGTCTGCGATCAAGACGTACACTGACGCCTTGGATCGTTCAAATGACGCCATAGATAACTCAGCTGCTTCATGCTCAAAAGCCACCAAGGAAGTTTCTGAGGTTGTTCACACAACTCAGATCTTTCTTGATTCTCTAAAAGCTCACGCTGACTCTAATGCGGCCAAATTTCAATCGTCCGTAGACTCTTTCTCGGTTACCCTTCAGGGTGAAACCACCAAATTTGAGGCTCTGCGCGCTGACCTCAAAACTGAATCCACTTCATTTCTCAAATCTTTGGATTCACGTTTTGCCTCTCTGGCAGCCGAGAGCACCCTGAAGGAAGATCTTGTCAAGCACCAGGCAACCATCGACCTACAAAAGATCCAACTGGCCCAGGCACAACAGGAAATTACTTTGCTACAGACTCAGCGGGCAGTTCTTCAAAGTTGCACTGGTGATGTCAAGAATATGCTAACAAATGTTCTTGACACCCATGATCCCTTCCTAACCCTCACTATTACACAGCATCTCCAGGCGAAACTCCTTCCTGCTATTAATATCTTAAATGAAATGAAGGGTGTCTCGGAGAAGCTTGTTCTTCCGCGACAAGGGGGAGAGGAAGGTGTGTCCAAGACAGAACCGAAGGTTAATGTAGCTTCGGGTTCTGGGAAACAAAGCCTTGTTGAGAGTGAATCAGATTCAGATGAAACTATCACTGAAGCTCTTCAACGCAAGAAAAGGGACAAAGAGCTTGATGAAACTCTAAGGATAGCTCGAGAGGCCGAGGCCAGGGAAAGAAAGATCAGGGAGGATGAGGAGGCCATTCAAGCCAAGAAGACTCTGTTCCCAGATTGGGACAGAGACACACTCATCACTCAAGCGATTGAGTTTCCTTCCATATATTGGTTGGAACCGATTGCATCCTTTGAGTGTGAAAATACAAAAGACTCGCAGTTCGACATGCCAATCACGCGCAAAGCTTTCACATTTCATTGCTTTGATGTCACTGCCGATGTCCCTCATCCGAACCTGAAGGTTGACAGAGAGCTAATAGATTTCTATCTGAAATATGGTCAACCGCAGTACTTGACATGGAGTGCTCAGAAAATCATTAAAGTCAAGGTACTGAAACCGACACAGGCTGGGAAATTTGTGAACGTTAATTTCAAAATCAACAGAGAAACGGCCAACACAGAACATATTATTTCTCTGGCAGATCTTCCCAGTCTGAATCCGCATGATTGGATTTTGCTATACAACATTCTTCTCTCCAACCAAAGAGAGTATGAACCAATTCTTAAACATCTTAAAAGAATGTTGGCTTCCTACATCCATGAGCTCGCCACTATGGATCAGGAAATAGCAAAAGTTATGAACAAGAAACCGACCGTCAAGCCCACTTCCAAGACAGGAGATGTTCATAAAATGAAGATAGGGCAAATTGATTCTTCCAATCTGACGGTTATGTTCACCAGAGGCGACAAGCATAAGTTTCTGTTTGCTTTGGTAGACAAACATCTGTTCTCTACAGATTGTCTGGAGCATATTATTAATATCATTCACCGATGCAAACAGAACTCAACAGCAGACAAGAAGAACTTCACTGACATGCTTCGTTGGTATATCACCTTCAAGCATCACATTCTGGCTATAATACCGAAAATTTTTGAAACGGTAAAGAAGCCCTCTGCTGTGAAAAGAGAGTGAAGGTCTCACTCCAAATTGACGCAAAGGGGGAGATTGTTGGGCTGAAAATTATTTTAAAGATTGCGTCTTTTTGGGCTCGATAGTATAAGTTTCTTTGCATTCCGGTTTGGGCCTGTCCAACCGTGAACCTTTTATGTTTTGTATATCAGTTTACGCTTGCATGCATATTAGGTTAAGTTTTTAGAGATCTAAACAAGGATAGCGATTCATCTAGACGATAACAGGTTTCTTTAATCGTTCTTGTAACCTTCCAATCCTCTACAGTTGATGTTCTTAATAGAGCTCTTCTGAGAATTTTGTTTAATCATTCGACACGTTTGATTCCTTCTTGACTTGTTCTTATTATTGTGTTCATTCAGTTTTATATTTACATACTTGTTCAAGATCTAATCGATCTTTGTAGATTAAAGGTTGAATTAATCTCAACAACATTCGTGTGAATCCAGTCTCAAATCAAGGAGAGTTTTTAAAGGAGAATTTAAAATGGTTTTCAAATTAAGAAAAAAGAGGACGCGAAGGTACGATCAGCCGGAGCCAGTAAGTAACCCCAAAATACCATACATGATATTTGTTTTCGAGCTTTGATAGAACAGCATGCTAGTACTAGGCTAGGGATCTTCAGGATTTCATGATAATGTTGCCTGTTTTGTGATGCCTGCTAGCCTAGGGTTTCCCTCAGTATGAGATTTCCAATGTTCCTCTAGGAGTGAGGATTGATCGCTTGCTATGTATATTTGTTACTAGGGTGTTGTGGTAGTACTTCATACAAATATGGGTAGGTGTGGAAGGTAGTATGGGCCCGTAGTACTGAAAGCACAGGACGCATACGCGTATCAGGGAAACCATGACCTCTAGGGTTGGGTTGAGAGTTGGTCCCCGGGGTAGTGGGAAGTATCTGAGATTTTGTGGTTTATTTTCAGTATGGAGATTTCGAGGCATGCTGGGAGTGGATCCGGGTCAGGATCGGGAGCAGGAGAGGGAGTTCCGGGAGGGTCAGTACCGCTCGAGGTTATCGGTCAGATAAGCACGTGCGAGTTAGATGCGAGGATTCGTGAGATTCCTGCGTTGTTTCGGGCCGAGCTGCCGGAACTATTTTAGTCGATCAAGATCGCTATGGTGGAGTATTTTGATGAGCACTATGAGGCTCTCACTGAGACGGCTGCCACGGCGGCTACAACGGCTGTAGCAGCGGCAGGGGGAGGAGCTGGTAGAGGTTTTCAGTATCGGGACTTCAATAATACGAAGCCTCCTACCTTTGATGGAGTTCAGGACCCGATCGTTTCTATGAGATGGTTATCGGACGTGGAGGGGTCTTTCTTCACGTGTTCATGCCATGCTGATCAGAGGGTGAGGTGTTTTGTGAACCTGTTAAGGCTTGGGGAAAAGGATTGGTGCAGATTGACCACGGGGTCATATTCGGATGCGCAGAGGGTTGCGGTTTCATGGGATCAGTTCAGAGAGATGTTCAACACTCGCTATGTTCCGCAGGTTGAGAGGGAGAGATTGGATCAGGAGTTCCTTGAGCTGAAACAGGATTCAGAGTCGGTGACGGAGATCACCAGGATGTTTACTCAGAGGGCGATGTTTTGCCCTGAGTTTGCTTCGGAGCAGGCTCAGATGTCCCGATATCTGAGTATGCTAAAGAGAGATATCAGACAGTTTGTGTCCGCGCAGAGGTGCGAGACATTGTTAGAGTTGCAGGAGGCCGCCAGGCGGTGGGAGTTGGAGATTGAGTTGCAGTTGCGTGAGCTGAGGCAAGCTCCGGTGCAATCGCAGCCGACATTGAAACGGTCCAAGACCGTTGATTCCAGGGTGGGAGATTAGGGCAGCCACATTTGTGGGAAGTGTGGGAGGGGTCACACCGGAGTTTGTAGGTCCGGCGATGCATGCCGCAAGTGCGGAATGGAGGGGCATTATGCGCGGGATTGTCGGCAGGCAGCCCCAGGTCGGGATTTGAGAATCTGTTATCATTGTCATCAGTTAGGGCACTTGAGGGTCAACTGTCCACAGCTTGCTGCGGGACCGGTGCATGCTCCAGCACCGGCCACTTTGAGGATCACAGGTGGAGGTCAGGGTTGAGCGGAGCCCCCAATGGCTCAGGGTCATGCTTTTCAGCTTTCAGCAGAGGAGGTCAGAGTAGTGCCGGATGCAGCTGCGGGTATGTTCCTTTCTTGATATCTTGTTATCTTGTGATTATTGTGGAGTATTATTATCTGGTAGTCTCATTGTGTGGTTTTTCGTTCTGATATCCGTTGTTCCTTGAGGGTTTGGTAGAGTTATGGGTTAGAGTTTGGTTTTTCGTTGGTTATCATTCGTGAGGGTTATTTGTGGAAATATGGCGTTGGTCTGAATGTCGGGTAGCATCTGCAGTTTGAGGAGTGGTTAGCAGAAGATTGAGTTTCTTTCGAGCGGGATGATCAGTGTGGAAATGTGATTTTGTGAAGGTTGCTAGTGCTAGTGGGAATCAGTCCGTCTGTAACTATTGGGTTTTGTGTAAGGTTGTTTTGGGAGCTCGGTGATAGCGACCGGTGGTTGATAGTCAATGCCCTAAGTGGGGGAGAATTGGAAATTCTCCGGATGGTCGATAGGCTTGAGAGATTGTTTAGCTGCTTGGGATTCAGCGGTATTTCTGTCAGCCGAGATCAAGTTGGTATGGGTGAGTAGCAGGCGTGCGGGGCGGGATACAGACCTATGGCATTGATTGTGGAGGGCCTGGGATCAGGCCGGGATCGAGTATGTATGATGGAGAAAGAGTTCGGAACCCCTAGAGGACTAGGACAGTATGCATGGGAGGATTTCCCGGAGAGATAATCGGAGTGATGAATGCTAGTCGAGCGGTCTGAATAGACTGAAGGTCGGTAGGCGTACCAGTCAGGCCGAAGGCTCGGGGGACGGTCCAGCCAGACTGAAGGCTCTGGAGGGCGGTCCAGATTGGCTGAAGGTTTTGAGAGTGGTCCAGATTGGCTAAAGGCCTGGTAAGCTAGTCCAGTCATGCTAAAGACTCTGCAGGTATTATTGGATCGGTTCGAGGAAATGGATTGAGTATGTTGTGATGTGTTAGCATTAGAAGGTCTGGCCCCGGGTATTGATCTTGATTGGTGGAGGTAGTACATGGACTCGAGAGTCCTTGCGAGCAGATCCAGGACATGTGTGTTGCGTGGATAGCGGTTATGCTATAAGGGAGTGTAAATTCACAGAAGTGGAAGTAGCAGATTGGAGTGGTCCAATTATGGTCGTTGAGCAGCGTGATTGCGGCAGTGGTATGGGATCACATCCGGGTTGAATGGTTGCTGAGGCTCGGCAGGAATGCAGTGATGGAATATCGGATTTCCAGATAGATTTTGTTTTATGCGGTGAAAATTCATCCAGAAGGATGTTTGGAAGTGTCATCAGTGTATTGGGTTTATCCTAACCAAGGACACTAGAGCCAGTTCAGTGTGGTTATGAGATTGCGGTGGAGAACTCGTGGGAGTTGCTCTAAGGCTGAAGCATGTTTCATGCTGTCAGCAAGAAAGGCAAAGTTGGGTTTCGGATTTCGATGGTCGAGTCTTGAGGAACCTAGTCCGGTGAATGCCAGGCGGTGCATTGCGGGTGTAGTTCTGGAGTAGAGTTGCCGCAGGCTTTGAGGACGAAGCCTAATTTAAGCGGGAGAGAATTGTAACACCCCGTTATGAAAATGTTTAATTATGAGTCCCTGAGATTTAAGAGGAAGGGTAATTCTGGTCCTTTTCGGGAAATGGGTTTCATCCGAGAAGGTTTCGGGCTGGCGTATGTTGTTAGAAGCATTGGGCTTCTAGTCACCCTCGAATGAATGTAAAGTTATTTGGGAGCGGGTTTAGAGTAGAGGAGTTGCGGCATTTTGAAGATGATTATTGTTTATAGCTCTTTGTGGAATAAGTGGAAAAGGTCCCATGCATGCATGGCATGCATGCTTGAAGTTGGCTGGGTACGCCCAGCGTAATGGAGAGAAATGTGCAGGGTGGCCAGGTGAGTACGCCCAGCGTACTCTCAGAAACCCCAAACCCTAATTTAAGAGCCACCACTATATAAGGAACATGTTGGTTCATACCCTAGCCTCCATAATCTCATCCTTAACCTCAGAAACCCTAGAAACCCGTCTTCCCTCCATTATTGGGTGTGTTTGGCCTTGGAAAGCTCATTTTGGCAAAAGAAAAGGTAGAAGAAGAAAGGAGAAGTTGTCAAAGAAGGAAAGGAACGATTGGAGCTTGTAGATCTGAAGAGATATCATCCTTTCAAGCTTATTGGAGGTATAAAGCTTCTTGCTTGCCACTTATTTTGCATAGATCTAAGTGTTGTGAAGTTTTTAGCATCTTTCTTGTCCCAAAGTTCTCATCTTAATTCATGCTTTGTGTTAACCGAGATTATCTGTCCTTTCAGACCTTTGGAGAGGTCTTGACTGAGAAAATGAGGTCCCAAGGGCTGTAGTTGTTCCATGTGTGGGATATAAAGGTCTTAATGGATTAAGACCTTGGATTAAGAGCTTATGGACGTCCCAAGTGATAAAGTTTGAGACTTTATGAATTCTAATCATATTTGGCCTAGGGATCTGAGGTTTGTGCTTAATAGCTTAAGCCATTAAGAAGTTATAATGACATAATTAGTAGTGCAGTTACGCCCCGCGTAACACATGGTTACGCCCCGCATAGCGGGCCAGAGCCCCGATCCCCATTTGCGAATAAGAGTGTACACCCCGCGTACCAAGGAGGGTACGCCCAGCGTACTCCCCCTGAGTAGACTTTAATGTTGGGCCATAGAGTTTGGGCCATTTGTGGGTTGTTGGTTTATGGGCCATGTCTGGAAATTATGGATAGAGTATTTTTGGGCCTAATTATTGTTATGGACATTGGATCTAGGCCTATTTGGTGAGGTGGGCCCAATTTGGTAAATTGGGCCAATATTGGACTTTGTATAAGATTTGGACTTTGGTCTTGGCCCGATAAGTGGATGTATGCTTGGCCTAATATTTATTTTGTTATGATGGCTAGTTCGGGATTTGCAGTGAGTTGGTGATTCGAGAATCTGCTCTTCACTTCAGAGTTTCGGCAGTGCGAGGTAAGTTATCCTCACTATATCGACAGGGTCTAAGGCACCAAGGTCGGCCCTTTATCAGATTAAGATCCGAATATTTGTTGGTATGTTATTGCTTTGATATGTCTGCATCCTGGTAGTTAGGATGGTATATGTTAGAGACCTGGTTAAGGTCGGTTTCCTAATATGTAGGGTGATGCTATGCTAGTGACCGTTTAGGTCGATATCCTGGTTAGGATGATGATATGTTATGTGAACTGTTTGATCGGCTTGTTGACTGTGGACTATTATATGATTGTATGTTTATGTGCACATGGTTGTTTGGACTGGAGTTGGGTTGAGGCAGGTCCTGCTTTCTGCTGTAGGCCAAGATACCCAGGGCGGACAGGTTGTTTCGAAGGCCCAGCGAGCGGTCCAGATAGGTTGTAGGCCCCACGAGGGCGGACCAGACGTGCCAAGGCTCGGAGAGTGGACCAGGTTGACTGAAGGCCCGATGCGGGCGGACCAGTCATACTATAGACTCAGAGAGTGGACCAGGTGAGTTGAAGGCCCGGTGCGGGCAGATCAACCACACTGCAGACTCGAGGGACATGACTAGACTCGGAGGATAGACCCGGTGGACTGAAGGCCTGACACGGTGTACCAGTCACACAGTAGACCCGAAGTGCATGGCTGTTCTATGTTCTGTTATGTACGCTACGTATGATATGCGCCGGAAGGCATTATGATTTGGACCGGAAGGTCGTAGCCTGGAAGGGCGTATATGTGGTTGGTATTTTGGGGGTATCTCACTAAGCTTTCGGGCATACATATGTGGTTTAATGTTTTTCAGGTTCTTCAGGAGACCGTGGCAAGGCGAAGGCGTGATCGTACCGCTCCTCGTGTTTATGTTTTATGTTATGGTTCTGGGAATACTCTGATAATAAATTTATTGAAAACCTTTTCTAATAACATTATTAAAATGGGTTGTTTTTGAAAAGTTTAAAGTTTGATGAAATTTCCGGGTCGTTACAAACCCAATATATTCTTGATGTCGCACCTTATCTTGAAGATACTTGTTTCAACTCTTTCTCCTTCAACTTCATGTCTGAACCATGGAATTGATCCTCCATTTTCTTGATATGCAGGTCTTTGTTCTTCATCTAGTGCTTATATCTCTCGGCCTACGATCATAATTTGTGGATGCAGCATCACTTAAGCTCTGCAATACAGTGTGTCTTTTTGTTACTGTGCACAACTCAACTATGTTGAAGAACTAATATCCACCCATCTATGGCTCATGGAAGACTAATACAGTGTGTCTGCATCAAGGAAAGCTTTTGATGACGGTCCATGGCATCGAATGAAATCTTATGTAAGATTTCTATTTAACTATTTCTTCATTCCTTTTCATCATTTTTATAACAAATAACTAATGAATATTGTATGTATGTTACCAGGAATGATCTAGAATATTGTTGCATTTTGCTGATTTTGTTGAGCAACATGCTGATGAAATAACAGCTCTTGAAGTTTGGGATAACGGGAAGCCATATGAACAGGTTGATGGAGATGAAATACCATTATTCATTCGTCTTTTCTAGTATTATGTTGGTAAGCAATGGCTGATTCAAAATAGATTCTAATGACATAAACTATCTTCAAAATTCTAAAAGTTATCATCTTTCTTGGTTTCTGCTGTGATATTTCATAAGTTGGGCTGATAAAATCCATGGCCTCACAATTCAAGCTGATGGACCCTATCATATCCAGACTCTACATGAACCCATCGGTGTTGCAAGGCAGATTATACCATGGAACTTCCCTCTCCTTATTCAAGGTGCAGATTTATCACATGTGTTTTGTACTAAAGATGCTACTCCAGTAATAAAAGGTTATAGTCCTGAGTTAATTGTACATCCTTTGCTAGAGGTATCTTAAAATATAAGGTCAATTAATTTAATTTTATAATTTATAATATATATGAATTTCTTATGTGATTAATTATTTAAAGATATAATACATTGCCCATATTGGTAGTGAGAGTAAAGTACATTGCTACTCTCCTCTATTTGACATTCTATGTTGATTGCAAATGACAGGCAGGTCTTCCTCCTGGGGTGTTGAATATTTGACGTTCCATGAGGTAATATTATTATTGTTTATAAGGATAAATGGTATGACATTCTATTGTATGAAGGTATCCCCTATTTATTTCCTCTTATAACTCCTATCATTAGAATCCTGACATGCTCTTATGACTTGATTACTTGACTTTTCTCAGGTTTTCTGGTACATGTTTGTTCTATTTTCAATGCACCAGATGGCTATTGGTCTCTTTCGTACATTGGCTGCAGTTGCAAGAGATGTGATAATTTCCAATACCTTCAGTTCAGCTGCCATGCTCGTGGTATTCTTGTCGGGTGGATTTATCATGCCCACAAGTAATTAAATTGCTAAAGTGTTTTTTAGTTTAATTTTCAAAGATCTCCAATTATCTTCTTTTAGATATGATTTCAAAGAAATTCAACTCAGGGACAATGTTTCTTTTGTAGGATTTGCATTTTCTACTGTTGATCTTCTAATATTATTATTATTGGCTTCAGTTAATGAATCATTTGATTTAACTCCACAAGATCCATTCACTTCTTCTTTCTGCTTGAACAATCACTTTCAGCACTCAAGGTCTTTTTCCATTAGAATTTTTAGTTTTCATAGCTTCATGAATAGGGTCAAAAGTAGGTTGTTAGAGGAGACTCGGTTACTTCTTGTTTTATTAACTGTGTCTTCATCTTTTTTTATTTGAGTTACTGACGTGAATGCTTTTGGACTCCATCTTTGACATTGTTTGTAGGTTGTTAGAGGAGACTCGGTTACTTTGACCACCTTGTTTAGTTGACTTTTGTGACCATGACATTGAAGCTATCAATCCAGGTTAATTCAAAAACTTGAAGTGGATGCTTGAGGTGAGTCTCACTGAGTCAACCCATTTTCTCCTACTAATAAAAATCCATTTTTTACTTACATATTTGAAAACTCATGTGCAGAACAATATCAATGATATTTTAGATCTTACATTTAATATTGATGTTGCTGAAGAGAAGCTCATCTTATGTGATAAAACAGAAGTAAGAATTCTTAATTTGATTTCTCACTCACTTTTATCGGAATCAATGTTGTAATAGGGAGGGGTATTTTTGTAATTATTTAATGGTGTGGATTCAAAGTAAGTGACATAAGTCTGTCATTCCCACAACCTTATACCCTGAATAAATAGAATTATTATATAAGACATGAATAAAAAGTAGAAAGCATTTTAGAACACATATTTGAATAATTTGCATCTTGGATATATGTATATATCCTTTGTATTGAGATTTAAGAACAATTTGCAATTTGCAGGTACGCTATATGTGGGGATTTAACAATGAAAAAGATAGTAGCTACAAGACCATCTACTAAAGCAAGGTTGGTGTAAGAGTTGATGATGAGAACATTGTTCCAAGACCTTCAGTGAGTTATGATGATGTCCCTTAATAGCAATGTAGTATTTGGTTATATAGTTAGGGATGATTATTTGTATTTGGCATGTTAGTGCAATGATTTATCTTTCTTATTTTTTGTATTGTATTTTGTATTTTGTATGACATTAACTTTTGTGTAATGGATTATATTTTTCGTAAATTGTATTTTAATTTCTATTATGAGACATGAAATGCAAATTTAATTTGAAAAAGTAAATCTATAAATAATTTTTAAAAAAAATAAAAATAAAAATTACGATACACAAAATGTGTGTCATCTTCATTTATGACATGGCCTTTCTTGACAGCGACTTTAATGATACGCATTGCGTGTCATAAATTCACGTCATAAATGTGCGTCATCTCTCTTTATGACATGACCTTCCTGGACGCGCATTTGCGCGTCGTCCGAGCGTTTTACGACGCGCAATGAGCGTCGTAAAAGGCTGTTTTTCTAGTAGTGGATGACCTACAGAAGTGGCAAGTTGAGATACCTATTACTCCAGATTCTTGATACTAGCTCTAGTTTATGTCTGGAATGCTTGGGTGCTCGTGGCAAGACTCTTCACTATATCTTCTAAGGCCATGCTGGAACTACTGGGTTGCTGATGTGTGTTCTGATTCTGGTAATTCTAATTCTTGAAATTTCGTTGCTGAAAGTTTTGCTGAAAGCCTGGATGCTGAAAATTTCGCTGCTGCTGAAATCCGGGTGGAGGCTGAAATTGTTGTTTCTGCTGATAATTATTTTGAAATTGTATCCTCTTGCAATATTGGGCACATATCTGTAGGGTGATCAGTGTTTAAGCAAATCCCACATTGTTTCTTTGCAGTTGCTTTTTCTTTAGTCAAGAGTAGAACAACTTTTGTCAATTCAGATATCTGAGCTTCTAGATGAACATTGCTGACTTCCTTGACCCCTCTTGGCTGATCTGGATACCACTCGTCTTCATTCCCAGAATGTTTAGACTCAATCACCAGCTTCTCAATCAACTCTCTGATTTCAGTTGGGGTCATGTCACCCAAAGAACCACCACCGGAAGCATTTATAAGTCATCTTTCCATGGGTGTTAGACCTTCACAGAAACAATTATAGAGCTGGAAATCAATAATTCCATGTATGGGGCAACGGACCAACAACTTCTCGAATCTCTCCCAATAGGTATGTAAAGCTCCTCTTTTTCCTTGTTTGATACCAAGGATTTCTCTTCTGAGACTGGAAACTCGCGTTTCTGGAAAGTATTTCTCTAAAAACAGCTTTGCGAGTTATGTCCAAGTGGTGATGGAACCTGATGGGAGTTCATACAACCATTCTCTTGCAGAATCTTGAAGCGAAAAGGGGAATGCCCTAAACTTTATGTAGTCTTCTGTGACAGCATGAGACTTCATTCCTGAATAAACCACATGAAATTCCTTGAGGAATTTATGTGGGTCTTCGTTTTCCAATCCTCTAAAAGTGGGAAGAAGATGAATCAACCATCCTCTAAGGGTCTTTCCTGCTTCGTCTCAACTCATAAATAAGTCTTCAGATTCGGTTTCTAAAGAGTCTGTGGCTTCAGTTTTAATGGAAGGGGGTGGGGAGTAAGTTTTATATGGGCTGTTTTGAGGAGAAGATGGGGGTACTTTTGGAAAAAACGAATCTGATTCGTTCCACAAGGGAGTGCCTTCTGGTGTGGAGGTTTCTGGGGGTATGGAAGATGATGAACCAAAAAGACCATCTGATTGTTTATTCATCACCCTCTTTTCCTTTTGAAGAAGAAGCTATATTGGAGGAGGCGGAAGCAGCTTGAGCACCCATGAACGATTGATTCTGAGAGAGAGGCACGACTGATGCAACATGAAGAGAAGATGATGATAGAGTGGAGAAGGACTGAACCTGAGCTTGCTGAGCAGCAAATCATTAACCTGCAGAAGAAAAAGTGAGAGATGAAAGAGCATTGTTAGAGAAGATCCCAAGGTTCGCAGTTGAGTATGAGTTGACATGGTTTATCTCTCGTTGCTTGTCATCAACATCACAGGCCTTGATGACAACCATTACTTCAGCAAGAGAGAGCCAGCTAAGATCCTTAGTCTTCTTTATGACAGCTACATTCATGTCCCAAGACTTTGGGAGAGCATTTAGCAACTTCTTGTTTATCTCAAACTTTGTGTAGAAAATCTCGGCTACGGTCATTTTAGTGTTAAGAGATGTGAACTGTTGCAGCTGGGCTTCAAGATTCTCTCCAGGAATGTAGTTGAACATATTAAAACGTTGTCGCAGCATATCTTGGTGACTCTCCTTCATATCTTCATTCCCTTCATAGACTTCAATTAGGGGCTCCCACAAAGCCTTAGCAGAAGTGTACTCCCTGAAACCTTGAGCAATGTCTGGCGATAGGGCCATGGTCAAGGTGGCCAAAGCCTTTTCTTGCTCTTCAACCTTCTCGAAGTCTTCATCTGTATAATTTTTAATTTTCTTGTCAACCAATTGACCTCCGACAGTAGTGGTTATTCTGACAGGATCATTTATTATGCTTGTTAACACGTTGTCGCACACATATTAAGCAAATAAATTATCACAGCTGCTTGCACTAAAAATATAGCACAGGGAAGCAGGGTCGAATCCTCAGAGACACAGCCTAATGGTCAATGCCTTTTTGCATCAGGCACAATCTAGTCAAGACAGAAATTATTAAAAGGGGGATTTAAATTAAACTAAAAACTAAAATTGCAGTGATATTAAACTAAATGAAAATCAATATAAAAAACGATTTTAGTTCTGCTACGACATTCTTAATCATGTAACTAATCGAGATCTAATTATTAGAGATGCGTTCTATCTATGTTAGTAGTGAGAAAAACTAACAAGCTTTAGTAATTTCTCTTTTACCTAAATTAGTTAATCAAAACAGGCTCTTCAATTAACCCTAACTTTTTACTGTTCAATTAAACAAGGTCTTAATTAAATCAGAAAAGCAGCTTTATGATCTATGTAAATTCCCAGCAATACCCAATACTTCTCACAAGCTCCAAAGCGTAAAGATATGATTTTTACAGTTTATAATATAGTCAAATCCCAAACACGGAATCGATTTATTACTTGTTACTTATTACCAATTAATTAGAACAATTACGGATTCTATTAGCTGATTAACTAGAATGATAAAACCCTAGCTAGGTGATCAAACTAACAAGAATCAAAATCAAACATTCATTAAGCTCAAAACTGAAGAATCTAGATAGAAACACAAATCAAAAACCAGATCTAATGATCAATCACATGAAAAGTACTTGTTTTATGCAAAACTGATCTACTTGAAGGAGATGATCCACAGATTGACTTCAGAAATGATGAAATCAGAGAAGAAACGCCTCCAAAATTGTATTTTCGTCATCTGATACCTTTGGAATCGTCAACATAGGTTACTGGAAGGCTATCAGGGTCTTTTTATACGTCAAGGAGCAAAAACAACGCACCAGTGATCGCAAAGGCACAACATGCGATCGTAGGTTTTGAAATAAATGCAACTGCTACCGATTTAATGAAGTAGGATGCTATTTTGACACTTTTTGGCCAACCTGCGATCGCAGGTTTTGAGTTTTCACTTCCGAATGAATTTTGGGCACAAAAGAACCTCGAAGGCAACCTGCGACCTAACATGTGATCGCAAAAAGTTCACCTGCGATTGCAAGGAGACAAGATGCGATTACAGATTATGCCTATAACGTCCGAAATTTTGTCTACTTTTCAGATCATTTTGAATTGTGTCAATCGGAGTTACGGTTCTCAAGATATGGTCAAAACACTGACAGGGGATCAAAGCTACCAGCAACATCCTTTAACTTTGATATTGTATATTCTATCTTCGTATGATCAATTCAATTGAATGTTTCTTGACCAAATCATCTTCCAAACCTTCATTAAAATACTCCATAAGTTTCAAGCTCCATTTTAAGCTCCAAACGCGCATCCAACTGCTCCCAAAGCATTGCTCCACTCGAACTATCTGAAATCAACATAAAACATGAGCAGTACGGGATTTCTAACGAAATACATGAGCTGAATATTATTTATCTAAATGACATGAAAATGTACAAAATATGATGCTAAAATGATAATGAAAACTACCCTATAAGATGCATAAAACATCATCTAACAATGATTCTCCACATTTTAAAGTCTTTCATCTTGATGTACTTTTCAATTCTATACTTCCATTCTGGGAAGCCTTCAGTAGACAAGAGTCGAGGAATTCGGGTGGTTGTGCCCATAACAGAATCCAGCTCGTGGTGGTGTGTTTGACTTTGAGAATCCATTAATATTATTAAATTAATATGAAACATAAATTAAATTATTTAAAATTAAATTAAGTTTCCGGTCAAACATAGTCAAAACACAGTTTGCGACTGTAAACAAGGTTTACGGTCAAGGCTGGGTTTGCGGCCGTAAACTCTAAGTTTACAATCATAATTTGTTTACGGTTTGAGATTTACGGTGCAAGAACAATTAGTTTCTGGTTTATGAATACTCTTTATTCACGGCTCAATAACACACTTTGCGGTACTTGAACTGCAAGGAGCTTGCGACCGTCAGCTTCGAAAAATTGCATATTTGACGAATTTAAATGGACGTGACGAAATCTAAAACCTTTTTCTAGCAATTACCAACTCTAGTCCCAAACAGATGACAACCCGGTCCAAAATCGATTGTAGAGTGCCTTTGACGCTGGTTTGCTCTAATACCAATTGTAAGGTCCTAAAACGGATCTTACCAGTGATCAAATAGCAAACACAATCAGTAAATCAATTAAGAACGAGTAGAATAAAGAACAAACAAGCTTGCACACTCTTTTCTATTAGAATCACGTCTAGTACAACTTGCGGTTACAGGAGCTAAGAATACCGAGGAATCAACAACTACAAAAGACCTAGCAAACCCCTATTTATACAATATTGGGCCGACCCTAGGTTTACGGTCGTAAACAGCTTACGGTCGTAAACTCCCTGACAACTGTAAACTCCAAGAACAACTATAATAAGCTATCGAATAACCAAAAAGACCTATTACATAGAAAGCCTAGACCAAACCACTAATTATACCCTTCAATATACTGGAGTTTTACATTGATTCCCCAAACACATTTTGATGTCTTTATTTAATTTGCATCTATATAGGACTCCCCTTTCCTTCCAATAGGTGACTTAAATATCTTAATGGATTAAGTTGGCAACATAACCCTAATAAGTGTAAAAGTGACTTTTTATTTGAAAATCCTTAACTTCGAACCCTAATTAAGCCAAGTGTTAAGGCCCTTAGGTTAAACTGAATTTCACATAGCCTAATAAGTAATCAACAATCATATAAAAAGTGATAAATTGACGGCTTAACCATTAAGTCCTAAATAGAACATCAAAAGTGATTTAAAAGCTATTATGATCAACTTTTCCAAATCTGTCCTCCAACTTCTAAAATTCGTGTAAGTCAATAAAATCTAAAAATCAAGAGACCTAGTTTTCTGGAAATCATAGTGTGTCTAGTTTCTTCAAACTTTGAATTACATTCTGAAATTCCATTGAGCGGTAAAATTTGCAATCTTTTCAGGCTGGTCCATGATGTCACAGATTTCAAGCATTGTCTTCAAAAAATCATAATAAATTCATTAGAACTCCAAATGCCAAAATTCCATATCCTATAGTTAGATATGGATGTAAAGTTTCCCATATATATAAAGGTACTGATGTAACTCTTAGTAGATTGGTACAACTTATTCCAAGAGTTTTGAGTGGTCCAGAAATTCACAGCTTAAAGTTACTAACTTGTAAATTTAATATCAAATCAACCAAAAATCATTAGAATGGGATCTTTATATTTCTAAAAAGATAAAAGGGGAACTTTACCAATATTATTTTATTGAAATTTAAGAATGGGTTTAAAGGTAAGAAAACAAATCCCAAAGAGAACTACAATCAAAGAGAATATATATATATATATATATATACACACACACACACATACACATAAGTTTTATAAGAGTATACAACAAAGCACAAGCTAAATAATGTTATAATTTTTGTGTAGGTTCTCAGAAAGGAAAAGATTCATCTTGATCATGCTACCTAATTTTCAAGTTCAAGGAGGTGAATTACACTAACTCTCCTATTATGTAGGCATTACTGGTTTTATGTTATTGTTCACAGATACCCTGATCTGATAGAGTGAACAAGGAAAGACAGAATGTAGCTTGTTTTCTAGTGAGACAAGCATAAAAGATTCATTTCAGCGTTCTCGATTCATTAATTGTTCTCGTGTATTAAATCATATGTGATTTTATGATCTAATCACATATGACTGATATGCACAAGATTCATTTTTGTGTTTTCGATTCAATAGTTGTTCTTTGTCCATATTAATCGTATATCGTTAAATACCTAAAATGATATATGATTAAATACATTATAACAAATGTTGAAGTGAGAACTTAAATTTGAATCTTATTCACATAAATCATATGTGATTAGATACATATAATCATATGTGATTATATATACTAGAATAACTATTGAATCGAGAACACGGAAATGAATATTGTCCGCATAAACCATACGTGATTAGATACATATAATAACATGCAATTATGTGTATCTAATCATATATGATTTATGTGGCTAAGATTCATTTTCATGTTTTTGATTCAATAATTGTTTTTTCCACTTTAATCATATATGATTAAATATTAATCAAATGTGATTATATGTTTTTCTAATCACATATGATTTTATTTGGAAACACATAATCTTGTCTATATAAATCATATGTGATTAGATACATACATTCACATGTAACTATATACACCGTAACAAATATTGAACCAAGAATACAACAACAAATATTTATCTAAATTAATCATATGTGATTAAACACATCTAATCACATGTGACTATATGAATCTAATCACATATGATTTATGTGGACACAATTCATTTTCTCTTTGTCGATTTAATAGTCGTTCTCATGTATTTTATCACATGTGATTATATGTATAATCGCATGTGATTAACTACATGAGCACAACTATTGAATCGAGAAGGCAAAAATGCATCTTGTCCTCTTGAAATCATATGCGATTATATATATATATATATATATATATATATATATATATATATATATATATATATATATATATATATATATATATATATATATATAATCACATGTGATTAAATATACAAAAACAATTATTCAACTGAAACCGAAAAATAAATATTGTCTACATAAATCATATCTTATTAAATATATATAATCACATGTGATTATATGTATCCAATTATATATGATTTATGTGGATAAGATTTATTGTCACAATCTCGATTCAGTAATTTTTCTTTGTCAATTGTAATCATATATGATTAAATACATATAGTCACATGTGATTATATGTATCTAATAACATATGATTTATATGGACAAAAGATAATGATGTCTATATAAATCAAATGTGATTAGATACATATAATCACATATGATTATATACACGAGAACAACTATGGAATCGAGAACACAAAGAAAAATATTGTCCACATATATCATATGTGATTAAATGCACTTACTCACATGTGATTATATGTATCTAATCACATAGAATTTATGTGGAAAATATTCAATTTCACGTTCTCGATTCAGTAGTTGTTCTTGTGTATTTAATTACATGAGATTATATGTGTAAGACCGCAAATTTCACAAGAAATTTTTTCAATTTTTATAAAAACATAATTCACTGAATATTCATAAAACAACCATGTTTGAAATTCAATCCAAGTAATACAAAAATCCCAAGATCTCAAAATCATAAAATCCCATGCGTGTGTAATGATCAAGCCGGCGCCTTCCCACGGTCGTCACTAGTACCTGAAACAAATAACACCAAACAATGTAACCACAGAGCTTAGTGTGTTCCCCAAAATACCACATATAACACATATTAGCCACTCGAGGCTATAACTCTGTGGGTTCGTGCACCCAAACTTTGTGAACCCTCAGGTTCTAACTCTGTAACATGCACAACATAAATCACATAGAATATAGCATTCAAGCACTGTATCACATAACTCTAGTTACCTACTCAAGGTAAAGTATAGTGAGAAGACTCACCTCGTGTATCTCGATAGCTTGCAAATCCCTGAACCCACTCGTACTCGATCCCCCAAGCTATAATACTCCTATAATACAATACATCTCTAATTAACATTTTCACAACTAAGGTTGACTAACCCCACTAAGTCAACATAGGTCAACTCTAGTCAACGGTCAACGGTCAACTTTGACCGGACTCAGCGAGTTCATTAGAGCGACTCGGCGAGTCTACACATGTTCGGTAACTCCCTCGGATTCTCTCTTGGCACGTCGAGTACTCCCCTAACTCGACGAGTTCCACCTGGCATGAATCGAGGGGCCACCGCGACTCAACTCGCCGAGTCCCAATACAACTCGGCGAGTTCCAGTTTGACTCAGTCCACCTGTCAACCCTCTCTGACTCTCCCTGACTCACTGAGTTAGCCCCTTAATTCGGCAAGACCACTCGCTGAGTGGTTATGGACAATCTTCATGCTACTTGCCGAGTCTGTTCTTTGGACTCGACGAGTCTATGCCATGCATGCACTCAAACTCACTCCTGAGGTCAGATCCGTTCCAATAACTCCTAGATCCAGTCCTTACAAGCACATTCATCACGTAAAGTCACAATCTTGGTGCTCATGTAAAGGTCCAAAGGCCTTATTTGATGATATGATCTCTAGAATGCTATTCTAAGCTTATGGCCTCCATTAATACTCATGAAACTTGAGGGAAAAGGGTCTCTGGACCTCTTTGGGTCTAGATTTAAAGTACTAACACAAGAAGAGGCCAATTACTCCATGGATCTCTTCCACAAAGAAACCCTAACTCTAAGATTTACAACAAGGACTGAGAAAGGAACGAATGGATACCTCAAATGAAGTCCCTGAGCTCATAAATCACTGGATTAGCACCTTCTTGGGTCTCCTCTTGCCTTGATCCTCTTCTATATGCAAAAATACCCACAAATAATCAAGGATCTTCCTCTTCTCTCTCACAAAGTGCTCACAGGCTCTTTAGGGTTTTCTCTAGGGTTGGTGGCCGTAAATGACGGCCATAAACCCCCTTAAATAGGTCTCATACCCCGTAAATTAGGGTTTCATTAAACAGCATGGACTCACCGAGTCCACTCCTTGGACTCGTCGAGTCCAGACGCGAACCCGCGTCCAAAATCGCGATCCTACTCGGAGAGTTTGAGCTCCAACTCGCCGAGTCCACTCACAATTCTCCAAAAATACAAATAATAATAAATACCTGGAAATTCGGCTGTTACAATTCTCCCCCACTAGAACCAGACTTCGCCCTCGAAGTCTCGCTCTGCAAATAACTCCGGATGCTGCTCGCGCATCTCACACTCCGGTTCCCAAGTCATCTCGGACCCCTTCCGATGCTGCCACTGAACCAAAACCAAAGGTGCCTCCTTGTTCCTCAGAACTTTGATTTTCCGATCTCGATTGCCATTGGTCTCTCAGCATAATTCAGGCTCGCATCCACCTGAATATCCTCTAATGGAACCACTGCCGACTCATCGGCTATAAACTTCCGCAATTGCGACACATGGAAAATGTCGTGAATCTGCCCCAACTCTGCTGGCAAATCCAAATGATAGCCTACCCTGCCTACCTTCGTGACCACCCGAAATGGATCAATATATCGGGGCCCAACTTGCCCATCTTCCTGAATCAAATCACTCTTTTCCAAGGAGAAACCTTCAGGAGCACAAAGTCGCAGACCTGAAACTCAAGTTCGGTCCGGCGCCTATCCGCATAACTCTTCTGTCGACTCTGAGCGGATAATAACCTCTGTCTGACGTACTGGATCTGCCCTGTTGTCTGAAGTACGATCTTAGTGTTGCCCATAACACGCTGTCTGACTTCTCCCCAGCAAATGGGGTTCCAACACCTCCTCCCATACAACAGCTCAAAGGGTGGCATACCAATGCTCGAATGATGGTTGTTGTTGTAAGAAAACTCTGCGAAGGGCATGCACGTATCCAAACTCCCCCTGAAATCAATTACACATGCCCGGAGCATGTCCTTAAGCGTCTGAATCGTCCGCTCACTATGTCCGTCTGTCTGGGGGTGATATGCGGTACTAAAATGCAGCCTAGTACCCAGATCCTCATGAAACTTCTTCCAGAATCTGGAAGTGAAACGTACATCCCAGTCTGAGACAATCGAGATCAGCACCCCATGCCGAGATACCACTTCCCTCACGTACATCTCTGCTAACTTCTTTGCGGACGAACTCTCGCTGATAGCAAGGAAGTGGGCGCTCATCTACTCCCCTAGCAGTCCTTGGCAATTTGGTGAAGACATCCATGGTGATCTGTTTCCACTTCCATTCAGGAACCTCCAACGGCTGCAACTTACCATGTGGTCTCTGGTGTTCGGCCTTAACCCTACGGCAGGTTAAGCACCTCTCAACAAACCATGCAACATCCATCTTCATACAGGGCCACCAATACTCCTTCCTCAAATCCAAATACATCTTAGTGGGCCAAGGATGGATCGAGAATTTCGACGGATGAGCCTCTTCCATCAAAATGGTACGCGTTCCTCCCACAAACGATACCCAAATGCGCCCCTGAAAAGTCATACGCCCCCGACCATCGGTAATGAACTCCGATACCAACCCAACAACTCGCTCTCTCTTCTGGTTCTCCGACCTCGCTGCCTCAGCCTGTGCTCCCCGAATGGTGTCCAACACCGGAGCTATCACGGTCAATCGCAAACATACATCTCGCAACAGGGTGCTCTCCACCCTGCGACTCAGGGTGTCGGCTACCACATTAGCCTTGCCCGGATGCTATAGGATCTCACAATCATAATCCTTAACCACATCCAACCACCTTCTCTGTCGCATATTTAGGCTCCCCGAATGGTGTCCAACACCGGAGCTATCACGGTCAATCGCAAACATACATCTCGCAACAGGGCGCTCTCCGCCCTGCGACTCAGGGCATCGGCTACCACATTAGCCTTGCCCGGATGCTACAGGATCTCACAATCATAATCCTTAACCACATCCAACCACCTTCTCTGTCGCATATTTAGGTTGGCCTGATCCATAAAATACTTCAAACTCTTATGGTCCGTGTATATCGTACACAGACCCCATACAGGTAGTGACGCTAAATCTTGAGAGTAAACACCACTGCCCGCAACTCTAGATCATGGGTGGGATATCTCGTCTCATGAGGGTTCAACTGCCTCGATGCATATGCTATCACATGCCCTCTCTGCATCAGCACCGCTCCCAACCCCAAGATCGATGTGTCACAGTATACGACAAAGTCCTTTATTCCCTCCGGGAGGGCTAACACCGGGGCCTCGCATAACCTTTGGCAAAGTATCTTAAAGGAGGCCTGCTGCTCGGGGCCCCATGAAAAAACAACACCCTTCCGGGTCAACCTAGTGAGCGGCACTGCGATCTTACAGAAATCCCTGATAAATCTCCGATAATAACCGGCCAACACTAGAAAAGTCCAGATCTCAGTGGGTGACCTCGGCACCTCCCAACTCATCACCGCCCCAACCTTGGTCGGGTCAACCAATATCCCTTCCTAGTTAACAAGATGTCCTAGGAACTGCACCTCTCGCAACCAGAAATCATACTTGGAGAATTTGGCATAAAACCTCTTCGATCTCAGAACTCCGAGGATCTCCCTCAAATGCTCCTCATGCTACTCTCTAGATCTCGAATATACCAAAATGTCATCAATGAATACAATCACCGACCGATCCAACATCAGCCTGCACACCCGGTTCATGAGATCCATGAACACTATCGGGGCATTGGTGGGTCCGAAAGGCATCACCACAAACTCATAATGCCCATATCGCACCGTCACCTGATGGTAACCAGACCTCAAATCGATCTTGGAGAACCAAGATGCTCCCTGAAACTGGTCGAACAAATCATCGATCCTTGGCAACGGGTAATGGTTCTTGACCGTCAGCTCGTTCAACTCCCGGTAATCAATGCACATCCGGTGTGAACCATCCTTCTTTTTGACAAACAGAATAGGCGCTCCCCACGGCGAGCTGCTTGGCCGAATAAACCCCTTCCCCAGCAGCTCCTGAAGCTGCAAGGATAACTCTTGCATCTCTAGAGGTGCAAGACAATAAGGCACCTTGGCGATAGGCGCGGCCCCCGGGACCAAATCGATACCGAACTCTACTTGCCTCACGGGAGGCACACCCGACAACTCCTCTGGAAAAACATCCGGGAACTCACGCACTATAGGAACCTCCTCCACTGACCTCGGCCTCTCTGAATCAACCCGCGTATCCGACACGTACGCCACAAAACCCTTACAGCCCTGCTGTAGACACTGCCTCACCTTAGCGGCCGAACAAAACGCTGATTCTGAACGGGTACCCTCGTCGTACACTGTAAGAACTCCCCCACTAAGGTCTCGTATGGTCACCAGCTGTCGCTCGCAGTCAATAACCGCACCGAACCTGCTCAACCAGTCCATGCCCACAATGACACAGACATCCCCCATGGCAATAGGAACCAAATCAATCAGGAACCTAACACCGAAAATCTAGAGTACGCACCCACGGATCACCTCCGTGGCATATATCACCTTCTCATCAGTTATGGAAACTCTCAGAGGCCGACTCAACACCTCGCGACTAACACTGATGTGCTAACTAAAAGCCAAAGATACAAAAGACCGACTCGCACCCGAGTCAAATAATACCAAGGCAGGTACAGAATTCACAAGAAAAGTACCTACGTATAACATAATATAAGCATAATATCTCAACATTAAAATAAATACACGAAAGAATACATACCAGCCATGACATCGGGCGCTGCGCGGACCTCCTCTGCGGTCAACTGAAAGGCTCTCCCTCGTGCCCTCGGCGCCTCGGCCTTCACTGGCCGACTCTCGGTAACTCTGATGGCGGCAGGGGCAGATCCATGAGGCTCTCCCTGAGCTGATCCCCGCAACTGCGGACAATCCGCCTTCCGGTGTCCGGTCTGGTTGCAGTGAAAACATACTGGAAACCCCTTGGGGCAGTCCTTGGCCATATGCCCCTCCTTACCACATTTGTATCAAGATCCAACTCTACATACTCCATCATGACCCTTGTCACACTTTCTACAAGTGCGGCCCTTCTGGCTACCTGATTTGGGATCAGCGGGCTTGGCCCGCTTGGCTGCCGGCTGGAATTGTGCCGGTCGCCGATCCCTCCCCTGAGACTCAGCCTCCTCTCCAGCTTGACTCTCCAACTCGATCTCCTTCTTCCGGGCATTTTCTTGAACCTCAACAAATGTCCGGTACGAGGAGTTCGCCACGAACTCCCGAATGTCTCGCCTCAAGATACTCAAATAATGGCTCATACGTGCCTGCTCAGTGGACACGTGCTCAGGGCAGAACATCACCCTCTCGTGGAACAACCTGGTAATCACCGTAACAGACTCAGTGCCCTGCTTGAGGGTCAGAAACTCCTAGGCCAAACGCTCCCTCTCCACCTGGGGAACGTACTCATCTCCGAACATGGCAGTGAACCTTTCCCAGGTCACCGCCGCAATCTCATCAGGCGAAAAGTGAGCTGTCACAAACTACCACCAGTCCTTCGCTCCCAAGCGAAGCTGGTTCAGTGCGAACCATACTCTCAAATGCCCAGGAGATGAGAAAGTGAAGATACACCCTTCTATGTCAGAAATCCATCTCATAGCCACCACCGGGGTCCTGTGTCCCATCAAACTCTAGTGGTTTCGTGTTGCTGTACTCCCGGAACAGCAACGCATCACTACCCTGCGGCCTTGCAGCAACAACAGCTGCGGTGGCTACCGCAACAGCAGCCTCAAAAAGAGCAGCATAACGCTCGTCGAAAGTCTCAATCAGCGTGGTCTTAATAGACCCGAACATCTCTGGTATCTCTGCCCTGATGGCCGCAGCCACCTCCTCGTGGATGATCTGACGGATCTCCTCATCACTAGCCCCAACGCCCTCTGGCATATGATGTGTCCTCACCATGATCAACCTCTGAAATACAACATACAATAAATTAGAATCCATTTGAGCATACTCACACTTGACAACTCATCCTTCCTTGATCCTTGGTATTCCGAAGATTCTTACTTGGACCGTACACCGCCCCGGTGCTTTCAGTAGTACGGGCCCAATACTACTGTCCACACCGTTTCAGTATACACCCCAAATCCACCTCTTCGAATACCAATTTCCAAGTACTCTATCACTTTCTAATAGATCTCTCATAAGCTCCTCGCTGCTACCTATTCTCTCTTAAGCATCTCATAGCAGCTCACCTCTCCCTAGGCTAAGGCATCACAAATCAGGGCACTCTAGTCCTAATAGGAATACCTAGCCTACTCTAGCAAGATAATACATCATAACAATCTCATAATCATATAATTATAAGGGTATTTTGGGAAATCACCATTCGGGCGCTGACTAATCGTACACACGTTTCTTCTCTGAATTTCTCTAGAAATCTTTTACTTTTAGAAAATTTGGTTCTCTTTTGAAAATATTTTCCAAATCCTCAGTTTGAGTTCAAATACTCCCGAAGGTGTACCCGAATCCCTCAAACGAAGGATCTGATACCAACTTGTAACACCGCAAATTTCAAAACAAAATTTTCAATTTTTATAAAAACATAATTCACTTAATATTCATAAAACAACCATGTTTGAAATTCAATCCAAGTAATACAAAAATCCCAAGATCTCAAAATTATAAAATCCCGTGCGTGTGTACTGATCAAGCCGGTGCCTTCCCACGGTCGTCACTAGTACCTAAAACAAATAACACCAAACACTGTAAGCACAGAGCTTAGTGAGTTCCCCAAAATACCACATATAACACATATTAGCCACTCGAGGCTATAACTCTGTGGGTCCGTGCACCCAATCTCGGTGAACCCTCAGGTTCTAACTCTGTAACATGCACAACATAAATCACAAAGAATAATGCAGCCCAACACATAACACAAATATAGCATTCAAGCACTGTATCACATAAGTCTAGTTACCTACTCAAGGTAATGTATAGTGAGAAGACTCACTTCGTGTATCTCGAAAACTCGCAAATCCCTGAACCCACTCGTACTCGATCCTAAGTAACATTTTCACAACTAAGGTTGACTAACCCCACTAAGTCAACACAGGTCAACTCTGGTCAACGGTCAACGGTCAACTTTGACCGGACTCGGTGAGTTCATTAGAGCGACTCAGCGAGTCACAAATGTTCGCTAACTCCCTCGGATTATCTCTTGGCATGTCGAGTACTCCCCTGACCCAACGAGTTCCACCTGGCTTGAATCGCGGGGCCGCCACGACTCAACTCGCCGAGTCCCAAAACAACTCGGCGAGTTCCAGTTTGACTCAGTCCACCTGTCAACCCTCTCTGACTCTCCCTGACTCACTGAGTTAGCCCCTTAACTCGGCAAGATCACTCGCTGAGTGGTTATGGACAATCTTCATGCTACTCGCCGAGTCTGTTCTTCGGACTCGGCGAGTCTATGCCATGCATGCACTCAAACTTACTCCCGAGGTCAGATTTGTTCCAATAACTCCTAGATCTAGTCCTTCCAAGCACATTCATCACGTAAAGTCACAATCTTGGTGCTCATACAAAGGTCCAAAGGCCTTATTTGATGATATGATCTCTGGAATGCAATTCTAAGCTTATGGCCTCCATTAATACTCATAAAGCTTGAGGGAAAAGGGTCTCTGGACCTCTTTGGGTCCAGATCTAAAGTACTAACATAAGAAGAGGCCAATTACTCCATGGATCTCTTCCACAAAGAAACCCTAACTCTAAGATTTACAACAAGGACTGAGAAAGGAACGAATGGATACCTCAAATGAAGTCCCTGAGCTCAGAACTCACGGGATTAGCACCTTCATGGGTCTCCTCTTGCCTTGATCCTCTTTTATATGCAAAAATACCCACAAATAATCAAGGATCTTCCTCTTCTCTCTCACAAAGTGCTCACAGGCTCTTTAGGGTTCTCTCTGGGGTTGGTGGCCGCAAATGACGGCCATAAACCCCCTTAAATAGGTCTCATACCCGGGAAGTTAGGGTTTCATTAAACAGCGTGGACTCGCCGAGTCCACTCCTTGGACTCGTCCAGTCCAGACGCGAACATGCATCCAAAATCACGATCCTACTCGGCGAGTTTGAGCTCCAACGCGCCGAGTCCACTCACAATTCTCCAAAAATATAAATAATAAAAAATACCTGGAAATCCGGCTGTTACAATATGTATCTAATCAGATATGATTTTTATGGACAATATTCATTTTTGCATTGTCGTTCAATAATTGTTTTTGTACATTCAGTCACATATGATTTATGTACACAAGATTCCTTTTCACGTTTTCAATTCAATAGTTTTTCTTTTTCCACATTAATCATATGTGATTTAATACATACAATCACATACGATTAAATACGTAAGAAAAAGTACTTAATTAAAAATGTGACAACGAATATTTTCAATATAAATTATATGTGATTTGATACATATAATCACATGTGATTAAGTATATGAGTACAACTATTGAATTGAGAAAGAAATCACGAATCTCGTCCACATAAATCATATTATTAGGTACATATAATCACATGTGATTATAGGTATTTAATCACATATGATTTATGTGGACAATATTCATTTTTATGTTTTTAACTCAATAGTTGGTCTCGTGTATTTAATCACATACGATTTATGTGACAAAGATTTGTTTTCATGTTCTTGATTCAATAAATCATATGTCATGAAGTATATATAATCACATGTAATTATATACATGAGAACAACTATTGAATCAAGAACATTAAAACAATATTGAATCGAGAACGCAATAATGACATATGTGATTAAATATATCTAATCACATTTTATTAAATATATATCTAATCACATGTGATCATATGTATCTAATCACATGATTTATATAGACAAAAGAGAATGTTATCCATATAAATCATATGTGATCAAATACACATAATCACATGTGATTATAAATACATAAGCATGAGTGGTGGTAATGGGTGGTGGTAATGTGTAGTGATGGTTGGTAGTGGTAGGTGGTAGGTGGTGGTGGTGGTGGTGAAGGGTAGTGGGGGTAACATGTGGGGTGATGATTATAGTGGGTGACAGGTGGCGGTGGCAAGCGGTGGTGATGGGTGGTATAGACGGGTGAGGGTGATATGTGGAGGTGGTAGGTGGGTGGGTGGTGGTTGGTGGTGAGGGTGGTGATGGTGTCTGGTGGTTTTGGTGGGTGATGATGGTCGGTGATGACGGGTTGTGGTAGTCGTGGTGGACGTGGTAGAGACGGGTGGTGGTGATGGGCGGTCGGTGGTGGTTGGTAGTAATGATAGGTAGTAGTCATAATGGTGCATAGTAGGTAGGTGTTAGTGATGGGTGGTGGAGGTGGGTAGGTGGTGGTTGTGGTGAGTGGTGGTTTTGGTAGGTGGTGGGTGGGGGTGATGATGGCGGGTGGTGGTGGTCGATGGTGATGGATTATGTTGGTGGATGGTGGGTGGTGGTGGCGAGAGGCGGTGATGGGTGGTGGTGGCGGGTGGTGGTCATAATGGTGAGTAGTGGCTAGGTGGTAGTGATGGTGGTGCTGGTGGGTGGGTGGTGGGGGTGATGGTGGGTGGCAGGTGGGGGTGATGGTGGCGGGTGGTGGTGGTCGGTAGTGATGGGTGGTGATAGTGGTAGGTGGGGGTCATAGTGGTGGATGGATGGTATGATGAGTGGTGGAGGCAGATAGTGATAGTGGGTGGGTGGTGGTCGTGGTGGGTGGTGGTGACGGATGGTGGCGGGTGGGGTTGGTGGTGGCGGGTGTTGATGATGGGTGGTGGTGGTGGTGGTGGTGGATGATGGTCGTGGTTGGCGGTGGCAGATGGTGGTGGTTTTCGAGGGTGGTGGTGATGGGTGTTAGAGGTAAGTGTCGGTGACGGGTGGTGGTGAGTGGTGTTGGTTATTGGGTTTTTTTTTTTTTTAATTTCAAACTTATTTGTAGTTTATATTAATATTGTATGATGATTTTAATTTAAAAAAATTGCGTGGTCAAAATTGCTTCTCAAATATTCTCGCTATAAGAAATATTATTGATTGAACGCTCCTATATATATATATATATATATATATATATATATATATATATATATATATATATATATATATATATATATATATATATATATATATATATAGACACACACACACTAGGTTAAAACATGTGCTTTACACAGGTGATAAATTAACATAACTTAGATTTTAGAAATAAAAATTAAAGAAATAACAACATAATATCATTTTTCCAATGTTGAATGCACGATTTTATGAAAACTCAAAAAATCAAATAGAAATGTGTTCCATTGTTATTTCTGATTATATATAAAACCTCATCATACCTATCTATTACCCATGCTTTACTAAAAGTACTAACACATATCAATATAACTACAAAGAGATCTTTATTCATAAAAAATACAAAGAAACTCATATAAACATCTATTAGACAAAAAAAAAACATGTGGTAAATCAGTGTCAAAGCGAACTCTCATGTGCAAAATAACAATTATGACATCCATTTTCATCTTAGGGTAAGAACCTATAAAATTAAATTCTATATTTAATTGATAGAATCGTATGCAAGGTCTTGAATGTGGAGAAAAAGAGAACCAGGAATCTATTGACATAAACCCACCTTGGTATAATTAATTAAAATTAGTAAAAAACAAAAACAATATGATGCAACCGTGTTAGGTTGATTAAAATGCATACTAAATACTAAGGAGACATGAACACAGTCACATACATACACACTATTCTTCTTGTAGATGGTAGTTATAAGCTTCAGTATTTGAATGTTCCTTGTGTATACTGGTGAGAACTTGTGTTTATAAGGCCATTTTGATAATAGTGAGTGAGCACAGAGAATGAAACGCAACAAAGAAAAATTCAAGGCCCAAGCTATGTAGCTTCATTTTTTAAAAATAATTTAATCACCGTATAACATTTTCATCACATTTTAAAAATTCACTGATACAATGCAAGAGAAATTTTTATGAAATTGTCTATGTGCAACATTTTTGTCACAAACAAAAGAATTTTAAAAAATAATTTTTTTTTACAAAAATAAAAAAGATTAACAACCATGTGATGCCATTTATAGTATTGTACTTAGAAAGTACATTGTTATAATTACGACTAATCAAGGAACCTGATGCATTTTAATGTCGGAGAATTAGTTTATTCTATAAAACAATCCAAGAAACCGACACATGAAATGATTAATAGGAAGTTGGTAGGTTGAGTTAAATTAATCTAGTAAGCCAACATTTTATCATCCTTTTTCAATTAAATGAGCATATACATATGATTAACAAAAAGCACAACCATATCATAAAACTTTATTGGAGTGAAGCAAATAATGCCCACATATAAGATGACACTGCAATATTTTATCACAAACAAAATAATTATAAAAAAAAAAATAAGATTTTGAGAGGAATAAAACAAAGATTAAAAACTAAATGATGCCAACCATAACATTATACTTGGAAAGTATACTGTTATAACATGCACAGACCTTCCAATAAAAAATAACATTTACATCAAATTCGTAGGAAAATGGGCAACAATTCATGAAAAATAATTAGTAAAAATTTATTTTTTTGAAAGTACAATGCAATTAAATTGTCATTTAAAAAAAAAAAACTGTCATCACACCTGACCTGCTAACAATAGATATCAAAAGACCACAACTTCAGGAAGCAAGTTAAGATTACATATTCCCATTCCATTCAAATGATTCCAATTACCTTTTTACCCTTGGGCAATTTGATAGTATTCTACAAGGTCAAAAGAAGAGATTTCTTGATTACAAAAGAAAACAAAAAAAAAATCTTTAGCTTTACCTCATCAAATATGTTTCAACTCAAGTTAAATGACAACCTCTCTTTGTATTATTATTCCCAGATGAATCAGCGAGGTGGTTTCCTTGACTAGGTAAAGGAGTAGGACCTGATGCTTCTTGAGATACTAATGCTTTCTTGCTAACGATATGATATATATTTGTCAAAACAGTTTTGAAATGCTTTCTCAACATTATGTGCTTCAATTGCTGTTGTTTCAAGAAATGAAAGCCCATTCTTTTTTAGTGAGAGATTATCCATCTTGTTCAGCCACTGCTCGGAGATGATTCTGCATGGTCTCTTAACTCACGCAACCATCTTTGAATGTTATCAAAGGTTTGGCTCTTGGTTATGTCATACACCAGAAGAGCTCCAACTGAACCTCTATAGTATGCACCCATTATCGCTCTGCCCCTTTCTTGCCATGCTGTGTCCAAAATTTGTGCCTTTACTGTCTTTCCATCAACTAGTTTTCATGTCATTTAGTTAAATCTTGGTAAAAATGAACTCATAACACCCGTACGCATTCTATCAAACACTTGGTGTGCCAAATCGGATCGGACACTTTAGATACTTGACATGGATTATCAGAAAGGAGTAATTCCTAATTAGTCGATATATTAGCAGAAGCTATTCATTGGATCGTAGGTTTTTTAAGTTCAAAAGAGAAATCAACAGGAAAAAGAAGGAAATTTAGACCTGAAGAATTCTAGTAGAAAACTCAACTCCAATCTATTCTAGCAAACTAACATGAAGAAGATGAAGTCTTCGGGCCTATAAGAAGAAGAATCCACCGATAAACCTGAAGTATGAAGAAATGATTATCTTAAAGTTGATACAAACAACAACTAAACCTAGTAAAATGAGAAAGTTGTCTCGAGGGTGAAAGCGGAGAGCGTAATTGTGTAAAGGGGAATTCATGATTTCAGAAAATTGAAAGTGAAGAGCATAATTGATGGTACAAGAATATGTATGTGGATAGAAAAAAGATATATGTCGATAACTTCTGAGATTTAGGGATATCTACCATGATTTCAAAATTTGAATACAAAATCTAATTTAGGAAGTAACAGTAGATATATGAGATTAGGGGAGATGAACGCAGAAAGGTTATTTTCGGAACTTCACATAGAAAATATCAGCTGGAAAATTCGATTGAGAGGGGCTAATAGAAAGCCACCTGGCAAAATTTCTCGTATTTATTAGATTAGGATATATATATATATATATATATAGAGAGAGAGAGAGAGAGAAAGAGAGAGAGAGAGAGAGAGAGAGAGAGAGAGAGAGAGAGAAAGGGGGGAGGATCATTTGAAAACCTATAGTTTCCCGAGATCCCGAGAACTAAAAGTACACCACTAGATAAAAAAATTTAAAGGTCAAGATCAAAGATGGCAATATGCTAAATAAACATAGCTGCAATGGTATATATGGTCTTTTAACCAAAATAACAAGAGTAAATTAGATATAGATTTACAAATCCCCAAAACGAATACCACCAATTATCATATCGACATTGTGTTATTAATCTCCAACATCCCCTCGACAGTAGATCTGCAATCTCTCGCAACGAACCAGCTTGAACCACCTCCATTGACCACCCCCTCCTCCCTCTGACCTCAACGAAAACCCCGTACCTCTGTTAACGATCGCCACCTACATCTGTAACTGTTGGGTTTTGAGCAACCTAACACTTCCTAAGTGTGCATGCAACCCTAATAAACCTTGGATCTATGTTTGTCTAAATACATGCAAAATAATAATTTTCCAAGGTTCATAACCTATCTAACATGGCATGGGGTACTTTTAAACATAAAAGAGTTAGAAGAGATTACATACCTTTTTGATGAGTTTGATTCTTAAGGAGTTTGAGGGCCAAGCACCATTAGTGTGAATGCCTCAAATGGAATAAAAAATCACCACAAACTCTTGGAAAACTTTGAGAGAGTGTATACACACTACAATTTTCGGCCACACACAAGCACACACACTAGTGGCTATTTCATGCAACATAAGCATGCTTATATAGTGTACATGATTAGGGTGAAACCCTAATAACCCATGACCTTTCCTTTTCCAAGGATCCATGGGTTAAAAGCTCCATGGATCATCCATGGACTTCCATACAGCCTATCCCATTAACAAATGGGTGTTAGCCCACACCGTATAAAATCAATAGCCCACAATCTAATTAGTCTTCCTTTTAATCTCTAAATTAATTCATAATTAATTTAAGACTAAGACTAATTAAATAACATGACTTCATATTAATATATTATAACTTATAATATATTAATAATAATATGTGTATAACTCTCATAAAATTATCCATAAATAGTTTGGATGAAATGCAACCCAAATGGACCATACCGGTCGGGTCAAGTATATACCAAATAAGTTATGGACTTAGACACCTTATCCAACAGACTCCTACTTGGATAAGTCTAATAACTGTATTTGCCTATTACTTCAGGAACTGTCACACCCCGAAAACCGAAGGCGGAAACATTTCCGGGGTTGACTCCACGATGAGTATCAAATCCAATGCACATAGTAAGTAAAGTAAAACAACCATTACATTACATAATAAAAGTTTTATAGTTGTTTCAAAAGTAAAATTTGTACAGTTGTGATACATAGTATATATAGACAAAATGAAACGGGTCTTCATGTACTCCGTCTTCTGATCAAAAAGGAATCTTCGGGTACCTGTTCTAACGCTAACCTGAGAATACAAGCAGTTTGAAAATCAGCATAAAGCTGGTGAGTTCATAAGCGGTTTTTGTTTGTGAAAATTTTTCGAGTTTCCTTTCTGTATCTGAAATGTTATGTACACCAAGAAAATCCCGTATTTTCTTAAAAGTTGGTTATGTTTCACAAATATAAAGTATAGTAAGTTTGTACACTGAAAACATGTCTACTCATATGAAAATGTATAGTTGGTTATCTGACTTGTTAAACTGTTCTGTTTACTTATCATGTGTTACCAGGAAAGTCCCATACTTTCCTTATTGTATGTTACCAAATGTAAAAGATGTAATGTTATCCAGTTTGTTACTCTTTCTAGTTATGTAAGTGTTACCCAGAAAAGCCCCATGCTTTCCTGCATGTTGGTTTCTAATGTAAACTATGTTAAAGATGTAAAAGATGTAAACGTGATTAGGTTCTATGTTTTTCCCAGGAAAGTCCCGTACTTTCCTAAATGTAGTTACAATACGTGAAAGATGTAAAAGATGTATCAAGTGGTTCATTATTACTATAAGTAAATATCTGTTATCCTAATTGCGAGTTCCATAACCATACAATAGACTAAAACTTGTGGCAATAAGTAGTCCACATGTGGCAATAAGTAGTCCACATACTTATGACTTTCGTCACCCTTGAACCATTTCGGTTCGGCTGTAGCTAGCAGCCAGGTGTGGGGTAGTCAGCCCCGTATAGATCTATACACTCAAGTCACGCTCTCTAAATACCAGAGATTCTGGTTATGGGTGTAGTCCTCCACTCGCGTATCTCGGTGGAGTGTTCTCCGAGGATGTGTCTTCAATCATACAGGATTAACAAATTTACTAGTAACAATATGATAGTCCTCCACTCGCGTATGTGTGTGGAGTGTTACCGAGGACAAAACAGTGTACAGGTATTATGTTCAAATGTTTGATGTCATGCTTTTAACTGATAAAATGTGGAAAACCATTTGTGAAATATATGTAAAACATAACAGTTTAAAGACCTATTTCACAAATATATGTTACGTGATCTGCATGTTCAAATGATTATCAGTTGTGGCAATCAGTTATAAAAGCATATGAAGTATGGATCACACATTTGAAAACATGTTTTGAATACAAGAATTTCCTTGTATTTTGCTTGTGTTCCCCCCTGAAAACAGTGAAAACAGTGAAAAAGGGTAGGGGTATGAACTCACCGGACTCGGAAACGTGTCGGTTTTGAATACTAGACGTTGGTTCGGGGTTTGATTACTCACGATGTCCCTATGTAAAATGAAATAATGTCCATATATATACAATTAGGGATACATTCACTAATCATATGGAACATTACACTCCAATGAGGTTAAACACCTCAAAACGAGCGTTTGGAGTGACCCGGGTGACATCTTCGGGCGTGTAATGGCACTATGGGCTTGGGACTTGAGTTGACTCCCCAAGAGTAAACATTTTAAAGAGTTTACAGCCATAGAACACACACACACATGAGTTTACGGCCGTAAACTCATGTTGGTGTAGTTTTGAGTGTTTTAATGGCTTAAATGGACATGGGGATTGTTGGAATGGATTTCTAAAATGCCATGGAATTGATTGTATGAAATTATAACTCCAAAAAGTGAGTTTACTGCCATACCATAGGAGTTTACGGCCGTAAACTCACCTATGGCAAAGATAAATTGATTTGAGCTATAAAGGATAATCACATGTGATTCTAGTTAATTTTCCAAGCCTTGTTATGAATTTAGAACAACATTTAACACACTTTTTGGAGTTTACCACCTAGAGGTATGTTCTAAGGCCGTAAACTCTCTTATACCCATGAAAAAGATAGTTTTTGATGCTTAAAACAATCACATGTGATTCTAGAAATTTAGGCAAGCCATTTGAGTGTATTTGATGCATCATTTAACAAGTTTTATGAGTTTACGGCCAAGGGTATGTTCCTAGGCCGTAAACTCCTATAAATGACATTTTTGATGTGTTTAAAACCCTTAATCTATTTTTAGATGCATCTAGATTTTACCACAAGGCCATTGGTTGAGTTTCAAGACATTTGGACATGTTTTAAGGCATTAAATCCCCTTTTAAGTGGAGTTTACGGCCCAAGAATATAACTTGGCCGTAAACTCACTTTTGTCCCCCAAAAATCATGTTTAAAGTGTTCCAAGTCTAGTTTAGCAAGCCTTAAGGTCATATCTAAGTCCCAACTATGATTTGGAAGGGTTATTTGGCTCAAAAACCCCATGAACATGAGTTTACGGCCCAAGAATATGTCTTGGCCGTAAACTCACTTTTGTCCCTCAAAATCAATGTTTTAAAAGTTATAAGTCCTTTCCATTAAGTCATTAAGCCATATCTAATGTCCAACATTGCTTAGGAGGGGTTTTAGGGCTTAAAAACCCCATCTTTAGGAGTTTACGGCCCAAGCTTGTTCCTTGGCGGTAAACTCATGTTCTTGGTCCCAAAACACAATTTAAACATCAATTTGAAGGCTAAAGAGGTTGAATAACAAGTTAGGGGTGTTACCTCTTTTATTGGAAGCCTTAAATCTTAGTTTTGGACCTTTGAATTTGGATGAGGAGAGAGGTTGGAAGAGTTAAATGAGAAATTGGCCAAAGGCTTCAAATGGAGGCTTAAACATGTTTATATAGGTTCTAAAACCTGAACACAGTGGAATTCTACCCGATACCGGCGTTAGACGAGGCTTTTGGTCGTACCCGATTGAGTTGCCGTAACCCGATACAGTAATTTCTAGAATTATTCCGATCACTAAAGTTGGGTGTTAAAATGATTTCTAAATGTGTTAAGACACCCATTATGTCATTTTAAATATGTACCGATTAATGACTTAATTAAACGGAAGATCGGAAATCGAATTTGGAAACGACGATTGGTTGTGTGAATTGTACTACGAAAGAGTTACAAAAGATGGTACGGAAATTTCGGGTTGTTACATTATCCCCCCGTTAAAGGTAATTTCGTCCCGAAATTCAAAGTTTAAATACAAGACAAGATACAAATCATGGATCAGAAATGAGTTGTGGATACTTCTGTTTCATTGAATCTTCCCGTTCCCAAGTGAATTTCGGTCCCCGCTTGGCATTCCAGCGAACCTTCACTAACGGGATGCGACTTTGCTTTGTACGTTTGACTTCTCGATCCATGATTTCGATCGGTTCCTCCACAAAGTTGAGGTTTTCATTGATCTCGATCTCGTCTAAGGGAATTGTTAGGGTTTCATAGGATAGGCATTTTTTGTAGATTTGAAACATGGAAGACATATGTTCTGTTCTACTTGTGGTTATCTGACTTGTTAAACTGTTCTGTTTACTTGTCATGTGTTACCAGGAAAGTCCCATACTTTCCTTATTGTATGTTACCAAATGTAAAAGATGTAATGTTATCCAGTTTGTTACTCTTTCTAGTTATGTAAGTGTTACCCAGAAAAGCCCCATGCTTTCCTGCATGTTGGTTTCTAATGTAAACGATGTTAAAGATGTAAAAGATGTAATCGTGATTAGGTTCCATGTTTTTCCCCAGGAAAATCCCGTACTTTCCTGAATGTTTGTTACAATACGTGAAAGATGTAAAAGATGTAAAAGATGTATAAAGTGGTTCATTATTACTATAAGTAAATCTCTGTCATCCTAATTGCGAGTTCCATAACCATACAATAGACTAAAACTTGTGGCAATAAGTAGTCCACATGTGGCAATAAGTAGTCCACATACTTATGACTTTCGTCACCCTTGAACCATTTCGGTTCGGCTGTAGCTAGCAGCCAGGTGTGGGGTAGTTAGCCCCGTATAGATCTATACACTCAAGTCACGCTCTCTAAATACCAGAGATTCTGGTTATGGGTGTAGTCCTCCACTCGCGTATCTCGGTGGAGTGTTCTCCGAGGATGTGTCTCCAATCATACAGGATTAACAAATTTACTAGTAACAATATGATAGTCCTCCACTCGCGTATGTGTGTGGAGTGTTACCGAGGACAAAACAGTGTACAGGTATTATGTTCAAATGTTTGATGTCATGCTTTTAACTGATAAAATGTGGAAATCCATTTGTGAAATATATTTAAAACATAACAGTTTAAAGACCTATTTCACAAATATATGTTACGTGATCTGCATGTTCAAATGATTATCAGTTGTGGCAATCAGTTATAAAAGCATATGAAGTATGAATCACACATTTGAAAACATGTTTTGAATACAAGAATTTCCTTGTATTTTGCTTGTGTTCCCCCCTGAAAACAGTGAAAACAGTGAAAAAGGGTAGGGGTATGAACTCACCGGACTCGGAAACGTGTCGGTTTTGAATACTAGACGTTGGTTCGGGGTTTGATTACTCACGATTTCCCTATGTAAAATGAAATAATGTCCATATATATACAACTAGGGATACATTCACTAATCATATGGAACATTACACTCCAATGAGGTTAAACACCTCAAAACGAGCGTTTGGAGTGACCCGGGTGACATCTTCGGGCGTGTAATGGCACTATGGGCTTGGGACTTGAGTTTACTCCCCAAGAGTAAACATTTTAAAGAGTTTACAGCCATAGAACACACACACGCACACATGAGTTTACGGCCGTAAACTCATGTTGGTGTAGTTTTGAGTGTTTAAATGGCTTAAATGGACATGGGGATTGTTGGAATGGATTTCTAAAATTCCTTGGAATTGATTGTATGAAATTATAACACCAAAAAGGGAGTTTACTGGCATACCATAGGAGTTTATGGCCGTAAACTCACCTATGGCCAAGATAAATTGATTTGAGCTACAAAGGATAATCACATGTGATTCTAGTTAATTTTCCAAGCCTTGTTATGAATTTAGAACAACATTTAACACATCTTTTGGAGTTTACGGCCTAGAGGTATGTTCTAAGGCCGTAAACTCTCTTATACCCATGAAAAAGATAGTTTTTGATGCTTAAAACAATCACATGTGATTCTAGAAATTTATGCAAGCCATTTGAGTGTATTTGATGCATCATTTAACAAATTTTATGAGTTTATGGCCAAGGGTATGTTCCTAGGCCGTAAACTCCTATAAATGACATTTTTGATGTGTTTAAAACCCTTAAACTATTTTTAGATGCATCTAGATTTTACCACAAGGCCATTGGTTGAGTTTCAAGACATTTGGACATGTTTTAAGGCATTAAATCCCCTTTTAAGTGGAGTTTACGGCCCAAGAATATGACTTGGCCATAAACTCACTTTTGTCCCCCAAAAATCAATGTTTTAAATGTTATAAGTCCTTTCCATTAAGTCATTAAGCCATATCTAATGTCCAACATTGCATAGGAGGGGTTTTAGGGCTTAAAAACCCCATCTTTAGGAGTTTACGGCCCAAGCTTGTTCCTTGGCCGTAAACTCATGTTCTTGGTCCCATAACACAATTTAAACATCAATTTGAAGGCTAAAGAGGTTGAATAACAAGTTAGGGGTGTTACCTCTTTGATTGGAAGCCTTAAATCTTAGTTTTGGACCTTTGAATTTGGATGAGGAGAGAGGTTGGAAGAGTTAAATGAGAAATTGGCCAAAGCCTTCAAATGGAGGCTTAAAGATGTTTATATAGGTTCTAAAACCTGAACACGGTAGAATTCTACCCGATACCGGCGTTAGACGAGGCTTTTGGTCGTACCCGATTGAGTTGCCGTAACCCGATACGGTAATTTCTAGAATTATTCCGATCACTAAAGTTGGGTGTTAAAATGATTTCTAAATGTGTTAAGACACCCATTAAGTCATTTTAAATATGTACCGGTTAATGACTTAATTAAACGGAAGATCGGAAATCGAATTTGGAAACGACGATTGGTTGTGTGAATTGTACTACGAAAGAGTTACAAAAGATGGTATGGAAATTTCGGGTTGTTACACCCTAAGCAATGTTGGACATTAGATATGGCTTAATGACTTAATGGAAAGGACTTATAACATTTAAAACATTGATTTTGAGGGACAAAAGTGAGTTTACGGCCAAGACATATTCTTGGGCCGTAAACTCATTTTCATGGGGTTTTTGAGCCAAATAACCCTTCCAAATCATTGTTGGGACTTAGATATGACCTTAAGGCTTGCTAAACTAGACTTGAAACACTTTAAACATGATTTTTGGGGGACAAAAGTGAGTTTACGGCCAAGTTATATTCTTGGGCCGTAAACTCCACTTAAAAGGGGATTTAATGCTTTAAAACATGTCCAAATGTCTTGAAACTCAACCAATGGCCTTGTGGTAAAATCTAGATGCATCTAAAAATAGTTTAAGGGTTTTAAACACATCAAAAATGTCATTTATAGAATTTTACGACCTAGGAACATACCCTTGGCCGTAAACTCATAAAACTTGTTAAATGATGCATCAAATACACTCAAATGGCTTGCATAAATTTCTAGAATCACATGTGATTGTTTTAAGCATCAAAAACTATCTTTTTCATGGGTATAAGAGAGTTTACGGCCTTAGAACATACCTCTAGGCCGTAAACTCCAAAAAGTGTGTTAAATGTTCTTCTAAATTCATAACAAGGCTTGGAAAATTAACTAGAATCACATGTGATTATCCTTTGTAGCTCAAATCAATTTATCTTGGCCATAGGTGAGTTTACGGCCGTAAACTCCTATGGTATGGTCGTAAACTCCCTTTTTGGTGTTATAATTTCATACAATCAATTCCAAGTCATTTTAGAAATCCATTCCAACAATCCCCATGTCCATTTAAGCCATTTAAACACTCAAAACTACACCAACATGAGTTTACGGCCGTAAAATCATGTGTGTGTGTGTGTTCTATGGCTGTAAACTCTTTAAAATGTTTACTCTTGGGGAGTAAACTCATGTCCCAAGCCCATAGTGCCATTACACGCCCGAAGATGTCACCCGGGTCACTCAAAACGCTCGTTTTGAGGTGTTTAACCTCATTGGAGTGTAATGTTGCATATGATTATTGAATGTATCCCTAATTGTATATATATGGACATTATTTCATTTTACATAGGGACATCGTGAGTAATCAAACCCCAAACCAACGTCTAGTATTCAAAACCGACACGTTTCCGAGTCCGGTAAGTTCATACCCCTACCCTTTTTCACTGTTTTCACTGTTTTCAGGGGGGAACACAAGCAAAATACAAGGAAATTCTTGTATTCAAAACATGTTTTCAAATGTGTGATTCATACTTCATATGCTTTTATAACTGATTGCCACAACTGATAATCATTTGAACATGCAGATCACGTAACATATATTTGTGAAATAGGTCTTTAAACTGTTATGTTTTACATATATTTCACAAATGGTTTTCCACATTTTATCAGTTAAAAGCATGACATCAAACATTTGAACATAATACCTGTACACTGTTTTGTCCTCGGTAACACTCCACACACATACGCGAGTGGAGGACTATCATATTGTTACTAGTAAATTTGTTAATCCTGTATGATTGAAGACACATCCTCGGAGAACACTCCACCGAGATACGCGAGTGGAGGACTACACCCATAACCAGAATCTCTGGTATTTAGAGAGCGTGACTTGAGTGTATAGATCTTTACGGGGCTGACTACCCCACACCTGGCTGCTAGCTACAGCCGAACCGAAATGGTTCAAGGGTGACGAAAGTCATAAGTATGTGGACTACTTATTGCCACATGTGGACTACTTATTGCCACAAGTTTTAGTCTATTGTATGGTTATGGAACTCGCAATTAGGATAACAGATATTTACTTATAGTAATAATGAACCACTTGATACATCTTTTACATCTTTCACGTATTGTAACTACATTTAGGAAAGTACGGGACTTTCCTGGGAAAAACATAGAACCTAATCACGTTTACATCTTTTACATCTTTAACATCGTTTACATTAGAAACCAACATGCAGGAAAGCATGGGGCTTTTCTGGGTAACACTTACATAACTAGAAAGAGTAACAAACTGGATAACATTACATCTTTTACATTTGGTAACATACAATAAGGAAAGTATGGGACTTTCCTGGTAAAACATGATAAGTAAACAGAACAGTTTAACAAGTCAGATAACCAACTATACATTTTCGTATGAGTAGACATGTTTTCAGTGTACAAACTTACTATACTTTACATTTGTGAAACATAACCAACTTTTAAGAAAATACGGGATTTTCTTGGTGTACATAACATTTCAGATACAGAAAGGAAACTCGAAACCTTTTCACAAACAAAAACCGCTTATGAACTCACCAGCTTTATGCTGATTTTCAAACCGTTTGTGTTCTCAGGTCAGCATTAGAACAGGTACCTGAAGATTCCTTTTTGATCAGAAGACGGAGTACATGAAGACCCGTTTCATTTTGTCTATATATACTTTGTATCACAACTGTACAAATTTTACTTTTGAAACAACTATAAAACTTTTATTATGTAATGTAATGGTTGTTTTACTTTACTTACTATGTGCATTGGATTTGATACTCATCGTGGAGTCAACCCCGGAAATGTTTCCGCCTTCGGTTTTTGGGGTGTGACAGATCTATCCGGGCCCGGTACATGGGTCAACACAAAATCATCGAGAGGCCCAAATATCACTTATATTTCTAGAAGGAACAGATAAACGTCGACTCATATACTTGTTCTGCTACTTGTTGAATTGTACACAAAGGCATGTTTTATAACATCAAGTTACTGATGCGTTTACGTGCAATCAATGCACAACCAACTTATAGGTAACAACTCATATCTCTAGGTTTGAAGATTTATATGATATTACCATCTCACAATCACTCGAGATAAATTCCATGAAGTGATACAAGTGAGCACGGGTTTATTCCAATACTCATAACTTATGAGTACTCATGAACGTTGTAGCAACCATTGCCATGTCTAAACACCTTTAGCCATCTACAAACCCAATTCATGACAATCTTGATCCATACCTACTTCCGACGTATGACCGATTGTGAAGGTTAAAATAAATTAATTATTCTGGAAGTCAAAACATGCAAAGCTGAAACAATTGTAAATAATTGACAATGATAGCAACTCCTTACTCATAAATAAATCACAATTTTATTCATCATCAAATGTCGATTACATTTTACAAGTTTCATAGAATCTATCTAATCTGTAAAATTAATATCGTCCCTCAGCCCTATGCGCCTCGCATGCTGAAAATGCTTAGCCCTTGTCAGTCCCTTTGTAAGGGGATCCGCAGGGTTCTCATCTGATGATATCCTCTTTGCCACGAGGAGTCCTTCTTCTATCTTGTTTCTTATGAAGTGATATTTTCTGTCAATGTGTCGGGATCTCCCATGATCTCTCGGTTCTTTAGCTAAAGCAACTGCACTATTGTTGTCACAGAAAATTTCCATAGGCTCCTTAATAGCTGGCACAACTCCAAGGTCTCCGATGAAGTTCTTCAGCCATATCCCCTCCTTCGCTGCTTCACTCGCTGCTATATACTCTGATTCACAAGTCGAATCAGCCACCATCTCCTGCTTGGAACTCTTCCAAGAGATTGCCCCTCCATTTAAGGTAAAGACCCAGCCCGACTGAGAGCGAAAGTTATCCTTATCAGTCTGAAAGCTAGCATCACTATACCCTAATACTCTCAAGTCATCACTCCCACCAAGGGTAAGGATCCAATCCTTAGTCCTCCGCAGGTACTTGAGAATGTTCTTTACCGCATTCAAATGAGCTTTACCAGGGTTCCCCTGATACCTGCTGACCATGCTCAAAGCAAAGGCCACACCAGGGCGGGTACAAGTCATAGCATACATGATCGAGCCAACAGAGGAAGTATACGGTAATTGGCTCATCTTAGCTATCTCTGCCTCTGTACTCGGACTCTGAGTCTTACTCAGCTTGGTGTTGCTTTGGATCAGTAAATCTCCTTTCTTAGAATTCTGCATGTTGAACCTTTTCAACGCCTTATCCAAGTAGGTACTTTGACTAAGTCCAATTAGTCTTTTACCCCTTTCTTTTAATATCCTTATCCCTAGGATATAGGCAGCTTCCCCTAGGTCCTTCATAGCAAAGCACTTCCCAAGCCAGGACTTAACCTCCTGCAAGGTTGGGATGTCGTTTCCTATAAGTAGTATGTCATCCACATATAGTACCAAGAAGCTAACTATACTCCCACTAGCTCTGACATACACGCAAGACTCATCTTCACTTCTCGAGAAGCCAAACTCTTTGACCTTCTCATCGAAGCAAAGATTCCAACTACGAGATGCTTGTTTTAATCCATGAATGGATTTCTCAAGCTTGCATACTCTATTAGGGTACTCTGCACTGACAAAAATTTCTGGCTGATTCATGTACACATCCTCAGCCAACTTTCCATTAAGAAAAGCGGTTTTGACATCCATTTGCCATATTTCATAATCATGAAATGCAACAATGGCTAGTATAGCCCTAATAGACTTAATCTTTGCTACTAGCGAGAAGGTTTCATCATAATCAATACACTGAGTCTGAGTAAAACCCTTCGCAACCAGTCGAGCCTTATAAGTATGCACTTTTCCTTCCATGTCGGTTTTCTTCTTGAAGATCCATTTGCACCCGACTGTTTTACGGCCTGGTACGTGGTCAACCAAGTTCCAAACTTGATTGTCATACATGGATTGTATCTCGCTGTCCATAGCCTCCTTCTATTTAGCAGACTCCGGGCCTACCATGGCTTCCTTAACACTGCTAGGTTCATCCAAATTTACCAGTGTACTATCACTGATAAACGTATCATCTTCTGTAGTAATATGAAAACCATAATAAAACGCAGGTGTGTTCCTAACCCGTGTGGAACGCCTCGGAGGTACAGACTCTTCAGCTGGATCAACAGGAGTTTCCTCCTCAAGTTGACTGCTAGTGTCTGAGGTTCCTTCACCAATTGATTCTTGAATTTCTTCAATATCAATTTGCCTCCCACTGTCTCCTTGGCTTATAAATTCTCTCTCACGAAAGACCCCTCTTCGTGCTACAAAGACCACATTCTCACTGGGTCTGTAGAAGAGGTAACCGAAGGATTTCTGTGGGTAGCCGATGAAAATACACCTTTCACTTCGGGGTTCAAGCTTATCATGAGTTTCACGCCTCACGAAAGCTTTGCAACCCCAAATTTTGATGTGGTCCAAATTAGGAACCTTCCCAGTCCACATCTCATGAGGTGTTTTGGTAACCTTCTTTGTAGGGACTAGATCAAGGATATGGGCAGCAGTCTCTAAGGCATACCCCCAAAAAGAGATTGGTAGCGAAACTCGACTCATCATGGAGCGAACCATGTCTAACAAGGTTCGATTACGCCTCTCAGCTACACCATTTAGCTGTGGTGTCATGGGAGGAGTCAATTGTGAGACAATCCCACACTCCTTTAGATAGTCAAGGAACTCGGTACTAAGATACTCACCACCTCGATCGGATCGAAGCATCTTAATGTTCCTGCCCAATTGATTTTCTACTTCCTGTTTGAATTCCTTAAACCTTTCAAAGGTTTATGACTTATGTTTGATTAAGTAGACATATCCATATCTACTAAAATCATCAATAAAAGTCACATAATACCGATTAGCATCCCTTGTGGTGGTTTTGAATGGTCCACATACATCAGTATGTATTAGGTCCAACAAACCCTCATCCCTTTCACAAGTTTCAGTGAAGGGTGATTTTGTCATCTTTCCAAGTAGACAAGATTCACAACCATCATCCGATTTAAGGTCGAATGATTCCAAGACTCCACTCTTTTGGAGTTGGCCTATACGTTTCTTGTTTACATGTCCAAGACGACAATGCCACAATGATGCCTTATCTAGGCTAGTAGAAGAATCAATATACAACACATTATTTCCTAAGTTGTCTACAATCGACACAGTTTCATACACACCATCACAAGGTAATGCTTTAAAATAAAACACATTTTTAAAGAAAACATTAATACCACCACATTCATTATCAAACGAAAAGGTAAAACCTTGTTTGTACAAATCATGAAAGGAAATAATATTTCTCGCCATTTCAGACGAGTACACACATTTATTCAAATCTAATTTTAACCCATTATTCAGCAACCAAGTATAAACTCCAATCTTGGAAACAGGTGAAGCCTTCCTATTCCCCATGATCAAGTTTATCTTCCCGTGCTCCACATCCTCACTTCTTCTTAGGCCCTGCAAATCAGAACATATGTGAATACCACATCCTGTGTCAAGCACCCAAGAGTTAGAATACGGTGAGTTATTAGACAATATTGTGTAAATACCTGCATGGGTGGGTTTCACTTTCCCATCCTTCAGATCCTGCAAGTATTTTGAGCAGTTTCGCTTCCAGTGCCCCTTGTCCTGGAAATAGTAGCAATCAGCATCCTTGGGAATGGCAGAAGGAGTGGCAGAACCGCTCTTGGTCCTTGATGAGGAGCCTTCAAGAGACTTTCCCTTGGTACCCTTCGAAGGGCGCTTCCTCTTTTTCCCTTTGCCTTGCCCGATAGCCAAAACAGGGGTAGATGTTGGAGTAGGAGTAGTAGAGGTAACAACCGACTTGCCCTTAAGACCGGTTTCAGTGGTCTTCAAGAGTCCTTGAAGCTTGCTAAGGGTAACTTCCTCCTTGTTCATATGATATGTCATACGAAAATGGTCATAACAAGAAGGTAAGGAGTGCAAAATGATGTCAATTGCCAATTCCTCAGAGAAGTTTACATTCAGCTTCAGCAAACGGTCCACACACCTTTACATCTTTTGCATGTGGGCCGTGACGGATTCACCGTCCTTCATACGGGTTGTTATCATGGAGGAGATTATTTCATACCGCTCTTGACGAGCACTCTGATGGTACCTTTCCATCAGGTCTTGGTGCATCTCAAAAGGGTAGAAGTCCTCATAGGACTTTTGGAGCTCGGCTGTCATCGTGGCCATCATGATGCATGCCACCTTAGTAGCATCTCTCTCATGTGTCCTGAATTCAGCGATCTCCTCAGGAGTAGCAGTAGACTCATCAAGCTCTTTTAACTCCTTATCGAGGACATATTCCTTGTCCTCATAATGAGTCACCATCCTGATGTTCCTTATCCAGTCCATGAAGTTGGAACCATCAAAGATGACTCTCCCACAAAGATTCATGAGAGAGAAAGAACCAGTTGGGTTAGAGCCCGAAGCATTAGTGTTGGAAGACATCCGAAAGAAGAAAGTAAGTTTAGATTAGATATATAGAATCCTTAATAAGACACCCAAATGTAATATTAAGGCTAGGATCCAATCACAATATATTATACTTAGAAGAGGGATGCCGTAATCTAAGTAATAATATATTTGAAAGGTAGGTGAATGATGATTCGCCAATTTCCACCACGAAAACGAAATGATTTATTAGGTTTCAATTGGATTTGAAATTCCTAGATTCTTTTGAGATTCATTGAACTTTTCAATGGCATGTTTCAATCTCGATTGTGCCCTTCAAGTTTTGTGATTGGGATGCCGAGGATCACAAAACAAGATGTGAATAACCATGCCAATTCACTTGGTACCCTTAATATTATCACCTAATCAATGTGCGGGTTAACCACACACGCTCCATTGATCTATGACAAACATTAACTCACCCTTCGTGATCCTTACTAGTCCAAGTTAGTGTGCCGGTTAACCACACACGCTCCACCAACGACTTGTTAAGGTACAAAGTGTGAATTCCATGGATTAGCACCATGTTCACATTTTTCCTAAAGTAACTAAGATTGGGAATTAAATAAAAGGTTTAGTTACTTTATAATATTCATCATACTTAATGAGAATTTATAAGTCTTTGTCTTACCCGTTCGGCTAACGACCCTCCACCAGTCAAGCAACCGGTGGGTGAGAGTATACACCCATTAAGTCGCCATTTTATAGGCAACAACCTTATACCCACCTTATAGACCGGCTTCGTGAATGAGGCCTACTAACGATAAAACGACTTGTTCTTATATATATATATATATATATATATATATATATATATATATATATATATATATATATATATATATATATATAATTAACCATTAATGTTATAAATAGTATAAGTGTTGAATTTTAACTTTTAAAATTCTAAGTGTTGGAATTAAAGTTTATTAAAGTGTGTGAAACTTTTCCAAATTCCAAAACTTGAGGACAAGTTTTGTAACTCTTCAAAACTTTTCATTTCATAACTTATGAATTAAAGGTTCATAAAATGAAGACTCTTCATTTTATGTAACTTATGTGTTTTTAATGTGTGTTAAAGAAATGTGACCTTTGGATATCCATAACTTGAAGACAAATTATGGACTCCATTAAAACACATAAATGATCAAGAATTAATCCTAAACAATTCAGCAAATAATTCCTATTATCTTCTAAATTCATAACAACATGAACATGATTATCAAAGTTTCAAAATTATATGAACACATACAAAGCATGAAATTTTGATATATGCTATTGTAAATGGATTAGAACAACCATTACACCGACTAAAATAAGTTTTAAAACATCAAAACAATTTGGGGAAAAGTTTCTAGTCCATTTCCAGCAGCAAAAGTCGAAAATCTGCATTCTGAACCTTCTACTCGCCGAGTGCACGAACCTACTCGACGAGTAGGTTGAATTTTGCCTTGGACTCGTCGAGTCCCCCCATGGACTCGGCGAGTCCATCATGCAGACAGCAAAGATTTCGACTTTTTTTCATTATTTTGCGTCAAGTATCAAACAAGCAAGCCTAGGCTCTGATACCATTGTTGGGTTTTGAGCAATCTAACACTTCCTAAGTGTGCATGCAACCCTAATAAACCTTGGATCTATGTTTGTCTAAATACATGCAAAATAATAATTTTCCAAGGTTCATAACCTATCTAACATGGCATGGGATACTTTTAAACATAAAAGAGTTAGAAGAGATTACATACCTTTTTGATGAGTTTGATTCTTAAGGAGTTTGAGGGCCAAGCACCATTAGTGTGAATGCCTCAAATGGAATCACAAATCACCACAAACTCTTGGAAAACTTTGAGAGAGTGTATACACACTATAATTTTCGGCCACACACAAGCACACACACTAGTGGATATTTCATGCAACATAAGCATGCTTATATAGTGTACATGATTAGGGTGAAACCCTAATAACCCATGACCTTTCCTTTTCCAAGGATCCATGGGTTAAAAGCTCCATGGATCATCCATGGACTTCAATACAAGCCTAGCCCATTAACAAATGGGTGTTAGCCCACACCATATAAAATCAATAGCCCACAATCTAATTAGTCTTCCTTTTAATCTCTAAATTAATTCATAATTAATTTAAGACTAAGACTAATTAAATAACATGACTTCATATTAATATATTATAACTTATAATATATATTAATAATAATATGTGTATAACTCTCATAAAATTATCCATAAATAGTTTGGATGAAATGCAACCCAAATGGACCATGTCGGTCGGGTTAAGTATATACCAAATAAGTTATGGACTTAGACACCTTATCCAACAGTAACATCCATAAAATTCATGAAAATTTAAAACTTTTTCAAGCATCCAAAAAACCATTATTTATTACAAAATGTTTTCAAGGTAGTTTCATATCAGAGTATCCCAGAACCAAATCATAAATGTGAGGAGGTGCACAAGCAATCCTTCACCTTCCCGCAATAATCCAAAGTATCTAAAACAAAATCCAAAATTGTAAGCCTGAAGCTTAGAGAGTTACCCCAAAATACCAACGCCATACAAACCATAACCATATAATATCATCACAGAAAACATGCATATAGAGTCTGTTGTATGACTAGAACGCCCTCGGCAGGCCTTCAGTATGTCTGGCCCTCTCTCAGGACCTTCAACATGTTTGGCCCGCCCTCCCGGGCCTTCAGCCTGTCTAGACCATTCTCCGGGGATTCGGCCTAACTAATACGCCCGATGGTTCTGTAGTCTACCTGGACCGCCCTAGGTCTGTTTACCTTCAACACAAAGCAGGACCGCCTCAACCTAACCCCAAAAATTCAAACCGATATCACAGATCACTAATCATAACATCATCCTATATAACAGGATATTGACCTAACATGTCACTAACATAACATCATCCTATATAACATGATACTGACCTAACAATTCACTAACATAGCATCATCCTATATACCAGGATACCGATCTAATAGGTAACTAAGCATATCACCATATGATAACTAGGCTAACAATCCAAAAAGGGGCGGCATTGGTGCCTTCGACCCTGTTAGTATAGCGAGGACAACTCATCCTCACAAGTAGTGCTGAATCAAGAAGATCAAACCCCAACTCTCGGCTCCAAGCTTAACTACCTATAACCACCATATGATTGATTCCATTAGAATTTCAAATTACCAAAACACTCTCAGAAGTCAACTTAGTAAACCCTTGGTCAAAGTCAAAGTAAGCGGTCAAGTTCAACAGTCCATGTTGACCCAACTTGTCAAGTGCATCTACTGAGTCGTTGAGTTCCTTCAGAACTCAGAAACCGAAAACTCGAGTCAACTTGCTGAGTCACCTGAGTAACTTGTTGAGTTCTTTAGTCTCCATAAGACCGGGAAAACCCTAATCGACTCGTCGAGTCATCTCATCCACTCAATGAGTTCACTCAGAATCCAAAAGGCGGGTAAACCCCATCCAACTCATCGAGTTGGCTATGCAACTTGTCGATTCCCTTCAACTTATTTCCCATTAAGATGCTTTTAAGGGAAACCAATGCTCTAAACTGTAGTTCTAGCCTCCTAGGTTGTAGTTATCACGTAAAGTTGCCAACTTTACGTACATGCAAGGCCTCAAAGGGATTAAAATACTAGAACCAAGCTTAATAAGAGTTTTAGATCATGAAGAAAGGCTAAAGGTTGCTAAAGTCGAAAAATTTATATCCATGAGGGCCTAGAGGAGTCCAAATCTGAACTCCTCACTTCAAAATGTGCTCAATACCATAAATGCCACAAGAATAAGCTAGAAATAACCCTAAACTCTTGGGTGGAGAGATCTAGCAAGAAAATGATCAAGGTAATGTTGGGTCAAAATTTTGTTTTTTACTTTACTTTTCTAGGCAACTATATTTTTCAGTCTATGATCATAAGCAACATGGTGTTTACAAATGTATGAGTGTTCAAGGGCGTGAACCTGTTTACGGATGCGAACATGTTTTCGGCCACTATATATAGATGTAAGTGTGAGGAGTCAATAAGAGGGGCTAAGTGTGTGTAAATCAAGGTGTTCTAGAGAGAGAAAGTGAGAGAAAAAAAGAGTGTGTATGTGTGTGTGAATCTCATATGTATGGAGCATCATTGAATATTCATCAATACATCATAGATTCATCTTCTTCTTCTCCTTCTTCTATATTTGATCTTGCATCATCCACTTGATAGGGATTCCGCACCATCAAGTGGATCTGATTGATACATGAAGCAAAATTTGGGACTTACAATTGGTATCATAGCCAATCTAGTGTCAAACTAGTTCAAGTGGTGTTTACGGTTGGAGTAATTTTCATATTCATGATTGTTCAAGCTTGGTTGCTGGGTTTCTGCATTTGATTGTGAAGTTCAAGGCCAAAGGAATTGAAATCAGCTCAAAATCATCTGTTTTCATCATAATCTGGGTATTTACGGTTTCATCTGTTGAATTGTTTACGACCGTGAACACTGTGTACGACCGTGAACCACTCAACTAAATTTACCGTGAACCTCTCATTTGGCCGTGATCAACTCATTGGATAGTGAACCATTCTTTGATCATGAACCATTCATTGATTGTGAATTATCTCCTGTGTATGGTCATGAACCCTTTGCGGCCATGAAACTCTCTTAGTTATAAAACCTCATCGTTTTAAGTTGCCTTTTCCTTATAAACTTTTATTTTCAATCAAATAAGAAAATCACGAAAAATTAAAAAAAAAAAAAAAAAAAAAAAAAAGGACTGGGTTCCAAAGACCAATTGATCCTGCTCTGTGCTGGAGCAGCTATGGAGGCATATCATAAGACTTCGCTGTGTTGATAGTGGTTGTTCCTGGAACATGAAAGGGAACATCTCTCAACTGTACAACATTCAGAACTTTGTTTGAGAGTATGTGTCCTTTGTGGGAAAGGAAGAAAGGAAAGGATCACACATGGGGGTTTGTGATTAACGATGTGAAGAATTTTCGGATATGTTTTGAGATCGAAATATGTATGCTATTCTCAGACCTTCTGGATGAAAATTCAATTGCTGACTTACGGTTTGAGTTTTTCTTCTCGATACTCCTGAGTTTATCTTAAACTGATTCGTTTTGACGACAATTTTTTATTTTCTTATAGTTTTTCGTTTGAAAGTTTTGTTTATTGGGAAGTGATATGAAGTTCAGTGCTAAAAGGCAATCTGAACCTTATGTAAAGCACTTAAGCTAAATTGTTTAGACTTTATGTTCAATGTGCTGGTAGGCACGAAGGATTTCAATGGACCATACTAGATTTGGATTGACATTTTAAAAGGACTTGACAAGTATTGTCTTAGATAGTTCCATTTGGTCTGTCAAGACGACACTCAAGTAGATTGAGCAGTAAAATATACATGGGAATTGCGGGATACACTAAATAATCTGTATCTACAATTGTGGTTTAACTTTTCCTTGATATATGGTCTCATGACCTTAATTATGGTACTGATAGGGTAACTAGGGGGTTATGATAAACTATGTCTGTAGAAAATTGTTTTTTTTATTTCTATATGTCAGTCATATGTTGCTTCCTCTGTGTGATTGGAAGAGATTCGACCTGGAATGCAACATATGCAACTCTATTTCTATGCACCTTCTTATCTATGCCTTTCTTTCTATCTATTATTCATATGTTGTCTCCTCTACGTGATTGAAATAATCCGACCCAGAACACAACATATGCAACATTCTATCTCTTAACCCCTCTATCTATGTTAGTCACATGTTGTCCCCTCTGCATGATTGGAAAAGATCCGAACTGGGGCACAACATATGCACTTCTGAATCTATCTTCGTTCTTAATGATTGTCTACTCATCTAAAGTAAAGAATTCTTTGGAAGCACTTGATTGTCAGGGTATATCGGGAAATGGGAAACACACTCTAGTAGATCTCGCTGCTTAATTTAAGTGGACAACAATATCCTTGGTCGTCGTCAGCTAAATGGTCGATTTAGGAATATAAGTGCATTTTCCTATCACTTATAATATGTCCAATTTGTCAAATATCCTTTGTGGTTAAGTGGACCACAATACCGGTGATTGACAAGATCTAAATATGCAGGTGTGTACTGATAAAAGATATTGAATTGCCTGACAACTTTGATCCCAAAAGTTTTAAATTTAGTCAATGTTTTTGTTTTTGTTAAATTTGTACATATTTTTCCTTATGCACAAATTTAAGGGGGAGAATTAAATTTTTTTTTTTTTTAAATAAACAAAAAATCAGTAAATCAAAATCCAAAAATATTGTTATTTCTATGTTATTTCTTTTTCAAAAATTTCAAAATTCCAAAAATATTTTTGTTTTTGTTTTATTTTTTTCAGAAAATATGAAAAATCCAAAAAAAATATTGTGTGATAAGTTTTCTTTTAGTTTTGGGTTTTATCTCAGATTTTCTTTGTCTTGAAAAGTGAATTCAGATGTAGATGAGCCAAGGCTTCATCCGTGGGTTTTATCTCAAATATTGTGTGATAAATTTTCTTAGTTAACTGTATCGAAATTTTTTGAGCCAAGGCTTCATCCGTGGTTGTCGAAGAATTCTCATTCGAAGGAACAAGGAAATGAAGATTATTCTTTCAAAATACAATTTTTCAACCCCAAAAGCAAGGTGAAGTTGACTTTAAGATTATGTGACAGATTACATTGAAGCCTCTTCAATCAATTTCTTGCTATCTATGTACATGTTGAAGTGATTTAGAAGATTCGTTATCTCTGTTATTCTCTCTAGAGATTCTCAATCTGAAAGTTGAGTTTTTTCAAGAATCTTTCCAAAAGCCTCCACACCCAACGTGCGTTCAAAGTCAAATCTTGAAGAAAATCCCATCCGTTCAAGATGAAGTCATTCAACTAGAAGATTCAGTTGTTTATCTTGAAGTTGTGAAGAAATTGAAGATTAAAACTGAAGCCAGGCTCCAAATGAAGATTCACAAGAAAAACCAGCTACATTCTTAGGGGGGTTTGTTGGGTCAAAGAAAAGAAAGCTATAAACCAAGGGGGAGATTGTTGGGTCAAAAATATGGTTGATACTTTACTTTTCTAGGCAACTATATTTTTTTAGTCTAGGACCATAAACAACCTGGTGTTTACGGCTGAATGGGTGTTCACAGCCGTGAACCTGTTTACGGCCATGAACATATTTTCGGCCACTATATATAGATGTAAGGGTGAGGAGTCAACAAGAGGGGTTAAGTGTTTGTAAATCAAGGTGTTCTAGAGAGAGAAAGTGAGAGAGAAGAGTGTGTGTGTGTGTGTGTGTGTGAATCTCATATGTATGGAGCATCATTGAATATTCATCAATACATCATGGATTCGTCATCTTCTTCTTCTCCTTCTTCTATATTTGATCTTGCATCACCTACTTGATTGGGATTCCACACCATCAAGTGGATCTGACTGATACATCAAGCAAAATTTGGGAGTTACAGTTGGTATTAGAGATTGGGTTGTATCAATCATTTTAGCAAGATCTGGAGCGTTTTTGCACTTTTTCTTGAAGGATTTTATGTTTTTGGATAGTTTTTGAAGAAATATTGGGGGTTTTGTTCTTCGAATTTTATTATAAAAACGAGTTTTTTTATCGAGTTTTGAGCTTAAAAGGGTGAAAAACGTTGTTTTTTTTCGTAATCTATGAGGGGTTTGCGGTCTGAAGAAGCGTTTACGGTTGAACTGAAGAAGCTTTCACGGCCAAACTGAAGAAGCTTTTACGGCCGAAATCTCGTTTGTGGTCCAAAGCACATTTACAGCAGATGAGAGTTTGTGGTGCGAAGTCACACACGTGATTGGTCCAATCCTCGTTTACGGTCCCCTCGGATCTTCAGCCCAGCAGGTATCCAGCACGTGTTCGATCCAAGCGCCTTCGCTACGAGGCTCCACCACAAGCAAGCTTACACGTGTATACAAAAATCTTGATAGGAGCAAGACTTAAACCCGAGTCTCTCCCAAACTCAACCCGCCACCTTACCACTTGGTCTAGGTTGCAACACGTTACATCTCTTCCCGATTTAATTCAAAAAGACTCACTGCTTCGAACTAATTTCGCAATTTTAACAATTTTGGCCCAAAATTAAAATTTTCAATTTTTAAAGTTTTATTTTCAACCCATTTTTTTTTTTTTTTAATTTTGACTATCATTTTTGACTTTTGACCTTAAAAATTTTGACTTTGGCTTTCAAGTTTGACCTTTGACTTTAAACTTTGACTTTCTCTTTTAACCTTCAAATTTTTACTTTTAGCTTTTCAGTTTGACTTCTAGGTTTGACCTTTTAAGCTTGACTTTTAAGGTTGACTTTTGAGGTTTTAAGTCAAAGGGCAATTTTTTAAACACAAATGAGTTCCTCAAATATCCCGGTCAGTGAAGTTTCACGTTCTAAATCTTGTGAAGCTACAATTAAATTTCTACGTGAACAAAATGATTTACTAAAAAGGAAAAGTGAGGACCTTAAATATGAAGGATATACTCTTAGGAAGGACCAAAAACCCTTAAAACACAATTAGAGGCCAAAACTAAGGATTTTCGAAAACTTTAAGAGGAATATAGTAACAAGTGTGAAAACTATGACTATGTTAAAAGACAACTTGCTGAATTAACTACCAAACTTGATGCATTAAAAACTAAATATAATGATGTAGAATTCACGTTTAAGAAATTTGATGTGTCAAGTGAGGTAGTTGCATCCATGATTGAAAAACAACTAAAGTTCAAAGATAATCAAAGCAAGGGTCTAGGGTATAATAGCGTTCCACCTCCTTTTAATGACAACTATAACCCATCCCTTGAGACCAATGAGGAAGAAATTCATACTCAGTATGGCCAAACCCATGTGTCAGCTTTAGTTAAGACTGGATAATCTAGGGCAACTGAGAATATTAAGGTGAAAGTTTTTGATGGTTCTACTTCTTGTGCAGGTAAAGTAGTGGAAGATGAGAACAAGGAGAACACTATTGAACAAATCAATGACCCCTTGAACTCTGAATCTGTTGCTTCTAACTTAGTTACTTCTAAACCTGCTGTTGTGAAATACAGGCTACTAAAACAAGTGAAACAAAGTGTTTGCTGCAAGTGTGCTTGTGGGAACAGTAAGAGACAAGGCAAGGGCACACCACCAAGGGCAAGCAGAAACAACATCTAAGTGAAGAAACAAACATGTTTTCACTATGGAATACCTAGAAACATTGCCATAAATTGTCCAAATCGCGCATACGTTCCCTACTATGCCCAAGGCTGGCAGAACGCACAAAGAGGGAGCTTTTCCAAAAGAAACCCTTCGGGGTCCCGTTCAAAAAATGGTGACTGGAATGCGCAGAAGGCAAGAATCAAAATCCCAAAATTAAGAAGGGAATACGAGCCAAGAAGTCTAATCCAAGAGATACTCCAGTGAAACCAAGATCAGTTAGATCAAACTCATCTTGGCGATCGGCTTCAAGTTCAAAAGCAAGTACTGAGCCACCCATCCGATTAAACAAGAAATGGGTTAAACCCAACTATAGATGGATACCAAAGGTTAAATCTCCCAAATCTTCTAATGATTCTAACATTTCTTCATGTCAGGTAATGTATACGGTTGTGTGTTTGCGGTTGTATAGGTGTTCAAGGTCGTGAAAGTGTGTGCGGCCGTGAACGTGTTTGCGGTTGGTTGCTCCCCTTAAATAGGTGTCAGATGTGTCAGATGAACAGTAGTTGTGTGTGTGTGTGTATCCAAGTGTACTTGACGTTTGCGGCCTAATAAACATGTGCATTGTTGGATAATTCCGTGCTTCTACTCCTTCTTATTCTTATTGATTACTGCTTGTTTGTGTGTTTGATCACTAGTTGGTTCCTGTTTTGGGGACTTACAAGTAATGACTTTTTACCTCAAATAAATGCCAAAAAGAAATGGATGTTGGATCTACAATCTCCTTCTTGTTACAATCTTCTTAATCTTCAAATGTCTTCAAGAAATGCACCAACACACACTCTTTAGGCTCACACACACTCAAAATGGGAGGTTAGCTCGATTAGTTTTTGTTTCTTGATGAAAAGGTGGTAAGGGAGGCTGGTGAGAGGACTTTAGGTCCTTTAAATAGGGTGTAAACCCTAAAAATTATGGTTTCCATGCACAACCTCAACTCGTCGAGTTAGGGTCCACCAACTCGTCAAGTAGGTCCTAAAGTTCACGCGGCTTGATCAGTTTCTACACGACGAGTTGGGGTAACCAACACGTTCAATAGGTCCAAAATTATGAATATATAAGCTTTAAATTTATACTTGGGATTCAGGATGTTACAACATCGGCCATCTTCGACTATCCACATAACATCACCTGCATAGAACTGCAGAAATCAAGCAATAATTCAAAAATTCATCTCATATATCGCTATAGAAGTCGGAAATCTCCAAGTTTTGAAAATTCCTTTCCTCAATCTAGAATCGTTTCATTGAATGAAAATACACAAGTTGTAAGGGTTTCTTCCATAGATTCTGGTACCTCTACCTGTTCCAACGATCAACAGTGACTTACAAATCCTCCAAATTCTACGACGCCAAATCCTCCATCTCTAGCTCACATTCTCTCATCCACTGGAGATAAATATCTGTCTCATATCCGACCACAATTGCCACTGATTTTTCTGCAAGCGGTGTCATTTTGACTTTGTCGGATGGTGTCGGCTGCCTACACCTCCATCTGATTGTGGAATTGTCTTCGTCTCTCAACTACCAAAAATATCTCTTAACCTGTCGTTGCCTCACACAATCACCTCTTCCAGTTTAGTTTCAGTCAATTCCAAAAACTTAGAGTTTGCAATTGTTTTCTGCTCCACGACTTCAATCTCATGTAAAGATTCTAAATCAATAGAATTAGCATTTCAGATATTATCTTCGATAGCGATGGAGCTCTCGATGAAGTTCATCTCTAGTACAAAGCATATGTCATAGCTTTTCTGTTCTGTTCTTAGTGATATTCTTAATTCTAAAATGTTAATGTTTCTAATTTTTCAATTATATTGTAATTTTCTCTTTCTTCTTTAAGTATCTGGTCCATTGATGATCTGATTATCACTATTTACAAGCCTTTTACAAACTATTCGAGGATGCTTATGCTTTTATTTTTTTCATGAATAATGATTTATATTGATGACGATCCCCCTTGTTTTTGTTTCATATATATGAACAAAGTCTAATTTGGAAGAGGATGAGTCTACTGAGTTTGATGCATACAATCTACTTGAAACAGAACATTGTAATTTCGTGATGAAATTGATTCTCTTCTGGTATTGATTTGAAATCAGTATAGTTGGTGTTAGAGGCTTGCAAAACATAAGGATATATATATATATATATATATATATATATATATATATATATATATATATATCATAGTGCCGGGTTAAAATACTTGACTTTGGAATATGATTATATCTTATGATGTTCATGCTTATTGCACATCCAAAGAATCAACACCAGAAAAATAGGGAAATTAGGAGTTTAAGGCTTCAAAATGGAGTACATGAGGAACCTTCAGGCTTACTTACAGATGAACTTTAGGCCCATTGTTTACAAGAAAAATTTTAGTTTAACGATTATGATGATAGTTATGGACTTATGATAATACTTGTAATTAAGCTATAACTCTCTCTTGAAATGTTAATTGTGCATTGAACATAAATAAACTAGGATTGTTGTGATTTTTTTCTTTTGTTTAAAGGGGGGTCAATATTATCTACATGTGTCACGATGATGATGATGATGATGGCGGTGGTGGTGATGGTGATGGAGAGGTAAGATAACTAAACTATAAACTAGTGATATTAACTCTCTTATTCCTGGCAAAGTCGTTGAAATCAATGAACAACTGAACATCTATTAAACTATTAGGTTGGCTGACATTTTACAACCATACAATGGATTAGAGCGAAAATAGCATATTAATGGATTGGGGTATTATTCTAGAACCAAGTAGGAAGTATTGAGGAGGCAACAATTATACTATGATAGGGTAATGAAACCATGGTTAGTATTGGATTTAATATAAAATCTATTGGATGAAACATTGCAAATACGATCACCCATATCTGCAACCGTGCAATAGCTTCATATATTTTATATTGTAATTCACTTGTGATTCACATATGAATTACATGTAAATCACATATGAATTACATGTGATTCACAAGTAAATCACAAATATGAATTGCATGTGATTCATATGTAATTCACATATGAAATACATGTGATTCACATGTAAATCACATATGAATCACATGTAATTCACATATGAATTACATGTGATACACATGTAATTCACATATGAATCACATGTGATTCACATGTAAATCACATGTTATTCACATATGAATCACATGTAATTCATATATGAATTACATGTGATTCACATATATTTCACATATGAATTACATCTGATTCACATGAAAATCACATATAATTCACATATGAATTACATGTGATTCACATGTAAATCACATATGAATTACATTTGACTCACATGTAATTCACATAAGAATCACATGTGATTCACATGTAAATCTCATGTAATTCACATATGAATTACAGGTGATTCACATGTAAGTCACATACGAATTACATGTGATTCACATGTAAATCACATATGTATTTTTGTATGTGTTGTTGCATCAATCAATTTCTTTTTAATTTTCTTGTTGATTTGGAAACAATTGTGGTGAATATTGAAGAAGTGAAAAATGATAAATTAAAGAAAATATGGAAATATTGACACGAAGACATGAAAATGCTTTGAAATTTAGTATCATTTTTATGTTTGTTATATTTTATATTGTATCGAATAAAATACTTATTGTATTGTGTTTGTAGATTAGTAAATAAAATGAGTTTTCTTATGATATTCTTACAAATATTATAGTATATGAAATATACATATATGCATTTGTAAAAATATGCATAACTGTACCAAAAATGTTGATTTTTTTGGATAAAAAAAATATAGTATTTTTTTAAAATATTTTAGTTTTTTTAATTTTATGATTTTTAAATGTTTTCAAAAATTTTGCAGTTATTTTTAAAAAATGTTTTTTTTTAATTCATGTTTTCTATAAAAAATTAAAAAATCTACACTTAAAAAAAACTGAAAACCACTATTTTTAAAAAATCCGAAATTTTGATTTATTATGTAATTTTTTAAACATTTCTCTTAATAATTCCAACAACAAAAAAAAATATTAAATGAGATTGATAAGCTTACGATCATGTCCTTAATATATATATATATATATATATATATATATATATATATATATATATATATATATATATATATATATATATACAGAGAGAGAGTTAGGTTCAAGTATTCTAACTAATTATTGTGCAGATATCATATGGTATGAGAATGATAAAGAAAATATGTGGTTTGATAATATAAATACGTTCAATCTTACATAATTATTATCATTAACAAACATTCTCACTAATTAAATCGTCTATAAGGTTATTATACACTTATTATTATTATTCTCCTTTATGTCAGAATGTTGTCAGAATGTTGTATTAGGTCGTAATCTGTCAGAATGAAAATGAGTGAAAAACGATGTGTGAGAACAAAAATATATAATAATTGACGAGAATGCATGATATGACGATATTTTGTAAGGTTGAACGTATTCACATTATTAAACAACTTTTTCTCTTAGTAATTCTCATAGCATATGATATCCACATAATAATTAGTTAGAATAGAATAACCTAAGCATATATATATCTATATATACATATATATATATATATATATATATATATATATATATATATATATATATATATATAGGAAGGATCATTTGAGAACCTATAGTTTCCTGAGAACCCGAGAACCAAATAAAGACCGTTAGATCAAAATAATAGAAGTTCAAGATGATCTATGACATTTTTGTAAATGGTTAAAGAAAATAAGACACTGAGGTAAAGAAATTGAAATGAATCAAGGTCATTTTAGGAATTATTTTAATTACCTGATTAAACCTCCCATTTACGTCTATCAATCTCTCTCTCTCTCTCTCTCTCTCTCTCTCTCTCTCTCTCTCTCTCCTCTTTCATGTCATCTTCTTCATCGTATCTCTTCCCTGTTCGTCCTTCCTCGATTGATCGACCACCTATACCTCTACAGACTACTACAAATCCAATGTCATTCATCTCCAAATCATCGATGAATAATCCATGATCCACTATTATTCTATATAGAAATCATAAATTCATCATCTCAACTTGATAATCAAGATTTTTACAGGTTCTGATTTGCGTTGACTTCTAATCCATGATACCTAATTTCTATATCGTCTGCAGATAATCAATGAATCAACAAATTGACACCATTCTGCGGGTTAACAGATCTAATCTATTCTGAAACAGCCATTGCTAGTTATGAAGGTATTGCTCATGTTTCTGTATTTCAAAGTGAGATCTCTAGTGTGTTTCTGCAATATCAATACACGTTTCTTTGTCTATACGTGTTTGATTTCAAGCGATATTGCTTTGATTTAAAGCTTCCATCTCAGTTTGTTAGTCACCATCAATGCATCCATGTTGAGTTCATCATTAAGTATACCGTGTGAAATTTTGTTCAATCATTGAAAACTAATTCTTTTTCTTAATCATAGGACTTATTTCACATTATAATTTGGAGTTAATTATAGTTTAAGGTGTGTTTTTTTCTTGCTAATATGTTACAGTTTGAGTTTATTTGAAGCGACGAGTTGTATTGCCTATTAGGTGTTTGACAAAATGCCCCAGTGAACTATTGAAAAATTCATCTCTAATTATCTTGTAAAGTTTTTTCTCTGTTCTTTTATTGAAGATTAAGTAAAGGTAGCCACTCTAATAAGAATTTCAGCAACTTCATTGACTGGATACAGGATACGGATAATTAATATCACTCTAATAATGTTGCTGTTTTTTTATCAAGATATAAAATAGTAAACACTAAACTTAAGTTTGTATCATATTTTAACTTTTATATTCTTAAAGTTGGCCTAAATAGTTTGTATCATATTTCTAATTTTATCTTGTGTCATTTTTATCTAATCAAATAAGGCCTGAATGAATATATGTGCATGTACAAATAGTCAAATTCAGGTAAAATTTACGGCAAATCAATTGAAAAAAATGGTTGCTTACTTCATGTAGTAAGTCGATGTGACACATTAGTTTCAAATTTATGGCAAATAAGCCCTCCACTCTAGGTTCTCTCTAGCAGGTAAATACACAAAACTAGCAACCAATGCATTTGCCTTCTGCTTATTGCAGACACTCTGCAAATAGAACATTCAAAGCAGAATCCAACTGGTGAATCAGATGTAAATAAAAATGTAAATGGAGCCAAAGGAAAGGTTAACAAACCTGAGCAAGTGAACCTTCAGGGGTAGAAACTCCATAGTACTTCAAAGTGACATATAATTCTTGTATGACGAATCAAGAATCTTTTCAGGTAATTTCTTCCTCAGGAGCTGTTAAACATGAAGATGTTGTGGATTAAGTAAAAAAAATGTTCACAAAGCTCTCAGCCAATCCCATGACTACAACACAGTTAGTAGAAAAGGAGCCTGCAATCTTCACTGGATCACAGGAATGCATCAGGGCTGTAAACGAACTGAACGTTCGGCGAACTGTTCGTGAACTGTTCGGCTGGAAGTTCGTTTATGTTCGTTTATTTAATAAATGAACGAACATGAACAAAAATTATCATTCATTTAGTTAAACGAACAAACATGAACAATGGTCTCGTTCGTTCATTTATGTTTGTGAACGTTTGTTTATGATGTTTGTTTACGTTCGTTTATGTTCGTTCGTTTAAGTTTATTTATATTCATCTATATTCAATTAATTTTTATTATGTTGATGTATTATATGTTCGTTTATGTTCATATATGTTCAACTGTGTTTTTTCTTATCTTTGTTCGTTTATGTTTGTTCGTTTAGCAGGTTCACGAACATAAATGAACGAACATGAACAAAGTAATTTGTTAAACGAACGAACATGAACAAGAAAATCTCGTTCGTTTATCCGTTCGTGTTCATTTGTTGTTCGGCTAACTTAAACGAACGAACATGAACAAGACCTTGTTCGTGTTCGTTTGGTTCGTTTACAGCCCTAATTATTATTATTATCCTTATTTACTATCCATGAAATTAAAAATTCCAAATTAATGAAATTAATAATCAGATTCGTATGAGGGACGATGATATGCCTCTTTTAACTTGGTATCCATACATGTACATATTTTTTTCACATAGTTGTTTACTAACTTGGTATCTATACATGTACATATTTTTTCACATACTAACTTGGTGATTCACTTGTGATTCACATATGAATTACATGTGATTCATATGTAATTCACATCTGAATTACATGTGATTCACATGTAATTCACATACGAATTACATGTGATTCACATGTAAATCACATGTGACACACATATAGATCACATATAAATCACATATGAATTACATGTGGTTCACATGTAATTCATAATTCACATATGAATTACATGTGATTTACATGTGATTTACATGTAAATCACATCTTAATTCAATGTGATTAACATGAAATTCATATATGAATTACATGTGATTTACATGTAAATCACATATGAATTACATGTAAATCATATATGTATTTTTGTGAGTATTTTGGTCTTTTTAATTTTCTTGTAGATTTGGAAGAAATTGTTGTGAATATTGAAAAGGTTGAAAATGATAAATTTAAGAAAATATGAAAATATTGACACGAAGACATGAAAATGCTTTGAAATTTTGTAGCACTTTTTTGTGTTTTATATTCTATATTGTGTCGAATAAAATACTTATTGTATTGTGTTTATAGATTAGTAAATAAAATGAGTATTCTTAGGATTTTCTTACAAACATTATAGTATATGAAATATGCATATATGCATTTGTAAAAAAATGCATAAATGTACCAAAAATGTTGATTTTTTTGGTTTAAAAAATATTGTATTTTTTAAATATTCCAGTCTTTTTTATAGATTTTTAAATGATTTTTTAAAAAATGTAGTTTTTAAAAAAAAAATCAATTTTTTTTTTTAAAAATTCATGTTTTCTATAAAAAACTACAAAATCTGCACTTTAAAAAAAAAGTAAAAACTACTATTTTAAAAACAAAAAAAAACTAACAAATACTATTTTTTTTAAAAATCTACAAAAAACTGAATTTTGTTTTTCAAAAATCCATGTTTTATTTAAAAAATTAAAAAATCTGCAATTCTAAAAAAAAAACTTAAAAACAAAATCCGAAATTTTGATTTATTTTGTAATGTTTTAGACATTTCTATTAATATGTAGAATAACACAAAAAATTAAACATTAAATGAAATCGATAAAATTATGATCATGCCCTTAATGAATTAATTTTGATCTAACGTTCCACTTTTAGTTCACGGGTTTTCGGGAAACTATAAGTTCTCAACCGATCTTTTATATATATATATATATATATATATATATATATATATATATATATTATTCTGCCAGGAATGGGGTATGTTACGCGACTCCTCATTTAAATCTGCCTGCGAGACTGCTTGGTTTAGTATTTATACCCCACTGGACTTAATAAGAGAGAGCTTTTTCAAAGTTTAAAATCAAAAAAGTGAGGATATATATATATATATATATATATATATATATATATATATATATATATATATTATTCTGCCAGGAATGGGGTATGTTACGCGACTCCTCATTTAAATCTGCCTGCGAGACTGCTTGGTTTAGTATTTATACCCCACTGGACTTAATAAGAGAGAACTTTTTCAAAGTCTAAAATCGAAAGAGTGAGGATATATATATATATATATATATATATATATATATATATATATATATATATATATATATATATATTATTCTGTCAGGAATGGGGTATGTTACGCGACTCCTCATTTAAATCTGCTTGCCATGGTTTAGTATTTATACCCCACTGGACTTAATAAGAGAGAGCTTTTTCAAAGTCTAAAATCAAAAGAGTGAGCAAACAAATATGGATATTCATTTGAATCTAGCAATAAGTTGATTTATTCTTAGTTGTCGATCGGTGACATGATGGGGTTATCTTTTTTATATTGTAACTATTTATTCTTGTGGTTGTTTCGTTGTGGAATGAATGCCATATCCAGAGACCAGAAAAAACATGTTGCATACATGTGTTTATATATCATACTATATAGTATATAACTGCACTATATATATTCATCCCCGTTGGAAATGTACGTATATATCGCGTTACTGTATATACATAGGATGAGACTATTGTAGGTAGGCCACATGAGGTTAAATGCATTAATTTGCTTTACTTAAATTCCTCATACCAACCAACAACACATGCGTCTCCTTTTCATTTCAGTCATAGTACGTACTCGCCTTCTTTAATTTAATTGGTTTGTTGGTATCGAATCCCAACTATCTATTTCTTTGTGTTTTATAGGATTCCGAAGCTGAATACTGATCATAAGCAACTAAGTGAGTAGCTAGCTAGCTAGACGAGAGATGGATAAACAGTTTTCTGTGAAGGTGGAGGGATCTGGAAGAAAAGGTGCCGGTGGTCATGATCCATCTGTTGGTCCAGTCTACCGTAATCTTCTTGCCAAACATTGTTTCCCACCACTTGATGATTCTCATTTGAATACTACTTGGGATGTTTTCAGGTATTCTTTTATTTCTTCTTCCATGTTCTCAATAACTACTTTGCAGAGGTTTTTGTAAAACTAGGGTTGGTAGAAATAGGTTTGTTTGAAAAGTAGAAATAGGTTGGCTTTTACAAAAACTTTTTAACAATTCTAACCTTGATAACACTTATTTCTAACATTTCTAACTAACAAATTATATATATTACATTTGTAAGCTTCTTGTGTTATAATTTTATTCCATCAAGTTTTTATTTTTTTTTTTTATTTTTTAAAATTTTTTTTTACCTCCTTTATTATTTTGAAAACTTCAAATTTTACTCTTTTTATTAGATACATATAATTAATTTATTTAAAATGTATAATAACAATTTATGTATTATTTTAACAAATTCAATAATCAAATATATCTCATTACTAACTTAAAATACACAACACTATTACAACAATATCAATGAAATGTCTGAAAACTATGAAATTTTTTTAATTTATAATCCAAAATATCCAAAATATATTCCTAATGATATAACTTGTTAGAAATATGTTTAAAAAAACAATAACAAAAAAAAATTAAAAAAAAAACCAAAAAAACTATGCTATAATTAGAAAAGTAATTTTACAAATTAAACAACTTTAAAAAATGCATTTTCCTTTGAAAAAAAATGAAAATGCATTGTTTTTTAAAACAAACGATCGTTTTTCCAATTACATCGAATGTTGACCTTTTCATTTTTGTTCAACAGCACAAAAGACATAAAAGACACACCGTTTTCGCATTTTTCGACTATGACACAATATGTTCCAATTTTTGTTTAAAATAAATGTTTTTAATTATTTTTGATACTTATGATGTCGCATTTTGCACATCAGCATCAAGGGTCCTGGTGAATGTGAGAATATATTTATTACGAAATGTTCGATAATATAATTTGAAATATCTGAAATATATTTTTATAGTCTAAAATATCAAAAATATTGAAAATTTATGATTGGAAACGTCCATATATATATATATATATATATATATATATATATATATATATATATATATATATATATATATATATATATATATATATATATATATATTCTTAAGGACTTTATTAAAAATTTACCAAAAATATCGTACTAAAGATTTTATTCAATTTACAAACTAAACATAATGAAAGAAAAATCACCCTTTTAAATTTTATAAATTAGGATTTAATTAATATTATAATTTAATACTTGGTATGATAATATATTGGAATTGATCTTTTATTTATGAGTTTTATGTATGTAAAGGTATTGATAAGATATATTTTATGATTTAATTTGTTAAAAGTAGTAAGTGTTGTAGAAATCGGCTTTGGAGGTCGATTAACCAACGATTAATCATTTGTCAGCCTCGAACCGATTACGATTAGGTTGCTTGATGAATATTGGTCAAAATCGGTCAAATTCATACATGACGGTCCTTGGCGGTCATAGATGGAAATATTTAAAAAATTCAATATATATATATATATATATATATATATATATATATATATATTCAGAGACTACATCAAAATTTTAAAATTTTATATTTTTAAACTTTCAAAATTTAAAATATTATATTAAAATTTTCTAATTTTCAATAATTTAAAATTTAAAATTTCCAAAACATTTAATTTTTGAGGAAATACTAATTTTTTTAAATAATTTTGTTAATAATTTAGGGTGGCCGATTAATCGCCTATTAATCCTCCCGAGTCTAATTAATCGTTTATTGTCAGTCGACCATCTAGCTCTGCAGAACGATTTTTACAACATTGAAAATAATACATAAATTTTATATTTTAAATAAAGTAAATTATCTATAATATTTAATAAAGGTAAAATTTGGAGTTTTGTATAATAAAAGAGATAAACAAAAAATAAGATAAAACTACTCGAGTGGTAACATGTTAGGGTTAAAAATGAACATATATATAATTCGTTAGTTTATATATATATATATATATATATATATATATATATATATATATATATATATATATATATATATATATATATATATATATATATATATATATATATAGAGAGAGAGAGAGAGAGAGAGAGAGAGAGGTGGGTTCAATTAAGAAAATAAAAAAAATTGAGAATGGGGGAATTATTCTCAGTCACTCATTTAATTAGTCTCTAAAAATAAAGGACACGGTAACAAACTTGTAAATATGATATAATAGCCTTTAATCACAAATACGAAGAGTTGAAATTTATTCGTTTTTTGCTCTTTCAATCCAACCTTCAATTTTGTTTGAATACGAACATATATACAACATCTATGATTAATTATACTCTCAGCATCATTAGAACAACATCATCGATAATCAACATAAAAATCAATTCGTATCATTCATTCAATATCGTTCATCAAATAAAACATCGAAATTAAGATTACAAAAAGATCAAATTATTTTTTGTTTGAAATTTTCATATATTTCTCTAACAATCTACTATTTTGTAAGATTAAGTAGTCAAAGTATCGTATTTATCACATTTTTAAAAAAGTTAACTTGTATGCACTCCAACTGTTTGATGAAATGCATAAACGAAATTATCACGTTATATTAACATATGAATATGTTTTCTCATCTGAATTAATATGTGATTATTAAAACACAAAACAAATATGCAAGCATGTATGTTATTCATGTGTGAATAACATATAAAAATTATATATATTTCTGAAAACACATTGTTATATTCATATATTAATATATTGTGCAATATTCACATATGAATATCCCAACTATTATTCATAAGTGAATATACGATCTAATATTCACAAGTTAATATACTATGTACTATTCTCATGTGATATACCATGTAATACTATATAATATTCACATATGAAAATATCATATAATATTCATAAGTGAATATAACATCTAATATTCACAAGTGAATGCATCGTCTAATATTTAATTATGAATATATTATGTTTACTATATGCTATATTAATATATGAATGATACTTAAATTGTAAAAAAAATTAATCATAGTTTTTATTCATAAGTGAATAACGAATATACTGTAGTAAAAACCAGATTCATTTTATTCATTTATGAATAACGATAGCTAAATATATATATATATATATATATATATATATATAATTATTTTACCTTAAAACTATATCAATATGGATGTCTATTTATAAAGAATAAAAAATCATGAATTTTGGTATATTTAAAATCATTTTTCGATAAAAATAGCTTCTTAAAAATTAAAAAAAAAAAAAAACGAAAAAACTATGTTTTTGTATATATTAAGATAATGTTTAGCATAGTTTAAGAAAACATGTTTTGTTGGAAAACACATGTGCATTCCTTTTCCATTTCCGCTGGTACGTTGGAAGCTTTTGCAGCAAAAATAAATGATCGGCTGAGAGATTCCCCCATTCTCAACCTTTTTTTTTCTCAATTGAACTCTCATATATATATACATATATATATATATATATATATATATATATATATATATATATATATATAATAAATAAAGTGAGAACGTAAAAACATTATTTTTATGTTATTATATTTGCAGTGATATTTATATCCATGGTTTTATGTCATTATTCAGCAAGAAATAAATAAATATTCATAGATTAAAACTAAATTTAAAATTTACTACAAAAATATACATACATAAATTTATAATAGAATAATAACATACTAATGAATATATAAATAATCAAATATTAATATTCATATTAGAATTAGTTCAACAATACACATATACAAAATTCACTACAAAATTATAACATACACATAGTATTTTTACGTTTTCACACTATTTATTGTTTTTATTTTAACTTACTTCTCTCTCTATGTGTGTGTGTATATATATATATATATATATATATATATATATATATATATATATATATATATATATGTATATACTTTGTGGTAGTCTAAAAACTAGCCTACTTTTACAAAGGTTTTTCAAACAAACTTACTTCTACAAAATAGTTTTAAAAGCAATCTATTTTTGCAAAAAACTCCTACTTTGTATCTTCATCTTGAATCATGTATAATTAACCTCTAATCTACATGCAGGTCATCTGTTGACAAGTATCCTAACAACAAGATGCTTGGATGGCGTGAAGTCGTTGATGGCAAGGTACCACCCAAACTATGCCCTTTTCTTCTTATTTTAATTAATTGTGTTATTTGCTTTGATCTTAACATGTTGTGTTATTCGTACCATTAATATGTATTTTAATCTTTCAGTGGGGTCCATATGTTTGGAAAACTTACAAGACTGTATATGAGGAAGTTCTGCATGTTGCCTATGCTATTAGGGCTTCTGGAGTCCAATCTGTAAGCATATATATGCTACTACTATACATATTTAATTTACATTATATATATATATATATATATATATATATATATATATATATATATATATATATATATATATATATATATATATACCTAATTAATTTTCTAAACTGACTTACTATGCATGGTCTGAAGAATTCTCATAATTTTTTTTTTTATATTTAAGAAAATTAACCTTGTTTGTACATGTGTTGATTTGTAATAACAAGCTGTGTGTGAATAACAGGGTTGTAAAGTTGGAATTTATGGATCAAATTGCCCTCAGTGGATTATAGCAATGGAGGTCAGTTTTCAACTCGATTCATAATTTTACCATGATATGTTTATGCATTAGTTATATGTTACATGACTATGTGAATGAATATAGGCTTGCAATGCCCAGAGCATCGTTTGTGTACCTCTATACGATACCCTTGGTAAAACTTGCTTCATTAAAACCAGATTGTTCTTTCTTCCTTTTCACTTAATTACAAATTAACCAAAAACCCTCCCTTCTTTCGATCTTGATTAGATTTCTATAAATATATATCCAACAGGGGCAGGGGCAGTAAACTATATTTTGGAGCATGCTGAAGTTGATATTGTTTTTGTCCAAGATAAAAAGGTTAAACAGGTGAGAACTTTGGCTAATCTTAGTTTTTCCTTAAAATATATTAGTGTGTCAGCTTGTGTGCTAAATAACTAAGTGCTCTGCTTAATTTGGCAGCTTCTGGATCCTGAATGTATACATACTCGACGTCTCAAGGGTGAGAAAACCTTGTAAATATATGGAACTGCATGCATGTTGTGATAATCGAATCAATTTCTTTTGACCCTGTTTAAATGCAGTGATTGTTTGCTTTACTTCCATGGAAGAGGAGGAAAAGGAAAAGGCAGATTCCATTGGAATAAAATCATTCTCATGGAATGAATTCCTTCATATGGTTCGTCAACTCTCATAACATCATGTTTCTACATCAAGATATATATGCTTATGAATTGAGTAATTAAATTCAACTTTTTTCTATGATGTTGATCGAGTAGGGTAGCCAACATCCATCGGAGCTACAAACACCTCAACCATCTAACATATGTACAATTATGTACACAAGTGGCACCAATGGAGATCCAAAAGGTGTTATATTGACACATGAAAATGCTACAACAACTATATTTGGGGTCGAT
>NC_136425.1:132007500-132177500 GCF_052625555.1 Lactuca saligna
ACAAGACAAGGTTAGTGACAAATCCAAACTCATATGGACTAAACTTGTTCAATATTAATTTCTTGCCACCTGGCAGCACAAGGGCCTACCATTTATTGCCAGGTTATTATGCAAACAGCTGAGAACTAATAGAACTCATATGGATAGTCAACTTTAACTGGAATGGGTACAGAAACAAGAATATGTTAACACAGTAGGTTACAAACCTCAAGTCATGTGCTAGTGTTTAACAATAGGTTTACTCTTGATTAGTTCTTGAAACTTTCCAAGATCTTTAAGGCTCCCACTAACCTCTTGACCTATAAGATTCACTTTGTCAAGAACCATCCTTTAGAAACAAATATTCAAGAGTTAGTGTGGTTTCTTATCAAGATAAACACTTCACACAATTGGTCTTAGTTGGTCTTTGTTTTATCCAAAACAACACAACTTATCAATTTTAGATATACTAGAGTAAGAAACATTTTACTCTACATTTGATGAGTGTTACAAACCTTCTTAATTATTGTCACTCAAGGCACAATCTTGGAGTACGACTCTAAGACTTGTTTTTGGAACGAAGTATGACTCATCTTCTTGATTTAACCCTTTCAACAATTCATGATTCCTCTTCTTAGCCATAAAAATGCACTAAGATATCCTTGGACGATCAATTGTGATATGGTTTTCCATAATCATTAAGATCATCATAAAACACGATACTACTCTCCCATCGTTTCAGATTGGAGAAACTTTTATCTTTCTACCTAATTTGATTCTTCTCATTCGTTCTACCATACATTGATACTTTTCTAATGTTCAGAATTATACTTAAACTTGTAAGCATAACCATATTTACTAAACTTTAGGAAATCATGACGAATAGTCTTATCATTCTTTGTGGTGGACCTGACCAGCGCACACCCAGTGTACCCAATCCCCTAGTCCTTCACTTGAATCACATATACATGTGAACAAGGAATTAGTCTTAATTTACCAGATATGAAAATTCTCATTCATCATACAATACAGTTTGCATGATTCCAAGTTTTTATCCAACTGAAACTTAGGTGTCACACCCCCAAACCAAGGATGGCGGAAACGTCCGGGGGTGGAGGACTTCATGTAGAGTATCACAACAATGAGTATAATAGTGCTCAAAGTAAATACAACCAACACCAATATAATTGAAAACGTTACATCAAAGCACATGTTTACATGATTCACATCAATTACATTATAATACAAAATGAACTGTTTGACGATTTATCGTCCCATCCTCAAAACGTTGTTGATTTCCTGTTTTCACTGAATTCCTGAGAATACAAGTAGTTTTGAAAAGTGTCAACACAAAGGTTGGTGAGTTCATAAGAGATTTCGTTGGAAAAGTAAATCGTTTTCCTTGTAAAAGCGTTAGAATATGTAACCAGAAAATCCGATATTTTCTTTAAAATCTGCGTAATGTAGTCTTATGACTGAAGACCAAAATGTATAAGTAACCTTTCTTATTAATAGGAAATGTTATGTACTTAAATGGACATGGACGCGTTTGAATTAAACGAAATTTTTGTATGTTCTGATGTTCATTAATACTTTATATATATGTAGTCCTAAATTAGAGGACCGAGAATAACAAGTATTGACCATACTTAAAAGTATAAATGTGGTTTCAAATGATGTGTAGTCGTAACTACCAAACCAAAAGTGTACAGTAATATCTGTACTCATAGAGATAAAAAGTGATTTTAAATCGACATAAAACTCATTTAGGTTTTTAAAAATAAAATCCCGTAAACTTATGGATTGTTATATCCCTATGTGAGTCGCTATAATCATACTATGACTATGTGAACCTGCCACGACGTTCTCAGGTGTCGCGAAAAATAAAATGACATTTGTCACCCGTAGACCTGCAGGTCCAACTGTAGCTAGCAGCAAGGTGTGGGGTGTCAAACCCAATATAGATCTATATACAAGTATCACGTTCTCCCTCAAGGAGATTCTGATTATAACTACCAGGAATTATATCCCGCACTCGGACGTACGGGGAGAGAGAGAGAGAGAGAGAGAGAGAGAGAGAGAGAGAGAGAGTCTCACAATATAGGTTAACAAGTTTACGTGAAATGTGTGTGAATATAAATATTTCTTGTATGAATGTACCCTTCTTGTACGAGTGTCTTGAGTGATGTATCATAAACTATATTTATTATAGTTTACCTAAAATGTATGTAATATGTATGAACTCTTTTATGAAAATGTATTAGTGTTATGAATTTATCAAACTATCCTTTTTATAGTTTAATATACGTGTTCTAAAATGAATGAATAATATTTATTATGAATGACTTAGTTTCAGTTCATGATGAAAAACTAACAAAGAAACACATTCAATAATTAGAACTTATGATTATACACTTTGCTGAACATATTACAAAGTGTTATGATATTTACATGCTGTTGGCTAAATTTAGCCATTCTGCCCTGTTTTGGAAAAATCATAGAAAAATCATACGAAATCGAAAACTAGATCCGTAAATTCTGAGAGTTCAAAAAATGTGTCTAATTTACTCATAATTTTTATCACGATTTTTAATGACATCCAACTTGGGTGAAAAAGTCCATAATCACAGACTGATCCGGATTGTTGTTTGAAATGATAGGCAGTTTTGTAAAAATCACCATAAATTGTAGAAAAATCGTATGGAGATGTGCAAGTAGTAATTTTAAAGCTAAAAACTTGAACTATTTGCACCTTGTACAGTTTTGAAAACAAAAATGTTTAAGATGCCCAAAACAGTCCGTGAATGGAGTTGAACTTTTCTGATGAAGGCTGTTAGAAAAATTTAGTCATGTTCTTAGTGTTTTAACTTGTATTCCCCCCCCCCCCCTGAAAACTTGAGAAAACATGAAAATGTAGGGGTATGAACTCACCTTGAGTGATTTCAGTAGATAAGTGTTCAACCCAAGAACACTTGAAGAATCACTTGAAGATTTGAAGCTCTAACGCTAATATGATGGAGTTTGTGTAAGATATTCATGATTTGAGTAGAATTAAGTGAAATAATCATAAGGAGGATGAATTATACTTACTAAGAGTGGAAGAACACTTGAAAATCAGCCTTGAATCTCGAAATTGGAGTGGGCAAAGTTTGAGAGAAAAGTGGTGTTTGATACTTAGTGAAATGAGGGTAAATGAGAGAAATGAGGAGAGAGGATGTTTGTTCCAGCTCTAAAAACGTGGGAATGAGTGTAAATTGAGTGTGAGGGACATTGAAGTACCTAGGTAAGGTGGGGAGGTGTGGTTAGTCAAAGAGTGGGTGTGGGGTGGTTGCTTGTGACATTGGATAAGGCAAAGTCAACACTCCACCTTTAATAATTCACCCACTTGATTTTTATTATTTAGGTAATGATTTTCATCAAAATATGTTTAAATTATGAATATTTAGAGTTTATTATGTTAAAATATAATTTCTGGAGAAAATCCCGCTTTAAAATCACGAAAAACGGGCTTAAAATGTTAAAAATATCAAAAATGGGCTAAAAGTGACAAATTTCCGAGTTCTGGCCGAGGTTCGGCCTTCTGATGCTGAAACCGAGAGGAGGGAGGGTAGAAACCGAGAGGAGAGAAGAGAGAGGGAAGGAACCGAGAGGGGGGAGGAGAGAACAGAGGGGCGCGAAGAGACAGAGAGGAGAGAAGAAGCAGAGTGAGAAGCGAACAGAGAAAGCGAACAGAGAGTGAGAAGCGACAGAGACCGAGGCTCGGTCCTCGCGTGCATTAGCCAACAGAGGCTCGGTCCTTGCGTGTTTTAGCCAACAGAGGCTCGGTCCTCGCGTCTTAGCCAATAGAGGCTCGGTCCTCGGTGTCTTAGCCAACAGAGGCTCGGTCCTCGCGTGTCTTAGCCAACAGAGGCTCGGTCCTCACGTCTTAGCCAACAGAGGCTCGGTCCTCGGTGTCTTAGCCAACAGAGGCTCGGTCCTCGCCTAAGAGGCCTCTCTTCTTGGGTTCGGTTCCTAAAGCCTATTTTTCTCGTTTTCGCCCCGTTTTGAGCCGTTTTTGACCCGGTTAAGGGTCGGAATGACCCGAATGATTCCAAAAAGTTACGGGAAACTTTTGAGAGAGATTTGGGAGAGATTTCTCACACTTGGAGAGATTTGGGAGAGATTTGACATTCTTGGAGAGATTTCTCATACAAAGAGATATTTGCGAGAGTTTTCACATACTTGGAGAGATTTGGGAGAGATTTGACATTCTTGGAGAGATTTCTCATACAGAGAGATATTTGAGAGAGATTTCACATACTTGGAGAGATTTGGAAGAGATTTGACATTCTTGGAGAGATTTCTAATACAGAGAGATATTTGAGAGAGATTTCGCATACTTGGAGAGATTTGGGAGAGGTTTGACATAGAGAGAGATAGAGTGAAAACGATTGAGAGAGCTTCCATGTGGGATAGTTGTGAGTGTCCGGCATTGCAATGCATGGTTTGTAAACTCTGTTAAGCCTTGTTTAAGGATCTTACACACTCCCGATGAGTATGCAACATTGTTTTATCGGTTTGGCTCGCCATGTACTACCGTTTTAGGTTAAGGAGATCTAGATGTTCGCACTTTTTGCTTTATGACCTCTCATTAGAATAGAAGTTATGTAGAAGTTTCATAGTGTGAATTTTAGTACTCATGGGCAAATTGAGTCAAACGGTTTGACTTGCTGACTTTAGTTGACTTTGACTTGATCGAAATTTGACGGTTGTCAAATCATCCCCCCGTTAGAGGGAATTTCGTCCCGAAATTTGAATTTAGGCAAGGAGTAGGCATGAATAGTCAAGCCGAGAAGTGAGGATACTTCCTAATCGACTGACTCACGCGCTCCCATGTGACTCTAGGTCCTTGGTTAGTATTCCAACGAACTTTCACTAATGGGAAGTGGCGTTGTTTCATCCGCTTGACCTCGGTCCATGGTCACCATGGTTCTTCTAAGAAGGTGAGGCTCTTGTGGAACTTGATCTCGTCGAGGGGAATTTTAAGAGTCTCGTTGGATAGATACTTCCTGTAAATTTAGGGATGTGTTGGGTAGGGTGTACTTTACCAAGCTCGCAGGAGTAGATTGAAGTAGTGAGTTACATGGCTGATTCTGACAAGAATTTCGGAAGACACAATTATTTGGGATATTGGCTTTCCATGCTTTCCGAAGCGTACTAAGCCTTCCCAGAGTGAGTGTTTCTAGAGGAATTTGGTCGGTTATACCGGCGTTCTAAAGGTTTCTTCCTCTTGCTTCTCTTCCTGTCAAGGGTTGCTCCCTTTAGGGTCAAAGTTGGGAGGGGGTCCGTATTTTTCGAGAAGTTCCAAAGGAACTAAGACGGTAGATCAGCGAGACCCAAAATTTTGGCGTATTTCTGCTAACGCCTTCGGTGCTGACTGTTTCTCAACGGTTTTGATCAATTGAAAGGGTCATTATGAATTTCCACCTTGGTAACAATGTGTCTTGCGAATTGAACTCCTCAATTCCAAAACTCGTATCTAGAGAACTTCGGGTAATACTTCTCTGATCGTAATGCTTTCGTGGTTTGTTGTAGCTGTTCTCCTTGGTTTCCTTCTTACTACGAGGGTAGATAAGTAAGTCATTTGTAATGACGATGATGAACTGATCCTAGCAAGAAGGGTATATCCTATTTATTACGTTCATGACTCCAACGAGTGGTTTGGTCCTATCCGAGGGTTATCACTACGAACTTTCAGCGTCTGCATCGAAATTGGAGGATTGTTCTCGGATATCCTTCTTCAATACTCGTGATTGGTGATATTCAGATCTTAGGTCCAATTCCTGAAGGGTACCTCGTTTCTTGAGGTTGGTCGGCCTATTCGTCAATGCGAGGCAGATAGTAAAGGTTTCTATTAGAGATGTTGTCGGGGCCTCTGAAATCGATGGAATTGTGAGCAATTTGTCTTTCTAATTTGAAGAATAAGACGAGGGCTTTTCAGGGTGAGAAACTTGGTTCTTCAATTTCATTGTTGAGTAGTTCGACAGGTTTTCCCTGAAAACTCTTGTAGCTGGGTAGGAAGTATGTGGGTTTGGTTCACGCGTCTATGACTTTTTGAATGGTAGGACATTTACTCGTCCTTCTGGGCAACCATAGCCTGAAGCTCATGGCAGGACTCGTACTCTATCTGTCCCAAGCTTCTATGCTTGAATTTTGTCTGCTACATGCGCGACATTCCCGAAGGTCTCCCGTATATACATGTGATAAGGCTTCGAGAAGTATGACACTCCTCTAGTTCGTGTTTTGGAGTTCCACAGCGAGAGATGACCCAAAGGTCCGTGTTGGGTGTTTATGAGAGACGATAGCTTCGATATTCAGGGGTTAGGCGAAAGGCCCTTTTGTAGTCGTTTAATCAGGAAGACGAGGGCAATATCAATCAAAATTGGAATACGACAACACTATCTTTTTAGATAACATGAGATAAGTTGTATTCAAAGGAAGAGATCAATAGAGTGATAGAGTGTCCTGTATTTCTTTTCTGTGTGTTCTGTTTTGTTTGATGTTATGATTATTGTAGATGATTCATACCACAGTGTCTAACACTGGTAGTGGGTGTGTTTTCGATAGCCAGTAATGATGCTTGATATCATGATTCCTGACAGGTCTCCTTACGATCGAGCGGCATATGATTTGTCGTATGTAAATTGACATCGTGAAATTTGTCGAGTGGGTGACCCCATTCAACCCCTAATACTAGATATGGAATCGGAGTCAGGATGGAATTATCTATTTCAAGACTTAAGTATTTTGATTTTTAAATTAACCCCGATGTATGGACAAAGTCATCACAACTTACAAGTAATGCTCCTAAGGTCACATATGACTGTCTTTGGTTTGATTTGTATGAGAGAGAAATTATTTTAGCTACTTTTTAGAAGGGAGGTTACTTTAGTAAGCGTACCAAATTCATTACAAACATATAGTACTTAAACGTATTGTCGTTGGGAACATTACAAAAGTCCTAACATGGTTCCCTTGCTGCTCTTGTTGGTGTGTTCATCACATTCCTCCTGTTCCTTCGTCATTCTTCTCAGTTGGACATTCTCTCTTGAAGTGTCTCGTTTCACCGCATAGGTAGCATACTGGGCCTACCTTGGTGCAGGTGATTGAAGGGAGGTGATGGGTCGGGGCCCTACAGAAACGAACGGTATGCCCTTTCCTGTTGCAGTTTTTACAGTGCATCTCCCGGCAAGCCCCATGGTGATGAAAGCCACATTTGTTGCACTTTGGGAGTGATCCCTCTTATGGTCTGGCAGGCATTTGGGTGGCAGACCCCAAGGCTAGTGTCGAGGCATTTTTCATGGCTGCTGTTGTAATGGTAGGGGCGGCCCTAGGTTGTTGTCTTTTAGTGTATCCCTTAGATTGGTGGCGCTCTTTCATGTCCCAAAACTTTCTCTTCTTGTTCGTAGGTTCGTGGCCCGAGGTATTTTTGTTGGTAGGTACCCATTGGTGTCCCTAATTGTTACCACAATTTGTATTGTTAGTATCGCTTCCACCCTTGTTGATGTTGTTAGTATTGAAATGCACCATGACGGCTGCCACGACTGCCGTGACTGCAACTTGAAAAGTAGCAGCGTCTATCTGAAGTGTTGGCGCCTTGCTAGTTGGTTTGTTGCCTCTTGGTGAAGACATAGCTCTGTTTCATGACGAAAAACGACTTCGTTAGTGGAAATGATTGTATTAAGTGCATCCTTACAATTTATATTTACGCATATAAATTTTTGCACATTACTGTACTATCCTTAGTGTTTCTGCTAACGCTCCCGAGATGGAGTTATGGCAGTAGGTAGGAGTGGGTTTCATACGGACGTTAAGCTTTACTCCTCTTAGAATCATGTTTGTCCGAACACACTTGGCTGAGGAATTTTGATGGGATCCGGTGCATTAGTGCTGGTATGATCGCACCCATAGGTCTATGAAGAAGAAACTTCTCAACAAATGCTTAAAGGTGAGACGATAATGAGTTTCTAGGATGGATATATGTCGCGAGTTTTCTAACTAAGTTTATCTCATATCGATTTGTATCAAAGTTCGGTCGTTTAGGGTGTTCTGGAAACAATTTATAACGAGATTCTTTGTATAATAAACTCATGTATTTTAGTAGCTCTGTATCCAAGTGAAACCTTATACTTGACCCAAGCTAAGTCCTTATCACGACCTATTGATGTATGCTTAGTTATATAATTAAGGCTAGATAGTCCTTCGAGTCTGTTAGGTACATCCTAAGCCCATCTTGTTAATATGACTCTAGAAATCATGGTTTCAGTGAAAATTTTGACCTCGATGCAGGTCTACTTCACATTTGTGCATGGGCGGGCTCTGATAGTAGATAGATTTCTCGATTAGTATGACCACTTAATTTGTAGTGTCGTGACTTTACTTACAGTAGAGTAGCATCAGCGCATACTTATGAAGCTAATTTACGAGGTCTGGTGAGCGGCATGAACTCTACTTACGATGATCCATCCCTTGTGATGCCTGAGGCAAGGTCAATGCAATTTTTGTAGCTTTGCCAATCAACGCTTGGCTACAATCATCCTTTCTTTGAATGTTGTGTGTCCTACCCTGTTACTCTCTTTCCTCTTCACGAGTGGCGATAAGGTCCTAAAAAGAGAGTTGGTCTCGGGAATAGTAGTATAATTCTGAGTCACTGGTACATGAGATGGTGGGGTCTATAGTAGCGCGCAGTTTTCTGAACTCAGATTGTAGTCTTCCTGTTTTGATCCACGATGATCGCGATCCGCCGGGTCTTTGTCGGGAGGGCTCTGTCCTTCAGTCCCCCGTGGTTGAGGTCATAGCACCCTCGTTGGTCTCCATATGGCAGTTGTTTTCATTGTTGTCGACATTCAACCCTCGATCACGATTGTCCAAAGGGGTACAGGTTCGATATAGTCGAAACGGTTCGCGGAACCCTTGCTATGCATGGAGGATTGATTACCTCCGGTCCTGCTTATGATTCTTCTCATAATCATTCACCATTCCTCGAGTTCGGATTAGGAAAGTAAGGGTCGTCCGGTAAGTAGGATTTTGTTACGCCGTATTTGCGAGAATAGAAGTGGAGGAGATAAGTACTATGCGTCTAACCCTATTCTCAATTACTTCTAGGGGGTAATCCTTATTAGTTACTTCTATAATGACATAGTGCATACTAATTACATATAACAAGATACGATAGACCTTTGAATAAGTGATCCCACTCTAGGTCCACATCCAAACAAGGAAAAGGAAGTAAAGTAATGACCACAAATTCTAAGTCTATAATTTCTAAGTTATATATAACCTTAAGTATCCACTTAGGGACTATAGACCTATTATTAAGGATCTATTTAGTTTTCATATAAGTTATGATATTACAAAATACTCCTATAGTATTTTAAACTCATGTTCTATTCTTATGTTCTCATTGTGGTAGTGTTGGTAAGTTTTTAGACTTGTTGCCATATCACAACTATTCTTGGGCATGTGCTAATCACTCCTCGGACCAACATAGTTGATCAGGCTATGCCACTCCCAAGACTGACCATACATCCCCGAGCTTACCTGTGATATTCAACAATCATTACTTTTCTTTTATTCTAGAGTGGTGCTGACCTTAATATGTATGTATGCATGTATACCTTTAATAAGAAACTATTTATTTCTAAAAGTATAGTTGTTTTGAAACTTTAAATCAGAGACTTAGTCCCAATGCATTTATAGTTTGTATATCTTATGTGGTTTGACATACTGAGTTCACTATAAACAATGCTCTGATACCAATCTGTCACACCCCCAAACCAAGGATGGCGGAAACGTCCGGGGGTGGAGGACTTCATGTAGAGTATCACAACAATGAGTATAATAGTGCTCAAAGTAAATACAACCAACACCAATATAATTGAAAACGTTACATCAAAGCACATGTTTAAATGATTCACATCAATTACATTATAATACAAAATGAACTGTTTGACGATTTATCGTCCCATCCTCAAAACGTTGTTGATTTCCTGTTTTCACTGAATTCCTGAGAATACAAGTAGTTTTGAAAAGTGTCAACACAAAGGTTGGTGAGTTCATAAGAGATTTCGTTGGAAAAGTAAATCGTTTTCCTTGTAAAAGCGTTAGAATATGTAACCAGAAAATCCGATATTTTCTTTAAAATCTGCGTAATGTAGTCTTATGACTGAAGACCAAAATGTATAAGTAACCTTTCTTATTAATAGAAAATGTTATGTACTTAAATGGACATGGACGCGTTTGAATTAAATGAAATTTCTGTATGTTCTCATGTTCGTTAATACTTTATATATATGTAGTCCTAAATTAGAGGACCGAGAATACAAGTATTGACCATACTTAAAAGTATAAATGTGGTTTCAAATGATGTGTAGTCGTAACTACCAAACCAAAAGTGTACAGTAATATCTGTACTCATAGAGATAAAAAGTGATTTTAAATCGACATAAAACTCATTTAGGTTTTTAAAAATAAAATCCCGTAAACTTATGGATTGTTATATCCCTATGTGAGTCGCTATAATCATACTATGACTATGTGAACCTGCCACGACGTTCTCAGGTGTCGCGAAAAATAAAATGACATTTGTCACCCGTAGACCTGCAGGTCCAACTGTAGCTAGCAGCAAGGTGTGGGGTGTCAAACCCAATATAGATCTATATACAAGTATCACGTTCTCCCTCAAGGAGATTCTGATTATAACTACCAGGAATTATATCCCGCACTCGGACGTACGGGGAGAGAGAGAGAGAGAGAGAGAGAGAGAGTCTCACAATATAGGTTAACAAGTTTACGTGAAATGTGTGTGAATATAAATATTTCTTGTATGAATGTACCCTTCTTGTACGAGTGTCTTGAGTGATGTATCATAAACTATACCTATTATAGTTTATCTAAAATGTATGTAATATGTATGAACTCTTTTATGAAAATGTATTAGTGTTATGAATTTATCAAACTATCCTTTTTATAGTTTAATATACGTGTTCTAAAATGAATGAATAATATTTATTATGAATGACTTAGTTTCAGTTCATGATGAAAAACTAACAAAGAAACACATTCAATAATTAGAACTTATGATTATACACTTTGCTGAACATATTACAAAGTGTTATGATATTTACATGCTGTTGGCTAAATTTAGCCATTCTGCCCTGTTTTGGAAAAATCATAGAAAAATCAAACGAAGTCGAAAACTAGATCCGTAAACTCTGAGAGTTCACAAAATGTGTCTAGTTTACTCATAATTTTTATCACGATTTTTAATGACCTCCAACTTGGGTGAAAAAGTCCATAATCACAGACTGGTCCGGATTGTTGTTTGAAATGATAGGCAGTTTTGTAAAAATCACCATAAATTGTAGAAAAATCGTATGGAGATGTGCAAGTAGTCATTTTAAAGTTAAAACTTGAACTATTTGCACCTTGTACAGTTTTGAAAACAAAAATGTTTAAGATGCCCAAAACAGTCCGTGAATGGAGTTGAACTTTTCTGATGAAGGCTGTTAGAAAATTTTAGTCATGTTCTTAGTGTTTTAACTTGTATTCCCCCCCCCCCCCCCCTGAAAACTTGAGAAAACATTAAAATGTAGGGGTATGAACTCACCTTGAGTGATTTCAGTAGATAAGTGTTGAAGAAGAGAAGTGTTCAACCCAAGAACACTTGAAGAATCACTTGAAGATTTGAAGCTCTAACGCTAATATGATGGAGTTTGTGTAAGATATTCATGATTTGAGTAGAATGAAGTGAAATAATCATAAGGAGGATGAATTATACTTACTAAGAGTGGAAGAACACTTGAAAATCAGCCTTGAATCTCGAAATTGGAGTGGGCAAAGTTTGAGAGAAAAGTGGTGTTTGATACTTAGTGAAATGAGGGCAAATGAGAGAAATGAGGAGAGAGGATGTTTGTTCCAGCTCTAAAAACGTGGGAATGAGTGTAAATTGAGTGTGAGGGACATTGAAGTACCTAGGTAAGGTGGGGAGGAATGGTTGGTCAAAGAGTGGGTGTGGGGTGGTTGCTTGTGACATTGGATAAGGCAAAGTCAACACTCCACCTTTAATAATTCACCCACTTGATTTTTATTATTTAGGTAATGATTTTCATCAAAATATGTTTAAATTATGAATATTTAGAGTTTATTATGTTAAAATACAATTTCTGGAGAAAATCCCGCTTTAAAATCACGAAAAACGGGCTTAAAATGTTAAAAATATCAAAAATGGGCTAAAAGTAACAAATTTCCGAGTTCTGGCCGAGGTTCGGCCTTCTGATGCTGAAACCGAGAGGAGGGAGGGTAGAAACCGAGAGGAGAGAAGAGAGAGGGAAGGAACCGAGAGGGGGGGAGGAGAGAACAGAGGGGAGCGAAGAGACAGAGAGGAGAGAAGAAGCAGAGTGAAAAGCGAATAGAGGAAGCGAACAGAGAGTGAGAAGCGACAGAGACCGAGGCTCGGTCCTCGCGTGCATTAGCCAACAGAGGCTCGGTCCTCACGTGTTTTAGCCAACAGAGGCTCGGTCCTCATGTCTTAGCCAACAGAGGCTCGGTCTTCGGTGTCTTAGCCAACAGAGGTTCGGTCCTCGTGTGTCTTAGCCAACAGAGGCTCGGTCCTCGCGTGTCTTAGCCAACAGAGGCTCGGTCCTCACGTCTGAGCCAACAGAGGCTCGGTCCTTGGTGTCTTAGCCAACAGAGGCTCGGTCCTCGCCTAAGAGGCCTCTCTTCTTGGGTTTGGTTCCTAAAGCTTATTTTTCTCGTTTTCGCCCCGTTTTGAGCCGTTTTTGACCCGGTTAAAGGTCGGAATGACCCGAATGATTCCAAAAAGTTACGGGAAACTTTTGAGAGAGATTTGGGAGAGATTTCTCACACTTGGAGAGATTTGGGAGAGATTTGACATTCTTGGAGAGATTTCTCATACAAAGAGATATTTGCGAGAGTTTTCACATACTTGGAGAGATTTGGGAGAGATTTGACATTCTTGGAGATATTTCTCATACAGAGAGATATTTGAGAAAGATTTCACATACTTGGAGAGATTTGGAAGAGATTTGACATTCTTGGAGAGATTTCTAATACAGAGAGATATTTGAGAGAGATTTCACATACTTGGAGAGATTTGGGAGAGGTTTGACATAGAGAGAGATAGAGTGAAAACGATTGAGAGAGGTTCCATGTGGGATAGTTGTGAGTGTCCGGCATCGTAATGCATGGTTTGTAAACTCTGTTAAGCCTTGTTTAAGGATCTTACACACTCCCGATGAGTATGCAACATTGTTTTATCGGTTTGGCTCGCCACGTACTACCGTTTTAGGTTAAGGAGATCTAGATGTTCGCACTTTTTGCTTTATGACCTCTCATTAGAATAGAAGTTATGTAGAAGTTTCATAGTGTGAATTTTAGTACTCATGGGCTAATTGAGTCAAACGGTTTGACTTGCTGACTTTAGTTGACTTTGACTTGATCGAAATTTGACGGTTGTCACATCAGGTGATGAAAATCATTCCTTATTTGGCAAATTCTCGACACTATCACAAATGAAAGAATCAAATTCATATTACTAACATAGAAACATACAAACATCAATATTTCAAAAATTCCATTGCAAGGAGATATAATAAAATAAAAACAAAATTTTATTTATTTATAAAATGCGGAAAAACTTTTCCTTATAATGCAATTACATTTAAAACTATGTTATTACAAATTTCTAAGCAATCTATCATAACTCTTAAGCAGCAGCTCAAAAATCCGATCGTCGAACCATGTGATTGAAATCCATCTTTGCAATCAGATTCAGCATACTCTTCCTTTAATCTTCCTTCCTTTAGCATGATCCTACAAAACATCAAAATGCAACCGTGTCGCATCATGTATTAAGAATTAACAATTAGGAACTTAATAGAGTTAGATAGTGGACTTAGCTGAAGCAAAACCATACAATCTGACTAAAGTTCTCAGGTAGTCAGGGCAATTTCGATTCCAATGTCCTTTTCCTTGAAAATAGAAACAAATAGGCTCATTGGGAACGACATATGGAACAATCTTAGATTTGGCTTTTTCCTTATGATTAAAACTTTTGATCATGGCCATTTCATTTCCTTTAGGAGAAGGAATCATTTCTGGGATATCCATGTCATTTCCCATGTTAACTTGAGAGGTAGATCTTCCAGTCAAATTTGCTTGACCATTGCGCCAAATCATTGTTGATTCATCAACAATCAGCAAATAATTAAGATCAATAAGGTTCATGTCGTGATTTGTCACATAGTAGTCTATAACAAACTCACTATATGACTTGGTAAGTGACTGAAGAACCCAATCAATAGCCAGCTTCCTTGGGAACACGTCACCCAACATTCTCAGCATGTCAATGTGTGCCTTCATATCCAAGACATGTGCATACACAGACTTTCCATCCTAGTGTTTGCTATCCAATAAGGCTTGAGTGATCTTGAACTTTTCAAGTCTTCGAAATTGTGGGTTAAAGAGAATAATTGGAGGAGGTGGAGGAAGTGAAGTATGATTTCTACTTCCATGATCCAATTATGGAATATCATCTTCAAGTAGAAAGCTTATTCAAAAAGATTTAGGAAGACCACAGTTGCTTGAAACTAGACATCTACAATGGGAGAAATTCAAGTTAGTTTATTTAAGTCCTTAATATAACACCCAAATGAGATACTAAGGCTAGGACCCAACACAATATTTATAATTCGGAAGAGTGATGTCATAATCCGAATGTAAAATATTTGAAGGTAGGTAAATGACGATTTACCAATTTCCACCATGAAAAACGAAATTGATTATTAAGTTTTAAATGGATTGAAATTCCTAGATCCTTTGAGATTCATTGAACTTTTCAATGGCATGTTTAAATCTCGATTGTGCCTTTCAAGTTTGTGATTGGGATGTCGAGGATCACAAACAAGGCGTGAATAACCATGCAAATTAACTTGGCACACTCAATGTTACAACCACCTAATTAATGTGCCGGTTAACCACACACGCTTCATTAACTTATAATTAACATCAAACTACCCTTTTCCATGCACTTTTAGTCCCACATTAGTGTGTGCCGATTAACCACACACACTCCACTAACGACTTAACAAGGTGCAAAGTTCAATTTCATGGATTAGCACCAAATTCATATTTTCCAAAGTAACTAAGATTGGGAATTTATAAGTGTTTAGTTACTTAGTATTTCATTATACTTTTAATGAGAATTTAAATGTCCTGTCAAACTCGTTCGGCTAACGACCCTCCACCAGTCAAGGAAGTGGTGGGTGAGAGTTGACACCCATTAAACTGCCATTTTATAGGCAGTAACCTTATACCCCCCCATTATAGACCAGCTTCGTGAATGAGGCCTACTGTAACGTCCGTAGATCCGGGCTAGTCAATTCAGAGACAATAAGCATCAAAAATGAGTTTTTTATGGAAGATTATTTAGAAGTATTAATATTTTCCAAGTGGTAGTATATGTAACAAGGGTTCCTTACATATAAAGAATGCCAAAATCCGAGTTATAACGAAGAAGTTATGACCCGTCGAAGTTTTTTGGCAAAACCGGCACGACACCAGGAGACGTAAATAGTGAATTTACGATGGGGGATTTTTCAGCCTTATAAATCTAAACAAAATTTGTATAATACGTTAAACTGAGAACATACAAAAAAAGAACGCCCAAATCTGACTTCGTATGAGGAAGTTATGAATTTTCTAAGATTTGGCATAGAAGTGCACGACCCGAAACTCGAATTTTAGATTGAGCAATTTTTGGCCTATGCGACCTAAATGAGAGTTGAACATATCATTAATAGGAACTCAATGGCAAAAAGAGAGACAAAAACAGAGTCCGGATGTAGATGTTATGAAAATTACGCGGACATTTAACAGTATAATCTCCGCTTACTATTAAATTTAAGATCAGTCGAGAATTAGCCGATGGAGTCAAAATGAAAGTTGTAGATCTTATTTTTACCTATGCGTGGGAATAAAGAACGTCGAAAATGGAGGTCATATAAGAATGTTATGAATTTTTTAAAATAGGTTGATTTCCACCCAATGTGTGATTGCCACGTATCAACACCTAGCTCAAACTTGTAGCCCAAGATAACTCACGACATGAACATCAAGAAATTCAAGATGTGAATCTTCCTCCAGCCCTTTATAAATAAAAGGTGAATCCATCTTCATTGCTCACACCTCCCATCACTTCCCTCTCTCTCTCTCTCTCTCTCTCACCTCTCTCTAGCCCCCGAAACCTCCTAAAAAGCCTAGGGAACCTCCCTAGCACGAGGCAGAAACCTCGGAGCGCCCTACGGCTCCGATAAAAAGAGATCTTCAGTTCAGACATGTTACTCTAGGGAAGCATGGTTTTTAACAAAAACCCATTGTAACTAAGATAGGCCTACCATGTCATGATAAGGACTCCTAACAGACTAAGAAAATGGAGGAAATGAGAAGGCTTACGATAGTGAATGATACCTATCGGAAGATATATTAAGAGTGATATCTTGCCTTTAGAATGCATCTAATAAATAATACTTCTAGTACCAGAAAAGTACACTTTCGATTAGTAGAAAGAAAGATTTTTGGTATAATCCACGAAGTTATCCCATAGTCTGACATTTCCATCACCAACCGAGTTAAAGCAAAATTGATGATTAAAGATACGCATGGAAGAAGTCCTAGTAGATTCTAGGAAAAATTATATGATTGTTTGGACACATTTCTATGTGTTAATTTTTTTTTGTGATAATAACATGGAGAACTGCAAGACAATACTTGGGACGAGTATGAGTAGTTGTGAATGGTAGTAGAGGACTATACTACCGAAAGCACATGACTCACGCTTGGACCAGGGAAAGTCACAAGGTTACCAAGAAGATAGTAATTGATTTTGTTTTATTCACGTATGCCCTTACCATCGTTTCAGTAATGACTAAGAAGATGATTGTAATTCCGACACTAGTGGTCATACCAAATTAAGTCTGACTACGAAGAGTATGTTATGTGGTTCCGAGAACCAAGTTCGATGTTGCACCTGACTTAAGTCGGGAGAATTAATCAAAGTGATCAGTAGAGGTATCACAACGGTTTCTTTTATCTAGAAATGCTACCTATTAAGATAAGATTAGAACATGAAGGAAAGTATAGTCTGTTTTGGAAGACTCTAAGAGACCTGAGTCTAAGCATTGCAACAGACGATGATATGTCATTAGAATATGACACATCGTTCCATTGCAGTTATAAAACAACTTATATTAAGTTCGTATCCAGTAAGGATCGAGATAGTGACTAGAAGGTCATAATTTTGAGTCTAAGGTGAGATAGGGAGCAAGTGCAAGATCGAGCACCGCCTGCAGTCAAGGAGTCCAAGAGTTAGATACTCATTTGGAGGAACAAAGAAGTTACAATTATTACCTAGGATGAAGAGATAACGTATGGAGTCATTATACTGCCATGTTTCGTTGATGATTCCGAGACGTAATCATCCTAAAGGGGAGATAATCGTAACGACCGTAGATTCGAACTAGTCAATTTAGAGACAATAAGCATCAAAAATTAGTTTTTGATGGAAGACTATTTATAATTATTAATATTTTCCAAGTGGTAGTATATGTTACAAGGTTTTCGTACATACAAAGAACACCGAAATCCGAGTTATAACGAAGAAGTTATGACTCGTCGAAGTTTTTTGGCAAAACCGACAGGTACCAGGAGACGTAAATAGTGAATTTATGATGGAGGACTTTTTAGCCTTAGAAATCTAAACAAAAGTTGTAGTATACGTTAAACCGAGAAGATACAAAAAAATAACGCCCAAATCTGACTTTGTATGAGGAAGTTATGAATTTTCTAATATTTGGCATAGCACTGCACAACCCGAAACTTGAATTTTAGATCGAGCGTTTTTGGCCTATGTGACCTAAATGAGAGTTAAAGATATCATTAATATGAACTCAACGGTAAAAAGACAGACAAAAATGGAGTTCGTACGTAGATGTTGTGAATTTTACGCAGATATTTAACATTATAATTTCCTCATATTAAATTTAAGATCAGTCGAGAATTAGCCGATGGAGTCAAAATGAAAGTTGTAGACCTTATTTTTACCTACGCGTAGATATAAAGAACGTAAATAAATGGAGCTCGTATGCGAAAGCTATGAATTTTTGAAAATCGGCCGATTTCCACCCTGTGTGTGATGTCACGTGTCAGCACCTGGCTCAGACTTGGAGCCCAAGCCCACTAAAGATGTGAACATCAAGAAATTCACAACGTAAATCTTCCTCCAGCCCCCTATAAATAAGAGGTCAATCCCTCTTCATTCCTCACACCTCCCATCACTTCCATGTCTCTCTCTAGAACCTCTCTTTAGCCCCGAAACCCCCAAAGAAGTCTAGGGAACATCCCTAGCACGAGGCAGAAGCCCCAGAGCACCCGATGGATCCGATAAGAAGAGCCTTTTGGTTCAGAAATGTTGCTCCAACGAAGCCATGTTTTTAATAAAAACCCACTGTAAGTGATACAGGCCTACCATACTTTAAATATAGCTTATATATAAATATAATATCGTTATATATGAGATTTATCAGTGATTCAAAGTCGTTATATTGATTGATCTACTTACGCGAATGATTTCAAGGCTGTGATTTAGTGAGGTGTTTAAAGTGGGATTTCCAAACAGTATACTTCGTATACCAAACTAACCCTACCTCCGATATGATCCTACCTGGTTGTTCCAAGTAGACTCTGAGTTAATGATGAATCTAGACTAATAATTAGTCGCAATAAATATTAGACTAAAATCTAGTGGTAATAATACTAGGTTTCATCGAAGGAAATAATATTGTTAAGAAGAGAAGCACTGCTCGAATTTTGAGTCGTCACTTTAACATTGAGTGGATGGTCCCTTTCATGAATATGATTTCAATACAAGTATTAATAGTAGTATTAAGTATATGTTTATGTGCGAGTTATTTGATGTTGCCTGAAATACGTGTTAAAGAACATACCTGATTATATATGATGATTTAGGAAAAAGAGTAAACCTAAAATTAATTATGAGGAATATTCGGTAGTATCTTCTTACGAGTACGAGTGAGTTATACTTAGAGAATAGAACTTTAATATATGTCATTGATCCTGGAGCATGGATAAGACATAGCCATTGCCCCTAGTCCGAGAGGATGGATTAGACATAGTCAAATGTCATTAATCCGGGAGTATGGATTAAGACATAGTCAGTTGTCCTTAGTCCGAGAGTATGGACAGACATAGTTATCCATCATTAATCCAGGAGTATGGATTTAGATGTAGACACTTGTTCCTAATCCAAGAGTATGGAATCGGGCAATCGACACAATTATTGATCCGAGAACATGGATTAGGTCTAGGAGTAAGATGTAAAATTTAAGGCCCGAGAGTATGGATATTCTCGTTGTGAGGATTGATTGGGTGGGGTAAGACTTGATTACAAATATGGGGAAATTGTATATTTTGTGAGTTCTAAATTATATATATGATATAACATTATGGGATTGAAATCCCTATGTACTCACCCGATTTTCCAACCTGACCCAATCAAGCTTATTTGTAACACAGGTGTCGATATGAAGTTACATTACACTGAGATATTAAAGAGATGTAGATCACCAGTTTAAATAAATGTAAGTTCTATTTATGCTTATGTTTCTGTATTGACGATGACATCCCAAATGTTTTAAAACGAATAAAATACATTTATTAGGAAATGCTTTGATAACGTATTTATCATGTCTTTCTAGGAACAAATTCCGCAACACTTTTATTTAAAGAGGTACTCTGATTTTTATAAAGCATAAACAAAATCGGTCTTTTCTGGCCGTGAAAATGGGGATGTCACAGTTGGTATCAGAGCATTAGTTTAAGTGAACTAGGAATAAGGATTTATTTCTATACTTAAACTTAGAATGCTAAGCAATGATCTTATGGAGTGTGTCTAATATATTCTAAGATGTACACCTGAATAGACACAAGCAGTAACTCACTTAGGGAAGATGCGTAAATTGCTTTTATATGCTAGATCATTTGTGACGCTTTATGATACTATCGTCTGATCGAATCTATGGTCTGTTGCCAACCGGATCTGGAAACTTTAAGTGTTCAGATTTCTAAACGTTTAATTATGATATTAGAACTAGCATGTAATTTTTCAAAGTAATAAGGAGGAATACACGTCTAAATCTTCCTATATCAGTATTCACGTCTCGATACACCGAACGCCTGCTTTGGTGGATACAATGTCATGATAACGACTCATAGCAGACTAAGAAAATGGAGGAAATGAGAAGGCTTACGATAGTGAATGGTACCTATCGAAAGATATTTTAAGAGTGATATCTTGCCTTTAGAATGCATCTAATAAATAATATGTCTAGTGCAGGAGAAGTACACTTTCGATTAGCAAAAAGAAAGATTTTTGGTATAATCCACAGAGTTATCCCATCGTCTGACATTTCCATCACCAATCGAGTTAAAGCATAATTGATGATTGAAGATACGCATGGAAGAAGTCCTAGTAGAGTCTAGGAAAAATTATATGATTGTTTGGACACATTTCTATGTGTTAAAATTGTTTTTTGTGATAATAACATGGAGAACTGTTAGACAATACTTGGGACGAGTATGAGTAGGTGTGAATGGTAGTAGAGGACTATACTACCGAAAGCACGAGACTCACGCTTGGACCAGGGAAAGTCACAAGGTTACCAAGAAGCTAGTAATTGATTATGTTTTATTCAAGTATGTCCTTACCATCATTTCAGAAATGACTAAGAAGATGATTGTTATTCTGACCCTAGTGGTCATACCAAATTGAGTCCGACTACGAAGAGTATGTTACGTGGTTCTGAGAACCAAGTTCGATGTAGCACCTGACTTAAGTTGGGAGAATTAATCAAAACGATCAGTAGAGGTATCGTGATGGTTGCTTTTAGCTAGAAATGCTACTTATTAAGATGAGATTAGAACATGAAGGAAAGTATAGTCTGTTTTGGAAGACTCTAAGACACCTGAGTCTAAGCGTTGCAACATATGATGATAGGTCATTAGAATATGACACATCGTTCCGTTGCAGTAATAAAAGAACTTATCTTAAGTTGGTATCCAGTGAGGATCGAGATTGTGACTTCAAGGTCATAATTTGGAGTCTAACGTGAGATAAGGAGCAAGTGCAAGATCGAGCATCACCTGTGGCCAAGGAGTCCAAGAGTTAGATACTCATTCGAAGGAGAAAAGAAGTTGCGATTATTACCTAGGAGGAAGAGATAACGTATTGAGTCATTATATTTGCATGTTTCATTGATCATTTCGAGACGTAATCATCCTAAGGGAGAGATAATTGTAATGCCCGTAGATCCAGGCTAGTCAATTTAGAAACAATAAGCATCAAAAATTATTTTTTGATGGAAGACTATTTATAAGGATTAATATTTTCCAAGTGGTAGCATATATTACAAGGGTTCCGTACATATAAAGAACGACGAAATCCGAGTTATAACGAAGAATTTATGACTCGTCGAAGTTTTTGGCAAAACCAGCACGGCACCAGGAGACATAAATAGTGAACTTATGATGGAGGACTTTTTAGCCTTAGAAATCTAAACAAAAGTTGTAGTATACATTAGACCGAGAACATACAAAAAAGAACGCCCTAATCTAATTTCGTATGAGGAAGTTATGAGTTTTCTAAGCTTTGGCATAGCACCACACGACCCGAAACTTGAATTTCAGATCGAGCGATTTTTGGCCTATGCGACCTAAATTAGAGTTGAAGCTATCATTAATATGAACTCAACGGTAAAAAAACAAATGAAAACGGAGTCCGTACATAGATGTTATGAATTTTACGCGGACATTTAACAGTATAATCTCCTCATAGTGTTAAATTTAAGATCGGTCGAGAATTAGCCAATGGAGTCAAAATGAAAGTTGTAGATCCTATTTTTACCTATGCATAGCTATATAAAATGAAAAAAAACGGAGCTTATAGGTGAAGGTTATGAATTTTTGAAAATCGGCCGATTTCCACCCTATGTACGATGCCACATGTCAGCACCTGGCTCAGACTTGGAGCCCAAGCTCACTCACGACGTGAACATCAAGAAATTCACAACGTGAATCTTCCTCTAGCCCCCTATAAATAAGAGGTCAATCCTTCTTCATTCGTCACACCTCCCATCACTTCTGTGTCTCTCTCTAGAACCTCTCTTTAGCCCTGAAACCCCCTGAAAAGACTAGGGAACCTCCCTAGCATGAGGCGGAAGCCCCGGAGCGCCTGAAGGATCCGATAAGAAGAGCTTTTTGGTTCAGAAACGTTGCTCCAGCGAAGCCATGTTTTTAATAAAAACGTGTTTTAAGTGAGACATGCCTACCATACTTAAAATATAGCTTATATATAAATATAATATCGTTATAGATGAGATTTATCGGTGATTCAAAGTCATTATATTGATTGATCTACTTACGGGAATGATGTCTAGGTTGTGATTTAGTGAGGTGTTTAAAGTGAGATTTCCAAACAGTATACTTCGTATACCAAACTGACCCTACCTCCGATATGATCCTACCTAGTTGTTCCTCACTTGATAGATCATGAAGTAGACTCTGAGTTAATGACGAATCTAGACTAATAATTAGTGGCAATAAATATTAGACTAATATCTACTGGTAATAATACTAGGTTTCCTCGATGGAAATCATATTGTTAACAAGCGAAGCATTGCTCAAATTTCGAGTCGGCGCTTTAACATGTGAGTACATCGTCCCTTTCATGAACATGATTTTAATACAAGTATTGATTGAAGTATTAAATATATGTTTATGTGCGAGTTATTTGATGTTGCCTGAAATACGCGTTAAAGAACATACCTGATTATATATGATGATTTAGGAAAAAGAGTAAACCTAAATTAATTATGAGGAATATTAGGTAGTATCTTCTTACGAGTAAGAGTGGGTTATACTCAGAGAATAGAACTTTAATATATGTCATTGATCTAGGAGCATGGATTAGACATAGCCATTGTCCCTAGTCCGAGATTATGGATTAGACATAGTCAAATGTCATTAATCTGGGAGTATGGATTAAGACATAGTCAGTTGTCCTTAGTCCGAGAGTATGGACAGGACATAGTTATCCGTCATTAATTCGGGAGTATCGATTTATACATAGATACTTTTTCCTAATCCGAGAGTATGGAATGGGCACAAATATTTTTCCGAGAACATGGATTAGATCTAGGAGTAAGAGGTAAAATTTAAGGTCCGAGAGTATGGATAGTCTCGTTGTGAGGATTGATGGGGTAGGGTAAGAGTTGATTATAAAATGGGGAAATTGTATATTTTGTGAGTTGTAAATTATATATATGATATAACATTGTGGGATTGAAATCCATATATACTCACTAGGTTTCCCAACCTGACCCACTCAAGCTTATTTGTATCACAGGTGTCGATATGAAGTTACATCACACTGAGAGATTAAAGAGATTGATCACTAGTGTAAATAAATGTAAGTTCTGTTTATGCTAATGTTTCTGTATTGATGATGACATTTCAAATGTTTTAAAATAAATAAAATACATTTCTTAGGAAATGATTTGATAACGTATTTATCATTTTTTTCTAGGAACAAATTCCCCAACGCTTTTATTAAAAGAGGTACTTTGATTTTTTATAAAGCATAAACAAAATCGGTCTTTTCTGACCCTGAAAATTGGATGTCACTCCTACTAACTGTAAGAGTGACTTTTCTCTTATTCATGTATACCTATAATATTATAATAGTATAATGTTTGAATTTTAAACTTTTAAAATTCTAGGGTTTGGAACTAACTGTTTCAAAGTGGCACTTTGCATTTAGAAATTCCAAAACTTGAGGGCGAGTTTTGAACTATTCAAAACTTTTTGTTTCCATAAGTTATGAGTTTAATAGAGGTTTTAGGAAAAAACTCTTGACATTCCATAACTTGAGGAAAAGTTATGGAGTTCATAAAACATTTAGGCTAAAACTCTTCAAGTTCCATAACTTGAGGACAAGTCATGGAAAACTTAGAACCATTTAAGATGACATTTAAAAATGAGACCTTTCATTTTCCATAATTTAAGGAAAAGTTATGGATTTCACCAAAAACAATTAGATCAAAAATTCCTACTATCAAAATCATACAATTTTCTATGATCTAATTAAATTCATAAGTTAAGATAATTCATATCAAACAAGTTTCAAGAAATTAGCCTAATCATATGAACTAATAAAAACCATGAAACTTTGAAAATTATCTTATATTTGGATTAGAATCATCATTACCATATAACAAACTCAAATTTTATGAACTAAAACATTTTGTGGTAATGATTCTAATCCAAAACAGGCCATAAAAACTCAAAAAATCGATGTTTGGACAGACAACTCGTCGAGCCCCATACTGGACTCGACAATTCCAAGGCAAACATCAACCTACTCGTCGAGTACAAGAATGGACTCGCCAAGAAGGGCTGTCAGACAGCAATCTTCAGTTCTCGGGCTCTTAGCCTTGCTCATTTTTGTATTGCTCTAGATAGGTAAGTCACCTTTCTTGGAATTCTCCATGTTGAAACCTTTCAACACCTTATCTAAGTAAGTAGATTGACTAAGTCATATTAGTCTTTTACTCTTGTTTCTCAATATTCGTATCCCTGTAATGTAAGCAGCTTCCCCAAGGTCCTTCATAGCGAAACACTTCCCAAGCCAGGACTTCATCTCCTGCAAGGTTGGGATGTCATTTCCTATGAGTAATATGGCATCTACATATAATACCAAAAAGCTAGCTATACTCCCACTAGCTTTGACATGTACGTAGGACTCATCCTCACTTCTCAAAAATCCAAACTCTTTGACTTTCTCATCAAAACAAAGATTCCATCTGCGAGATGCTTGTTTTGAATCCATAGATGGATTTCTCAAGCATACACACTCTATTAGGGTACTTTGCATTAACAAAACCCTCTGACTGAGTTTGAGTAAAGCTCTTCGCAACCATTCGCACCTAATATGTGTGTACTTTCCCATCCATGTCGGTCTTCTTCTTGAAGATTCATTTACACCCGACCGTATTACGACCTGGCACATTGTCAACCAAGTTCCAAACTTGATTTTCATATATGGACTGAATCTCGCTGTCCATAGACTCTTTCCATTTTGCAAACTCAGGGCCTCCCATGGCTTCCTTGTAGTTGTTAGGTTCATCTAGATTTATCAATGTACTATCACTGATAAACGCATCACCTTCAGCTGTTATATGAAAACCATATAACACAAGTGGAACACTAACTCTACCGGAACGTCTCAGAGTTACGGACTTGTCAATCGGTTCAACAGGAGTTTCCTCCCCAGGTTGAGCGCTAGTGTTTGAGGTTCCTTCATCATTTAACTCTTGAAGCTCTTCAAGGTCAATTTGCCTCCCACTACCTCTTGGAATATAATTTCTCTCTCTCTCTCTCTCTCTTTGTCTCTCTCTATCTCTCTCTATCTCTCTCTCTCTCTCTCTCTCTCTCTCTCTCTCTCTCTTTCTCTCTCTCTCTCTCTCAAAAAACCCCTCTCCTCACAACAAAGACAACATTTTCACTCGGTCTATAAAAGAGATACTCAAAGTACTTCTGCGGGTAGCCGATGAAAACACATCGCTCACTACGAGGTTTGAGCTTGTCGTGAATCTCTCGTCTTACAAAAGCCTTGCAACCCCAAACCTTGATATGTGCTAACGATGGAACCTTCCTTGTCCACATCTCGTGAGGTGTCTTGGCAACCTTCTTAGTTGGGACTAGATTAAGGATATGGGTGGCAGTCTCTAAGGCATACCCCCAGAATGAGACAGGTAATGAACCTCGACTCATCTTGGAACGAACCATATCCAAAAAGGTTCTATTACGCCTCTCATCCACACCATCAAGTTGTAGTGTCCTAGGTAGCATCAATTGCGAAACAATTCCACATCCCTTAAGATAGTCGTGAAACTCGATACTAAGATACTCACCACCTCGATCACATCGGAGCATCTTTATCTTCCTGCCCAATTGATTCTCCACTTCTTGCTTAAACTCTTTGAACTTTTCAAAGGTTTCTGAGTTATGCTTGATTAAGTAGATATAGCCATATCTACTGTAATCATTAGTAAAAGTCACATAGAAGCGGTTAACATCCCATGTGGTGAATCTGAAGGGTCCACATACATCGGTGTGTATGAGACCCAATAGACCTTCACCCCTTTCACAAGTACCAGTGAAGGGTGACTTGGTCATCTTTCCAAGCAAACAAGATTCTCAAGTGTCATCCGACTTTAAGTCAAATGACTCCAAGACTCCATCCTTTTGGAATTGGGTTATGCGCTTCTTGTTGACATGTCCTAGACGACAATGCCACAAGCATGCCTTGTCCAAACTATTAGACGAATCAATATTCAACACATTATTTTCTAAGTTATCTACAACCATCACAGTTTCATATATACCATTACAAGGCAATGCTTTAAAATAAAATACACCATTATAGAAAGCATTAATAGAACCAATTTCATTATCAAATGAAAATCTAAAACCTTGTTTATACAAACCATGAAAATAAATAATATTTTCCGCCATATCCGATGAGTAACCACAATTAAATTTAACCCACTACTAAGAAATAAAAAATAAACTTCAATCTTGCTAACAGTAGACACATTCCTATTCCCCATGATTAAGTTTATCTTCCCATGCTCCAAATCCCTACTTCCTTTTAGTCCATGCAAATCAGAACAAATGTGAAATCCACAACTTGTATCAAGGACCCAAGAATTAGCATGTGATGAGTTATTAGATAGAATAGTGTAAATACCTGCGAAGTTTGGGCTTTATCTTCCCATCCTTAATGTCCTACAAGTATTTGTGATAGCTTCATTTTCAATGCCCTTTTTCATGACAATGGAAGCATTCTGCTTCCTTTGGATTGGAAGAGGGTTTAGCCGGACCTCCTTTGGTTCCACTAGAAGAGGATCCATCATGGGACTTTCCCTTGTGGCTCTTATAAGGAGTCTTCATCTTCTTTTCCTTCCCATTTCGAATTAGGAAGATAGGCACAACATCAGTAGGAGTGGGTACAATAGACTTTCCTTTCAGATTACTTTCTACAGTTCTTAGTAGGCCTTGAAGCTTGCTCAGAGTGACTTCCTCCTTGTTCATATGATAAGTCATTTTAAACTGATCATAAAAAGTAGGTAAAGAATGTAGGATAATATCAATAGCCAACTCTTCATCGAAGTTCACATTCAACTTCAGCAACCGGTCCACAAACCACTGCATCTTTTGCAAGTGGGTCGTGATAGACTTTCCATCCTTCATTTTGGTTGTGATCATGGAGGCAATGATCTCATACCTTTCCCACCGAGCACGTTGATGGTAGATTTCCATCAAATCTTGTAGTATCTCGAAGGTCCAGGAGTCCTCATAGGATTTTTGAATCTTAGCAGTCATGGTAGCAATCATAATGCACGACACCTTTGTCGTGTTCCTCTCATGAACCCTGTATTCCTCGATTTGCTCAAGAGTAGCAGTTTGTTCATCAATCTCCTTCAGCTCTTTATCAAGTACATATTCTTTTTCCTTGTAACGAAGGGCCATATGAATTTTTTGAATCCAATCGTTAAATTTTGACCCATCGAAGATAGTTCTCCCAACCAAGTTTATGAGGGAGAATGAGCTAGAAGAGTTGGAGTCTGAAGCATTGTTTAGGATAGACATCTGAAAAGGAAAAAGAACGAAGTTTAGATAAGATGAGAATCCTTAATATAACACCCAAACGAAATATTAAGGCTAGGAACCAAAACAATATCCTACAATTTGAAAGAGGGATGTCGTAATCTAATTTCAAATATTTGAAGGTAGGTAAATGATGATTTACCAATATCTACCATGAAAACCGAAATTGATTATTAAGCTTTAAATGAATTGAAATTCCTAGATTCTTTGAGATTCATTGAACTTTTCAATGCCATGCTTAAATCTCAATTAGGCCCTTCAAGTTTGTGGTTGGGATACCAAGGATCACAAACAAGGTGTAAATAACCATGCAAATTGCTTGGTACTCTTGATGCCACTTCTCACCTAATCAATATGTCGATTAACCACACACACTCCATTGATCTATGACAAACATCAAGCTACCCTTTTCCATCCTTATCAGTCCCAAATTAGTGTGTCAGTTAACTACACACGCTCCACTAACAACTTGGCAAGGTACAAAGTGCAATTTCATGGAATAGCACCATTTTCACATTTTTCCTAAAGTAACTAAGATTGGGAATTTATAAAAGTTTAGTTACTTTATAATTTCATTATACTTATTAATGAGGATAAATGTCCTATCCTACCCATTCGGATAACGATCCTCCACCAGTCAAGGAAGCGGTGGGTGAGAGTCGACACCCATTAAACCACCACTTTATAGGCAGTAACCTTATAGACCGGCTTCGTGAATGACGCCTACTAACGGTAAGACTGACTTATCTTATACGTATATATAAGTATTAACTTTTAATATTATAATAGTATAAGGGCTAAATTTAAACTTTTAAAATTCTAAAGTTTGGAGTTAAATCTTTCATAACTGAGATTTTACAAATTCCAAAACTTGAGGGCAAGTTTTGTAACTCTTCAAAACTTATGGTTTCCATAAATTATGAGTTTTAATGTTCATAAATGAGACTTTTCATATTTCATAACTTGAGGACAAGTTATGAAACTCTCTTCAAGAACATATTAGATCAATTACAACTTATTTAATTATCACTTACTTATTCATCAAGTTGATCTAATCTAACTCATATAGCAAAACAATTCACATCAACTAATACAAATAATCAACTTATTATCTTAAAATTTGACAATTGTCATTTAATTGGATAAGGATAATCACTATCATATCAGAAAAAAACTTTTTAATGATACAAAATAGTTTGTGGTAATTATCATAATCCAATTCTAGCCAAAAACTCAAGAAAAATGTTATCTGGTGATCCAACTCGTCGAGTCTGGCAATGGACTCGTCGAGTTCATCATCTAATTATCCAACTCGTTGATTCCAGTCATAGGACTCGTCGAGTCCAGCAGTTAGAGTCCATACATGTGACATTTTCAACTTTGAAAATAACATAATAGCATTAATATAATAGAAAACAATCCTAGGCACTGATACCACTGTTGGGTTTTGAGCACTATAACACACCTATGGTGCACATGCAACCTTGGATGCTTTAGATCTACGTTTTCTCTAATTATATATGCAATTTCAATTTTCCAAAGCACAAACCCTAACTAGCGTACAATTTGAGATATCCAACATAAAACCAAGATAGATGAATACCTCTTAGTGTAACACGTGGTTCATGGACTTCAAAAGCATTAGAACCTCAAATGTGATGCCTCTAATGTGTCACAGACACCAAAAGAAAGAGTATGCTTATGAGAAGTAGCTAGATAGCACCAAAATCGGTTATGGTTCTTTACAAGAATGTATGGGGGCCAATTTTAGGGGTTAAGGGGTTGCTTTTATAGTGTGGAAAAGACTAGGATTTCATCAATGCAAACCCAAATTCACCATGACCCTTCAAATTTCTTAAATTACATGGGTTAAACCTTCATGGACTATCATATAGGTTTTGCCCACCCTAATCAACCATGGATCATTAGCCCATACTATAAATATTACTGATTTACATAATCAGTTCCCGTAAAGTTAATCAGTCTCTTTTGATCACTAAATTAATTCCAAATTAAATCTTGATCAATACTAATTAAATAATATGATTTCTCAAATAATATATTATACTTATAATATATTAATAAATCACAAATAACATCTTTCTCAAAAGTCCATCCTATCAAATTGCTCAGGTGAAGGCAATCCAAAAGGACCATGCTACTATCGAGTCAAGTACATACCAATTATAGTTATGAGCTTAGATACCTAATCCAACACATATGTCATTAGTAAATAGCATTCTATAGTAACTATTGGGAATATAGATATTTCATAAATGTGTATATATATATATATATATATATATATATATATATATATATATATATATATATATATATATGTCGCATCCAAAAAAATTTACGCCAAATTTAAACTTTTTCAATCATAAATAAAACCAAATAGTATTTGTTTACAAAATGTTTTCAAATCATATTCATCAGAGTGTCCCAATCAGTAGATCAAAAGGATGAGGAGTGGTACGGTCACGCATTCTCCTTGCCATGATCTCCTGAAGTACTTGAAATAAACTGAAAACTGTAAGCCCGAGGGCTTAGTGAGCTACCCCCAAAATACCGATACCACCATGATATACCATATCAGTAACATACAATCAATAACATGCATACTCGGCCATCAGCCTGACAGGACCACCGTGCAACGCCTACAGTCTATCTGATCCTATCCTAAGCCTTCAGCACGACTAGACCGCCCTGCCTGGCCTACAGTCTATCTGATCCTATCCCGAGCCTTCGGCATGACTGGACCGCCACATGGGCCTACAGTCTCCCCATACCGCTCATAGGGTATGTTGGCCTTCAGCATAAAGCAGGACCGCCTCAACCTAACCAACAAGCAAATAAACATGTGCGCATAACTAGCATATACTGGCATATACAAACATCAAACATATATATATCACTGATCATCAATCATAGAAATCTCTCGTAACTAGAGCACCGACCTAGCAGGTCACTAACATACCAATCCCTACGGATCATAAGAGCATAATATAATGTCTATCATGATTCCGATCTAACACATCATAACCACATGTAGCACATCATAACAATAACAACTTAAGGGTTAGCCTTGGTGTCGTAGACCCTATTGATATAGTGAGGATAACTCACCTTGCAGATGTCGACTCGGTAGATGAACCCCAACCCTCATTTCACTAAAAAGCACCCCACCACCTATTACCATAATATAATCATACCTATAAGTTCCCAACCTTCCAAAGTATCCCAAAAGCCAACTGATCAAACCCTGGTCCAAGTCAAAGTCATTAGTCAAGATCAACAGTCCATGTTGAACCTAACTCACCGAGTACCCTTGGCTACTCGCCGAGTTCCTTAAAGTACTTGTCCACTCTCCGAGTCAAAGGAGTGACTCGTCGAGGTCCTTTGGTTTACAATCGAAACCCTAAGGCCACTCGTTGGGTTCCTTATTGCAACTCGACGCTTACACATGCATACATATATTGGGGAAACCTCAACCCACTCGCCGAGTTGTTCATACAACTCGTCGAGTTCTATGGCAATCTTCATCAAACTCGCTGAGTTATTTATCCAACTCGTCGGGTACAAACCTATCTTTATATGACTCGTCGAGTTCCTTGAGTCCTTAAGTCATACAGACTCTTTTAAGCCATGCAGTGGCTCTAAATTAACGATCCAAGCTTCTATGGCATGCATTTCACGTAAAGTTGCAAACTTTACGTGCATGCATGGCTAAAAAAGCCTCTTAATGTCAAATCCAAGCTCACAATGGGCGTTTCATACTCAAGGAGGCTTCATACATGACAAAGCTCGGAGCTTTATGACTCTAGAACCCAAGGAGGGTCCAGATCTGAAGTTACAACTTCAGATCTAGCTCATATCCCACACTATCATCTCAATCAAACCATAAAAACCCGAAATCTCAACCAAATGAGGTCTATAAGGAAAATAAAGTAAAGGTGATGACTTGATACCTCCAAATAATGCGAACTGAGGTAGATTTCTGATTCCCACTGCTCCAAGTCTCTTGCCCTCCAAGTTCTTCCTTTCCAAAAACCTCCTTTCTAAAGCTTTAGACACACAAGGATGAAACACCACACGAATTAGGGTTTTTTGAGCTCTCAAAGGCCTATATAGAGGACAAAGGAGGCTTAGGCTTCCTTAAACAGGCTGTAAAACCTCGGGATCTAGGTTTTCTTCTTCCATCTCCTACTCGTCGAGTTCTTCATGGACTTGATGAGTAGGCCACTAAATACGCGATCCTACCCCGCTGCTACTTGACGAGTAGGGCAACCAACTTGTCGAGTAGATCTTAAAACCAAATAAAATTTCATCTAAATCAATACCTATGAATCGGGGCGTTACAATTCTCCTTCACATGAACTAGACTTCACCCACGAAGTCTGTTGGAGTAAATAATGTCGGGTAATGCTCGCACATCTTCGCCTCCGGCTCCCATGTCTTCTCGGATCCCCTCCGATGTTCCCATTGCACCTTCACCAAAGGTATTTCTTTGTTTTATAAAATCTTCTTCTTCTCCAAGATGGCCACAGGCCTCTCCACATAGTTCAGGCGCTCATCGACATGAATATCATCCAACGATACTACCGCCTCCTGGTCCACAATGCACTTTCGCAATTGCGAAACATGGAACATGTTGTGAATTCGGCTGAGCTCCTCCGGTATCTCTAGCCTATAAGCCACCTTGCCAACCCTAGAAGTGATCCTGAATGGCCTGATATAACGGGGACCCAATTTTACCCTCTTCCTGAAGCGGATCACACCCTTCCAGGGTGAGACCTTCAGAAGTACCATGTCACCAACCTAAGACTATAAATCCGATCGACGTCTATCAGCGTAACTCTTCTGCGGACTCTGAGCGGTCTATAGCCGTTGTATGATCTGCTGGATCTTTTTGGTAGTCTGCAAGACTACCTCCGTCCGGCCCATCACTCTGTGTCCAACCTCTCCCCAATAATCTGGGGTTCTACATCTCCGACCATACAACAGCTCAAAAAGCGGGGTGCCAATACTGGAATGATAGTTGTTGTTGTAGGCGAACTCTGCAAGCGGCAGGTGGGAATCCTAACTCCCATCGAAGTCAATGACGCATTCCCTCAACATATCTTCAAGGGTCTGTATGGTTTGCTCACTCTGTCCATCGGTCTGCGGATGGAACGTTGTACTAAAGTGCAACCGTGTACCCAGTTCCTCATGGAACTTCTGCCAAAAACAGGAAGTAAACCTGGCATCCCGATCGGAAATGATGGAGACCGGAACTCCATGGCCAGAGACAATCTCGCTGACATACATATCGGCCAATTTCTCAACCGGCGAACTCTCCCGTATGGCCAAGAAATGGGCACTTTTGGTGAACCGATCCACGATGACCCATATAGCATCGAACCCCTTCGTTGTTCTAGGCAACCTCGTAATGAAGTCCATCATGATCTGCTCCCATTTCCACATGGGAATCTCCAGCGGCTATAGCTTACCATGCGGTCTCTGATGCTCAAGCCTTGACCATCCTACAGGTCAGGCACCTCTCAATAAACCAAGTGATTTCTTGCTTCATATCGGGCCACCAGTAACTCAAACTTGGATCGCGGTACATCTTGGTGGCCCCCGGGTGTGTAGAAAAATGAGACTTATGAGCCTCTTCCATCACTGTCTACTAGACCCCTCCAGACATCGGAACCCAAACCCGACCGTGTCGGGTTAATAATATGTGGCTATCCTGAACAACCCGGGCGCTCTCGCCCTTAATCCCCTCCAACTTTCAATTCTCTGGTCTCATACCCTCAACCTGAGCATCCCTAATCAAGCTCACAAGTGGGCAATCTACCGTTATCCTCATACACATTGTCAGGGTAGAAGACCCAGCTGACTTGCAGCTCAAAGCGTCCGCAACCACATTCACTTTACCAGGATGGTAAAGGATCTCACAATCATAATCCTTGACAACATCCAGCCACCTGCGCTGTCTCATGTTCAGGTTCGGCTGATCTATGATGTGTCTCAAACTCTTGCGATCCGTGTATATAGTGTAACGGACCCCGTATAGATAATGACTCCAAATCTTGAGAGCAAATACCACTGCTCCCAACTCAAGATCGTGTGTAGGGTATCTCGTCTCATGCGGCTTTAGCTACCGCGATGCGTAGGCTATCACTCGTCCCCTCTGCATGAGGACTGCCCCCAAGCCTGTGATGGATGCATCACAAAATATTACAAAATCCTCAACTCCCTCGGGGAGCGTCAACACTGGCGCCTCACATAAACACCGTCGAAGGGTCTCAAACGCCCTCTTCTACTTAGGGCCCCACTGGAAATCCACCCCCTTCCTCGTTAGACGAGTGAGTGGTAGTGCAATCCTGGAGAAATCTCGAATGAATCTCCGATAGTACCCTGCTAATCCCAAGAAACTCCTGATGTCTGAGGGGGATTTTGGAATCTCCCACTGCATAACTGCCTCGACCTTGGCCGGGTCGACCAAAATCCCCTCCTGGTTAACGAGATGTCCGAGGAACTGGACCTCTCGTGACCAAAACTCACACTTCGAGAACTTGGCATACAGTCGTTCTCGCCGCAGAACCTCCAACATCTCCCTGAGGTGCTCCTCGTACTGCTCTCGGGTCTTGGAATACACCAAGATATCATCTATAAACACAATGACTGAGCGATCGAGCATCGGTCTGCAGACTCGGTTCATCAAAACCATGAACACTGTCGGGGCGTTAGTGAGCCCAAACGGCATCACCACGAACTCCTAATGAACATAATGAGTCTGAAACACAGTCTTCTCCACGTCTTCATCCCTCACTCTGACCTGGGGAAACTCGGATCTCAAATCGATCTTGGAAAACAAAGATGCACCCTGCAGTTGATCGAAAATATCATCTATCCTCGGGAGTGTATAATGGTTCTTCACCGTGAACTTGTTCAACTCCCTATAGTCAATGCACATCATGTGAGAACCGTCCTTCTTCCTGACGAAGAGGATCGGTGCTCCCCAAGGAGAACTACTCGGGCGAATAAACTGCTTACCCAGCAGCTCCTGCAACTGAGATGCCAACTCCTGCATCTCTGGCAGTGCCATACGGTACGACGCCTTAGCGATAGGGGCCGCACCCGGCACTAGATCAATTCTGAACTCTACCTTCCTCTCCGGAGGCACTCCGGGTAACTCCTCTGTAAATACATCAGCAAACTCTCTAACCACTGGAACCTCCAAAACTGAAGCATGATCCCCAATCCGCGTATCCATCACATACGCTAGACAATCGGCATACCCGTTCTAAATGAACTGCCGAGCTCTGGCAGCTGAACAAAACCCTGCTCCGTCTCTGGTGCCCTCACCATACACCACCAGTTCTCCCCCACTTGGGGTTCGAATAACCACTCGTTGTCCCTCATAGTCGATCATGGCACCAAACTGACTGAGCCAATCCATCCCTACGATCACACATACTTCCCCCATGGGAATAGGAATCAAATCTATCTGTAAGGATACCCCCGGAAATCTCCAATTCGCATCCCTAGTAGACCGAAGAAGCAGAAACCCCGTGCTCATTGGCGATCGAAACTCACAACAGACACTCACGCTCATCTACTGACACACTGAATTCTCTACTAAAAGTCTGAGATACAAACGACCGACTCACCCCCGAGTCGAATAAAACCAAAACAAGCAAATAATTTACTAAAAACGTACCAGCAACCACATCCGGTGCTGCCTTGGCATCCTCGGCCATAAGCTGGAAGGCACACCCTTGAGCCCTCGGAGGCTCCACCTTGACTGCAATCCCATCCCTAATCCTCAATGTAGCCGGTGCGGATCCCTATGCCAGCTTGGCGGCAAGCTGCGGCCAGTTGGTCTTCACGTGACCAACCTGATGACAATGGTAACAAATCCCCATATCTGCTGGAGGGGCAGACTGGCGACAGTCCCTAGCATAATGCCCCTCCTTGCCACATTTGTGGCAATCACCTCTTGCTCGACAAACCCCAGAATGACCCCTGCCACACTTTCCACATGTGCGGCTCTGTTGACCCCCGGTCCGAGTATCAGCGGTCTTGGACCGCTTAGGTGTCGGCTGAGACTGTGATGGAACCTGACGCTGCTCCTTCAACTGCAACTCTATCTCCAACTCAGGCCGCCTCGCGGCTTCCTGAAGATCCAAGAGAGTCTCACAACGTTGCGTAGCAACAAACTATCGAATATCAGTCTTGAGAATACTCAGATAACGAGTCATCTGAGACTACCCTGAAGCAAACTTTGGGCAAAACATAGCCCTCTCCGTGAACATACGAGTGATCTCCATCACTGACTCCCCATCATGCTGCAATGTTAAAAACTCCTGAGCAAGCCGCTCTTGCTCAACGCGTGGAACGTAGCAGGTGCGAAACATATCCTGGAACTGCTCCCAAGTAACAGAAGCTCGTTGATCATCAGTGTACGACCCTGTCATCAATCTCCACCATTCCTTTACCCCAAGCCTCAGCAGGTTCAAGCCACACCTGACCTTCTGGTCAGCAGGACATGAACACGTGAAGAAATAGCCCTCCACGTCAGATAACTACCCCATAGCCCTTATCGCATCCTGTGTACCATCAAACGTCGGGGGCTTCGTGTTATCGAAGTCCCGATACTGGAAATCCCTGGCGGCTCCTCCTCCAACCCCTGCTACGGTTACAACCGATGTGGCTGCAGTGGCAGCTGTATCTGCTAGAGCTTCATACCGCTCATCAAAGTACTCAACCATCGCGGTCTTAATCGACCCAAACATCTCTGGAAGTTGTGCTTGGAACGCCGCAACAATCTCATCGTGCAGAATCTCTCGGATCCTGGCATCTAACTCCTCTGTCCCTATCTGTACCACGGGCTCAGGTGCTACCGGCACCTGTGACCCTCCGTCCCTCAACCCTGATCTTGATTCCGACCCTAATCTGGATCCAGAAGTAAAACGTCTGGTCACTACCATACTGAAAAATATAACTAAGACATCAGATAAATGGCATGATATCGGGAGACCAATTCCCATAACCCTAGGGGTTATGACTTCCTTGCTACGCATATGGGTCCTATGCTTTCAGTAGTATGGGCCCATACTACCTTCCACACCTACTCATATTTGTCTCAAGTATCACCACAACGCCCTAACACTATCATCAACAGAATATGCGCTCAACCCTTACTCCTGGGGAATATCGACTATCTCGCAGCTGGTCTCACAGTTTCTCACAGCTCACTCATCCATGAAACTTTCACCAACCCTGCAACACTAGTGTATGCTAGCCACACATAATGCTAGAACTGATAGACTTTTGAATGTCCAATCCTACACTAAAGTCGAATCAGACATTCTCAGGCTACAAGATCTTGATTATACACAGCCGTGATGCATACACTAAACATCTACAGTTATGATGTCAATTCCATATACAAGAGACCCTAGGCTAGTAGGCATCATAAAATCACGCAAATCTTATCATGCGATTCCTGAAGACTCCTAGCCTAGCACTAGCATGTTGTTCTATCATATCATAATATCAAATAACTATATGGTATTTTGGGGTTTACTTATAGGTTTCGGGTGATCGTACCCTCTGCATCCTCCATCCTTTATTTTGAAAACCATTTTAGTATCTATTCTGAAAATTCCCTTGATTTGAGACTGGATTCACACGAGTATTCCTCCAATTCACTCAAACCAAGGCTCTAATACCAACTTGTCGCATCCAAAAAAATTTATGCCAAATTTAAACTTTTTCAATCATACATAAAACCAAATAGTATTTGTTTGCAAAATGTTTTCAAATCATTATTCATCAGAGTGTCCCAATAACTAGATCAAAATGATGAGGAGCGGTACGGTCACACCTTCGCCTTGCCATGATCTCTTGAAGTACCTAAAACAATAAACTGAAAACTGTAAGCTCGAGGGCCTATTGAGCTACCCCCAAAATACCAATAGCACACTGATATATCATATCAGTAACAGACAATCAATAACATGCATATTAGGTCATCGACCTGACTAGACCGCCCTGCAGGGCCTTCAGTCTATCTGATCCTATCCCGAGCCATCAGCATTACTGGACCGCCATGTGGGCCTGCAGTCTCCCCGGACCGCTCATAGGATATGTTGGCCTTCAGCACAAAGCAGGACCTCCTCAACCCAACCAACAAGCAAATAACCAGGTACGCATAACTAGCATATACTGGCATATACAAACATCAAACATATATATATATCTCACTCATCATCAATCATAGAAATCTCTCGTAACTAGAGCACCAACCTAGCAGGTCACTAACATACCAATCCCTATGGATCATAAGAGCATAATATACTATCTATCATGATTCCGATCTAACAGATCATAACCACATGCAGCGGACCATAACAATAACAACTTAAGGGTCGGCCTTGGTGTCGTAGACCCTATTGATATAGTGAGAATACCTCACCTTGCAGATGTCGACTCGGTAGATGAACCCCAACCCTCGTTTCACTATCAAACACCCCACCACCTATTACCATAATATAATCATACCCATAAGTTCCCAACCTTTCAAGGTATCCTAACAATAAAACTACTCAAACCCTGGTGCAAGTTAAAGTCATTAGTCAAGGTCAACATTCCATGTTGACCCTAACTCGCCGAGTATCCTCGGCTACTCGTCGGGTTCCTTCAGTTTACGATCGAAACCCTTAGGCTGGAGTGACTCGTCGCGGTCCTTCAGTTTAATATCGAAACCCTAAGGCCACTCGTCGGGTTCCTTCTTGCAACTCGATGGTTAAACATGCATACATAAATTAGGGAAACCTCAACCGACTCGTTGAGTGTTCATACAACTCTTCGAGTTCTATGGCAATCTTCATCGGACTCACTGAGTTGTTCATCTAACTCGTCAGGTCCAGGCCTATCTTCATATGACTCTCCGAGTCTCCCTTGCGACTCGCAAAGTTCCTTCAGTCCTTAAGTCATACAGAATCTTTTAAGCCATGCAGTGGCTCCAAATTACGGATCCAAGCTTCTAAGGCATGCATTTCACGTAAAGTTGCAAACTTTACGTGCATGCATGGCTAAAAAGGCTCTTAATGTCAAATCCAAACTCACAATGGGGGTTTCATACTCAAGGAGGCTTCATACATGACCAAGCTCGGAGCTTTATGACTCTAGAACCCAAGGAGGGTCCACATCTGAAGTTACAATTTCATATCTAGCTCATATCCACTATCATCTCAATCAAACCATAAAAACCCAAAATCTCAACCAAATGAGGTCTAGAAGGAAAATGAAGTAAAGGTTACGACTTGATACCTCGAAATGATGCTAACTGAGGTAGATTTCTTATTCCCACGCCTTCCTTGCTCCAAGTCTCTTGCCCTCAAAGTTCTTCCTTTCCAAAAACCTCCTTTCTAAAGCTTAAGACACACAAGGATGAAGCACCACACGAATTAGGGTTTTCTGAGCTCTCAAAGGACTATATAGAGGCCAAATGAGGCTTAGGCTTCCTTAAATAGGGTGCGAAACCCCTGGATCTAGGATTTCTTCTGCCAGCTCCTACTCGTCGAGTTCTTCGTGGGCTCGGCGAGTAAGCTACTAAATACACGATCCCACCCCCTGCTACTCGACGATTAGGGCAACCAACTCGTCGAGTAGATCTTAAAACCAAATAAACTTTCATCTAAATCAATACCTGAGAATCGGTGCATTACAATATGAGTTTGATGTTTAACTTTGGATGGAGTATATCTAAAAGAGCGTGTTAAAAACATTAGTGATTATTAATAAGTCTTATTGGTCTCATAAGATAATATCAATGTATAAGCTTCGACAATGTGTATCCAAATAGGTGCAGTGTGATATAAAAGAACTTTGGATGGTGTACATCCAAAGAAATACAATATATCATATAGGGTGTTTTATTGCACCACCTGCATATTCGATGTTATATAGGTTTGGGATCACTTAGGTGAAAAGTGATACAATATGTACTTTTAGACTGTTTATATCTAAAGTGGTGTAATGTAATGATGTAAAATGATGTTATAAATTTAGTATCTCTTAGGCGTGAAGTGGAATGTTGGGTGATATATATAATGTATATTTCGTGATATTCATTGGTGAGGAGTGTCACACCCCAAAACCAAGAATGGCGGAAACGTTCTGGGGCGGAGGACGTCATGTAAAGTATCACAACACAGTAAATGTAAATAAGCAAACAACATCATCCATTGCATTAAATATAAAATTTTAATACAAGCGTGTTCCGTACAGTTTTAGACACCAAAAATATAATGTAAATCAAAATAATATGATGAGTCTTGAATGCGCTCCATCTTCTCAAAAGCTAGCATCGGTACCTGTCTACTGATGACCTGAGAATACAAGTTATTTTGAAAGAGTTTATCAGCGTTAAGCTGGTGAATTCATAAGTATTTTAGTGTCGAGGTTTGTTATCAAAACGTTTAAACCTGTCGCAAGTATGAGTTGTAAATGTATGTAAGTGTTTGTAAAAGTTTGAATCTCTCAGAAAAACCTATATTTTCTGTTAAACTAGCCCTCTACCAAGGCTTAACTGTTTTGTATGCTCGTTTGATGTAAAAGTGTGTAATTTCCCAAGTATAACTATCATTTAACAAAATATAGTTTGTACATTAAAGTTTAAGTGAGGTTATCACCAAAATGTAATGGGTAAATTATTGTAGTACTGTAGTTTTGTTTTATAGGAACTACTGCTGTACTAACTACCTTAAACCGGGTTTATATTAAGGTATCATGTGATAAATTGCACCATACTATCGACTGGTAACATCGACAACGTATAGTCGAAAATAAGGTATGATGTTTGGCACCCGCAGACCTGTCGGTCCCACTGTAGCTAGCCGCGAGGTGTAGGATAGTCAATCCAATATAGATCTATACGCAAACTCACGCTCTCCCTCCAAGAGACTCTGGCTACAAATCGGTTCATGTCAATTAAGACATGCTCCCATACAGTGGATCACAATTGTTAACGTATTCGTGTATATGCAATATAATGTTACTTGTTCTAGTATCGTTGTATATGTTCTCTTAGTAATAAGTATTGACTCCTGAATGAACTGACTCGTTGATCTAGAAATTGTAGTAGTATGATCCCGTGTTACCCCGATGGTAACTTACTAACGAGGTGCTGATAAGTATGAATATGGAAGTACTTTTATGTCAATACATGTATATATGATATATAACTAATATTGAAACGACCCTCGGATGGTCACCCGAAATTCCACCAGATCACATCCAAATCGAGGAAAAGGAAATAGGATAGGTGGCTTTCCTAAGCCCTTTAAACATTATTTATACAGCTATACATATATGGGCATGCAAATTTATAGGTAGTAAAACAAGGTTTACAATAAAGCATTTGATAAGTAAAAGAGTTTGTAAAACATTTTGAAGTAAAATAGTTTGAACAGTGATAAAATCATTGGTTTCCTAGTTACTAATCACATGTGATTAATGCAATCACATGTGATCGAAGCAATAACTATAAGTGTTTAACTTGTATTCCCCCCCCCCCCCATAAAGTATTTAAAACATTTAAAAGCATTTCAAAGGTTGAATAAAGGGGTATGAACTCACTTGGAAGCTTGAAGATAGCGAGATCGAAAACCGGGCAGAGTTTCGTCTCGGGAAACGGATTTTTCTCGGGATTCTCGGGAATCTCGGGAGTAAAATCGACTCTCGGGACTTGAGCAAAAAGACCAGAGCTTCGGGTTTGAACGGGCACGGAAATCGAGGCAAGATCGTGAGAGAAAGAGAGAAAATGAACAAATTTTTCGGAAAGGCTCGCATCCCTTTTATAGGGGTGCTGAACCGCCTCCGAACGCGGGGCGTACGGGCGTACGCAGCGCGTACCCGTACGTCATCGCTTACGTATTTCGGATGGAGCGGGACGGATGGGACGGCGGGTCGGATAGCTTCGCATAGGGCGACGTGGACGATCCGAGGCCGTGGCCTCGAGTACGCGGGGCGTACGGGGGTACGCGGCGCGTACCTCGGCCCTAGGCAGACTCCTCTTCGGATAATACCGAAATTTTAATAAAAGTTATATATAAATCATTTATCAAACTTCAAAAATTCATATTTCCTTCATACGAACTCCGTTTTCGACATTCTTTATATCCCCGCGAAGGTGAGACTACGATCTACAACTTTCGTTTAGATTCCGTTGGCAAATTCCGAAATTATTTTTATTATTTATTTATTAAAATGACGTGATTAAGGAATCTCTTTAAAAATTCTTAACTTCTTTATCTGACGTCGGTTTTTTCCAGACTTTTTACCGTTGAAATACCATTGTCGAGCCCTTCGATTCTCGTTTAGGTCATTCCGGCCAAATGTCGCTCGATCTCCGTTTCGAGTTTTTAGCTGTCTGTTGCTAAGCTGAACTTGGAAAAAATCATAATTTCACTATACGAAGTCGGATTTGGGCGTTCTTTTTACGTACGATCATGGTTTAATGATATTTAAACATAGAAGAATTTAAATAGAAACTTTTTGGACATTTTATTATCAAAGTTAATTTTATTAACTCAAAAATGTTTACAATACTTGACCTATTAGGCCATTAGAAAGAGTTGAAATATCGGGTTGTCACATCATCCCCCCGTTAGAGGGAATTTCGTCCCGAAATTCAAAGTAAGAGAACACTCGTGGATTAGGGAAACAGATGTGGGTACTTGTGTTGTATCTGATCTTCGCGTTCCCATGTGAATTCAGGTCCCCGCTTAGCGTTCCAGCGAACCTTCACGATGGGTATGCGACTTTGTTTTGTTTGCTTGACCTCTCGGTCCATGATTTCTACTGGTTCTTCCACAAAATTGAGGCTCTCGTTGATCTCGATCTCGTCGAGTGGGATTACGAGAGTCTCGTCGGATAGACACTTTTTCAAGTTAGATACGTGGAATGTAGAATGTACGTTACGAAGTGCGCCTAGTAGATCGAGTTTGTAAGCTACGGGGCCGACTCTTGCAAGAATTTCGAAAGGCCCTATGTACCTCGGATTAAGCTTCCCACGCTTGCCGAAGCGTATCAAGCCCTTCCAGGGTGAGACTTTGAGAAGGACTCGGTCTCCCACCTGAAATTCCAAAGGTTTCCTTCGTTTATCTGCGTAGCTCTTCTGTCGGTCTCTAGAGGCTTTCAATCGTTCACGGATCTGAACGATCTTCTCTGTCGTTTCCCGGATGATTTCCGGACCGGTAAGAGTAATGTCGGAAGCTTGCCCCCTTGCTAGTTGGGTATCACCCACCTCAGCCCAGCACAGAGGGGATCTGCACTTTCGGCCGTAGAGGGCTTCAAATGGAGAAGCCTTGATGCTCGTGTGATAATTGTTATTATAGGAAAACTCGACAAGGGGTAAATGAGTATCCCATGCCTTCCCAAAGTCAATCACGCAGGCTCGCAACATATCTTTCAGTGTTTGGATGGTCCTCTCACTCTGTCCGTCGGTCTGCGGATGGTAGGCTGTGCTCATGTCTAGCCTTGTTCCTAGGGAATGTTGTAGTGATTTCCAAAATCTCGAGGTAAACCTACTATCTCTATCGGAGATAATGGACATAGGTACACCATGTATCCGTACGATTTCCCTAATGTATGTCCTCGTAAGTTTCTCCATCTTGTCGGTTTCTTTGATAGGCAGGAAGTGCGCAGACTTGGTTAATCTATCAACGATGACCCATATGGTGTCAAGTCCACCCGTTGTCTTGGGCAACTTGGTTATGAAATCCATAGTGATCCACTCCCACTTCCATTCCAGGATCTCTGGTTGTTGCAATAAACCAGAGGGCTTCTAGTACTCGACCTTAACCTTTGCGCAAGTAAGGCATTTACTCACGAAGGTTGCAATCTCTGCTTTCATATTAGGCCACCAGTATAGCTTTTTAAGATCCAGATACATCTTATCTGAACCTGGGTGGACGGAATACCGAGTGTTGTGCGCCTCGGTCATGACCAAGTCTCGGAAACCACCGTGTTTCGGTGTCCAGATCCGATCCATGAAATATAAGGCTCCATCACCCTTGACTTCTAAATTCTTGTCCACTCCTCTGAGGGATTCACTCGTCACATTTTCAGGTTTCATGGCTTCAAGTTGGGCCGTCTGAATTTTATTAGACAAGTGTGAATGGATGGTTATTGACAATGACTTGATTTTTCGACCAGAATATTCCTTCCGACTTAGGGCGTCTGCTACTACGTTGGCTTTACCCGGATGATAACGAATATCGCATTCGTAATCACTGAGTAGCTCGACCCACCGTCGTTGTCTCATGTTGAGCTCCTTTTGATCGAAAATGTGTTGTAAACTCTTGTGGTCGGTAAAGATAGTGCTTTTCGTTCCATACAATTAATGTCTCTAGATCTTCAGAGCAAACACCACTGCTCCTAGTTCAAGATCGTGGGTCGTGTAGTTAACCTCGTGTGTCTTCAACTGTCTCGAGGCATAGGCGATGACCTTACCTCACTGCATCAGAACACACCCGAGCCCTTGGTTCGATGCATCGCAATAGACTACGAAGTCTTCTATCCCTTCGAGGAGAGATAGTATTGGCGCGGTGCACAAGGCTCGCTTGAGCGTTTGGAACGCTCTCTCTTGTTTCTCTTCCCAGTCAAAGGCCATGCCATTCTGGGTCAGGGTTGTAAGAGGTTTCGCTATTCGGGAGAAGTTCTGAATGAATCTGCGGTAGTAGCCAGCAAGACCTAGAAATTGACGAATTTCTGTCGGCGTCTTAGGTGCTGACCAGTTCTCAATGGCTTTAATTTTGGCTGGGTCCACGTGGATTCCCTCTTCGCTTACCACGTGTCCTAAGAATTCGACTCTTCGGATCCAAAATTCACATTTCGAGAACTTCGCATAAAGTTTCTCTTTTCGTAACGTCTCTAGAATTTGTCGCAGGTGATCGCCATGCTCTTTCTTACTTCGGGAGTAGATCAGGATGTCGTCAATGAAAACGATGACGAACTAATCCAAATAAGGTCGGCATACTCTATTCATTAGATCCATGAAGACTGCTGGCGCATTGGTCAATCCGAATGGCATCACCACGAACTCGTAATGTCCGTAACGAGTTCGGAAGGCTGTCTTCGGCACATCCTCCTCCAGCACTCGTAACTGGTGATATCTGGATCTCAGATCAATCTTAGAAAAATAGTTCGCCCCTTGCAGTTGGTCAAATAGATCGTCTATGCGAGGCAGAGGGTAACGATTCTTGACCGTTAGTTTGTTGAGTTCTCTGTATTCAATACACATACGAAATGATCCGTCTTTCTTCTTAACGAACAGGACCGGTGCTCCCCAAGGTGAGAAGCTTGGTCTTATGAAGCCCTTGCTGAGCAGTTCGTTAAGTTGACCAGAGAGTTCCTGCATCTCAGCCGGTGCTAAACGGTAGGGCGACTTGGCTACTGGGGTAGCTCCTGGGACTAAGTCGATTCTGAACTCGACCTATCGTTGCGGAGGTAACCCGGGTAGTTCTTCTGGAAAAATGTCGGGGAAGTCGCTCACTACAGGGATGTTCTTTAGTTCTTTCGTTTCGAGGCTCGTGTCGACGACGTGAGCAAGGAATGCATGGTATTCCTTACGCAGATACTTCTGTGCTTGAATACTTGATATGATGCGAAGACTTGCACTGGGTTTGTCGCCATAGACTATAAGAGTTTCGTTAGACGGAAGGTTTAGACGGACTGCTTTCTCGTAGCACATGATGTCGGCGCGGTGAAGGCTTAACCAATCCATGCCAACGATAACGTCGAAACTCTTTATTGAGACTGGCATGAGGTCGATTGGGAATGAATGGTTATCTAGAGTTAGGGTACAACCTAAATATATGCTACTCGTACTTTCAGTTTTTCCATTAGCCATTTCTACTGTGAATAGTTCTTTGAGTGCGTGCGGTGGTTGATTAAGCATGCGAGTAAATTTATGGTTTACGAAGCTTCGCTCCGCTCCACTATCGAATAGAATGCATGCATAGGAGTCATCGAGGAGGAACGTACCAGTCACCACTGTCGGGTCAGCAACTGCCTCCCCGTGGCCTATCGCTAGTACCCTCCCTGCTCCGTCAGCATTTTTCGCCTTGGGGCAGTCCCTCTTATAGTGGCCTGTTTCGCCACATCCATAGCAGGTCGGGCTCGCGCCAGAGCCGGGGACTTGGGCGATCGGTCTCGCCGAAGATTTACAGAAACGGACTGTGTGTCCTCTCCTGTAGCAGTTAGAGCACTGCATTTCATGGCAGGGGCCATTGTGGTGGTAGTTGCATTTGTTGCACTTGGGCGAACTTCCAGCATACCCACCCACCAGAGTAGTAGTAGCAGTAGCAGGGGTTATTGCGGCATGTATTGCCACAATTTGCTGCTTTTTGGCAGCCTGTTGCTTCTTCTTTTCATCCCAAAATTTCCGCTTAGTATCAGCGGGTTTGGAGGGTTCCGGGATGGATAGGGTGGTTGTGGTTGCAGGGGTTTTGACTCCATGGTCAATGAGTTGTTGTGCCAACCGTTTGGCACTGTCGAAGGTAGCGGGGTTTGATGCTAGAACATTCCCCTGATACGGAGGCACAAGCCCCCATATGTACCTTTCGATCTTTTTCCCTTCAGTGGGAACCATATTAGGGCAGAGGGCCACCAGTTCGCTGAATCTGGCGGTGTAAGCGACAATGTTGGTGCCCTTCATGGTCAGGCTCCAAAGCTCCTGCTCTAGTTTCTGGATCTCGCCCCTCGGGCAGTATTCCTCAATCATGAGGTCTTTCATCGTTTCCCAGCCTATGTCGTTGGCTACGACGAGAGTTAGAGATTTAACGTGGCCATTCCACCACGTCAAGGCCTTTCCTTCAAAGGTGCATGCGGCGTATTTCACTTTGCTCGCAGCAGGGCATGAACAAATTTCGAAGACCGCTTCAGTCTTCTCGAACCATTACGAGAGAGCAATGACTCCGCCGGTCCCATGAAAGGACTTCGGCTTGCAGTTGGTGAAATCCTTGTAAGAGCACTCTCTCGAGCGCACAGGGGTTTCAACTGGGATTGATTCCACAGGGGTTCCACCTCTACTGGCATCAGAAGAGTGATACTGAGCCATGGCAGTTGCCACTGCTGCAGCTACGGCAGCATTTAGGGCTGCAGTATCGATGACCGGAGGCGGAGGAGGTGGTGGTGCAGGATTATTCCTGGGAGATTTGCGAGGAGGCATCTTTCAGCTATAAGTTTATAAAGGTAAGAAAAATGGTAAGAATCATTTTGTAAGCAACGTGAGAGTGATACATGGACTAACTAACCATAGCCCAACAGTTGAATGAGTGTTTGAAATCACAACAAGAAATATTAGTAGGAAAACACAAGTGTATAGATTTTTCCCACAATTTAGATAGATTTCAATAATACTGGTATTACTGATGTAATAAGTTCAAGGAAAATCGACCTAACAGTAGGTCTTACATCATACCATATAGAAAAGTTTGACAGTTCTTAGATTCCTAATTAGAGTACTGAAAGTTAGGAATATTTTACAGACAAGTGCTACTTAGAGCACAAATGTTAAAGGCTAATCCTTAACCCTAAAGATAATGATGTACTAGACATCATCTAACGGCGATGAATATTCCTCAGGAGAACCCTAAGGTCTCTCATTTGACGGACCACCTCTTGAAGGTGTTGCTCATGAGCACTTTGGCGAGCTCGGAGTTCCATGACTTCAGCTTGAGAGGCAACCAGATGTTGCTGTAGGGTTTCATTGGTTCTCCGGGTCCGTTCCATGTCTTCTTCAAGACGGCAGATGCGGACTGTGTTGACACCTGAGTTGGCATCAATCTCCATGACTCGGTAGATGGCTGCTCAACATTACGAGCTATTCTGCGGATAATGACAGGCAGGGCTCGGTCAGCAGAGCCACCATTGCTGACGTTGTAAAAGCTTCGGTCCCCAAAGTATGGTAAGGGTTGACCCTGTTCATCACTCCAACGATTCAAGTTGTTTGCCCATAAGGGAGTAGGACCTGGAAAAGCTGGTCGAGGGTTGTTGTTCGGGGGTTGACCTACGAGCGATAGGTTGTTGACTTCAGGCTCAGAGTCTGATCCATCTGAGAAGCCTTCAGCTTGATGATCATCCAACGGAATTTGGTGTTCATTGCCAGACTCTGCTTTGAGCATTCCTATGTTGCCTTCATTTGGAAAGTATGGGTCGTCGTGATGGAATCCAGCCATTTAAATCTACGCGAAAAGAGAGGTATAAAGATATAGTATGTATGTAGTTAATAGAACAAAATACACCTATAGTATTTTAAGTTTAAGTTCCACTAATCTTTTTGTGGCATTGTTGGTAAGTTTTTAGACTTGTTAACACATCACAACTATTCTAGGGCATATGCTAATCACTCCTCGGACCAGCATAGTTGATCAGGCTATGCCATTCCCAGGACTGAACATACATCCCCTAGCTTACCTGTGATATTTAACAATCGTAATACTCTTGTTCTTGTCGTTGTGACACTGGTTTTAGTATGAATGCAGACTAGTATACTTAATTAACTATTTTAGTATTTAAAGTATAGACTCTTGGTCAGAGTGTTTTAATCCCAAATGGGTTTATAGTTTAGTATATCTTTTATGGGTTGATATACTTGCTTCACTATAAACAATGCTCTGATACCAATCTGTCACACCCCAAAACCAAGAATGGCGGAAACGTTCTGGGGCGGAGGACGTCATGTAAAGTATCACAACACAGTAAATGTAAATAAGCAAACAGCATCATCCATTGCATTAAATATAAAATTTTAATACAAGCGTGTTTCGTACAGTTTTAGACACCAAAAATATAATGTAAATCAAAATAGTATGATGAGTCTTGAATGCGCTCCATCTTCTCAAAAGCTAGCATCGGTACATGTCTACTGATGACCTGAGAATACAAGTTATTTTGAAAGAGTTTATCAGCGTTAAGCTGGTGAATTCATAAGTATTTTAGTGTTGAGGTTTGTTATCAAAACGTTTGAACCTGTCGCAAGTATGAGTTGTAAATGTATGTAAGTGTTTGTAAAAGTTTGAATCTCTCAGAAAAACCTATATTTTCTGTTAAAGTAGCCCTCTACCAAGGCTTAACTGTTTTGTATGCTCGTTTGATGTAAAAGTGTGTAATTTCCCAAGTATAACTATCATTTAACAAAATATAGTTTGTACATTAAAGTTTAAGTGAGGTTATCACCAAAATGTAATGGGTAAATTATTGTAGTACTGTAGTTTTGTTTTATAGGAACTACTGCTGTACTAACTACCTTAAACCGGGTTTATATTAAGGTATCATGTGATAAATTGCACCATACTATCGACTGGTAACATCGACAACGTATAGTCGAAAATAAGGTATGACGTTTGGCACCCGCAGACCTGTAGGTCCCACTGTAGCTAGCCGCGAGGTGTAGGATAGTCAATCCAGTATAGATCTATACGCAAAATCACGCTCTCCCTCCAAGAGACTCTGGCTACAACTCGGTTCATGTCAATTAAGACATGCTCCCATACAGTGGATCACAATTGTTAACGTATTCGTGTATATGCAATATAATGTTACTTGTTCTAGTATCGTTGTATATGTTCTCTTAGTAATAAGTATTGACTCCTGAATGAACTGACTCGTTGATCTAGAAATTGTAGTAGTATGATCCCGTGTTACCCCGATGGTAACTTACTAACGAGGTGCTGATAAGTATGAATATGGAAGTACTTTTATGTCAATACATGTATATATGATATATAACTAATATTGAAACGACCCTCGGATGGTCACCCGAAATTCCACCAGACCACATCCAAATCGAGGAAAAGGAAATAGGATAGGTGGCTTTCCTAAGCCCTTTAAACATTATTTATATAGTTATACATATATGGGCATGCAAATTTATAGGTAGTAAAACAAGGTTTACAATAAAGCATTTGATATGTAAAAGAGTTTGTAAAACATTTTGAAGTAAAACAGTTTGAACAGTGATAAAATCATTGGTTTCCTAGTTATTAATCACATGTGATTAATGCAATCACATGTGATCGAAGCAATAACTATAAGTGTTTAACTTGTATTCCCCCCCCCCCCCCCCCCCATAAAGTATTTAAAACATTTAAAAGCATTTCAAAGGTTGAATAAAGGGGTATGAACTCACTTGGAAGCTTGAAGATAGCGAGATCGAAAACCAGGCAGAGTTTCGTCTCGGGAAACGGATTTTTCTCGGGATTCTCGGGAATCTCGGGAGTAAAATCGACTCTCGGGACTTGAGCAAAAAGACCAGAGCTTCGGGTTTGAACGGGCACGGAAATCGAGGCAAGATCGTGAGAGAAAGAGAGAAAATGAACAAATTTTTCGGAAAGGCTCGCATCCCTTTTATAGGGGTGTTGAACCGCCTCCGAACGCGGGGCGTACGGGCGTACGCAGCGCGTACCCGTACGTCATCGCTTACGTATTTCGGATGGAGCGGGACGGATGGGACGGAGGGTCGGATAGCTTCGCATAGGGCGACGTGGACGATCCGAGGCCGTGGCCTCGAGTACGCGGGGCGTACGGGGGTACGCGGCGCGTACCTCGGCCCTAGGCTGACTCCTCTTCGAATAATACCGAAATTTTAATAAAAATTATATATAAATCATTTATCAAACTTCAAAAATTCATATTTCCTTCATACGAACTCCGTTTTCGACGTTCTTTATATCCCCGCGAAGGTGAGACTACGATCTACAACTTTCATTTAGATTCCGTTGGCAAATTCCAAAATTATTTTTATTATTTATTTATTAAAATGACGTGATTAAGGAATCTCTTTAAAAATTCATAACTTCTTTATCTGACGTCGGTTTTTGCCAGACTTTTTACCGTTGAAATACCATTGTCGAGACCTTCGATTCTCGTTTAGGTCATTCCGGCCAAATGTCGCTCGATCTCCGTTTCGAGTTTTTAGCTGTCTGTTGCTAAGCTGAGCTTGGAAAAAATCATAATTTCACTATACGAAGTCGGATTTGGGCGTTCTTTTTACGTACGATCATGGTTTAATGATATTTAAACATAGAAGAATTTAAATAGAAACTTTTTGGACATTTTATTATCAAAGTTAATTTTATTAACTCAAAAATGTTTACAATACTTGACCTATTAGGCCATTACAAAGAGTTGAAATATTAGGTTGTCACAAGGAGTCTGAATCATATAACAAATATTATATGATAGGGTATTCGGTGGTTAACATAATTGTGTGATTATACATGATTGGGTGTATATGGAGTTGGGTGAAAGGCATGGGGAAATTTTAATTAAGCGGGTGTTGAATTATTTATATAATCAATGTTCTGATTATTATGAACAATGTCATTAGAGATACACACTAAGCTCTTTGTAGCTTACTTTTGTAGTTGAGTTCCTTTCAAGTTCAAGTAGACTCGATAGAGTAATATGAAGTTGGCAACGCCTAACTTGGATCCTTATATTGTTACAATTAGTATGATAATTTTGATAACTACTTGTATCTAGTTGTTTGACATAAATGTACATAAGATGATTTAAATAATAATAATAATAATAATAATAATAATAATAATAATAACAATAAAATAGCGGGTGTACTCTGTGTTAAAAGTTAGGTATTGTATATTGGTTGATGTCTAGAAACATTTTGCATTGCTCGTTTAGATAATGATACAGGTGGTTAAATCATATCATTGTTTCTACACCAAAGAATATCCCCACATTCAAAGTAAAACTGTTTACTCCCATGTTGTGTATTTGGGTCGATTATACTAAATCCATTTAGATTAGTTATTGGGAATAACTTTAAACTTTATATGGTATCTCGTTGTTTATTGGACTGTTTAAAATTGCGTTTGGATTAGTTTATTTCTAGCAATATTTGCACCACCTAGTTTGATTCCAACACCTAAAGATTATGATGATGGGGGAATATGTGTATTCTTAAGAGAAAATTACAAATTTAGCCATTTTCCTTGATCTTTTTGCAAAAAATAGCCAAAAAAACTCAACACTATAAAATAGTCATCAAAATCGCAGATGGATTACAACCATATGCGATTTTGAGTGTTGATCTGTGAATGTGTAAATATTTAAAGTGTGTTTATGCATTATAAGTTGTACGTTCGCACATAGATAGGATCATCTACGACCACCTACCATGTAAGTTTTTCCAGAATATAAATTCCTAAATTTCTTTTGGAACCTTAATTTTTATTTATTTTTCTTTTGAAAAACTTTTTCAAACCTTTCAGAGGAAGCTATGCATCACAAATCAAGTTCTAACTATACAAAAAACATACTATGAAAAATACTTATATAATTTGAAGATGCATCAGAAATCATTTTTATAACATAAATCATATGTATACCGTTGTCTAACATATTTATTTTATTCATAGTCTTCTAAAGATCATCGAAGGTGAACTTCCACAAGTAACTATCTAATGGATTCGTCAAACCTATCATTTACGTAGTCAAAATTAAAAATAAATAAATAAATAAAATTACCACTGCAAAAGCGCAGATGAAGTGAGAGAAAATCGCAGATAAACTCACTTCATCTGCGAACGTGTGTGGAAGGGGGAGTTGTTTATACCCGAAAAAACCAATGAAAGAAAAAATAATTAACTATGAATGTACAAGTCAACAATGCACGACCATAATTTACAACGTTGTACCTTCACAGATCAACACTCAAAATTGCAAATGCCTCTAATCCGTATGTGATTTTAATGGCTGTTTTTGTAATGTAGAGTTTTTTTGATTATTTTTTTCAAAAAGATTGAGAAAAATAACTAAATTTGTAGTTTTCTCGATTCTTAATCCATGAGTCATGAATCACATATATTATTGTTTTTTTTTTAATTCATGAAATCAGTACCAATTTGACTATATCATCACCCTTTTCATCTCAAAGCACGCATATAGATCACTTTTATTTTAAAACGCAAAAGAAACAATCGATTTGAAATGTCGATCGCCATTTGTTTCTTATTTATTTCTAATGACATTTTTCCTTGTGTGTTAGATGTGATTAAAAATATGCAAAATGATAATTTATTTTTCTAGTTGATCTGAGTATAGATATTAATTCTCACTCAGAAGAGATGATGATTATTTGGTTATACGAAGGTTATTAGTAATAATAATATAAGAAAGAAATTATAAAATGATAATTTTATATGAATAAGAGAATAAATAGAAAGAAATTGTAAGATGATATTTATGTTTTTTTATAATATAAATATAAATAAATTATAAAATCATATTACGCCAAAGATTGTTATTTAGGTCATATCCGTAGATAAAAAAGTTAGACGACTAAAAACTAAAAATATTCCATTTTAAGAACAAAACTATTGATAAAAAGAATACTTAAAATGAAATTTTTGAGCAAATACGTTAACCATTCTTGTAGTTTACTCTTTTTTTTTTATATTATTAATATATATAACTAAATTTTTAAAAACACAACGAGGAACAACTAGTTTTGTGACACTTTGGTACATGTTGGCACAGAATGCAATGCAGTGCACTCGAAGCAAAAGTCGGTGCAAGGAAGCAATCACTCGTACCTGCCACCAGCCACCAAATATATAGACTAAATTACAAAAGTAACCCCTCATGTATTCATTGATATGCAAGTTTGGTCCATATATTTGTCTTGATATCCTTATCTTTCTTGTACAACTAGTTTGTAATGTTAAAAGTCCTTAAGATAACTTAATGACAACACTTCATCAAAAGGATCATGTACACAGGGCACAAGACACGACCTTTTTTTTGTACTATCTTGCTTCTCTACTTAAGTGAATCTCATTTTATTCAATACAACTTTTTCCATTGAGTGTGAATAAATGACATATAAGTTTTTTTTGTATTGTCTTGCTTCTCTACTTAAGTGAATCTCATTTTATTCAATACAACTTTTTCCATTGAGTGTATGAATAAATAACATATAAGTTGGGAAAAAAGTATTGTACGTATAAATCAAGTCAATATACAAATGATAAATAATTGATACAAGTGATTATACTTAATTCTAAAAGTCCAGAAAAATATGTCATAGATTCTCTTTTTATTGCAAGGGTAAACATGGACCAATGAAAACTTCTGATTATTATTATATAATTTTTTCTCAAATTCCTTGGCATACACATAAATTAGTATAAATATTATAAATTATGTCTTAGAATGTCATTAAAGTTATTGCTACCCAAATTTGTATGCACTTACAATTAACAAGTATTTTCTCTAAAAAACAGTCACCTAACTTGAAAATGATTGTTATTTATGAACTGATATATGTACTTGTTACAATTAAAAACAACAAAGAAATCAAATTGAGAAAAACCTATGAAAAGTTGTCAAGATCACTTGCAATTTCGATATTAATTAGTGAAAAGTACTTCTAAGCACTATTTTAATGATTTAATACCATCAAAACTTAATATATTCCATCTCAAGATACTTGAAAGAATTTATAACAGTTATTGTTTATTGATGCTTTTAGACACACAATCTTCTATTTCATCATTGATAAACTAAACAGAAGTGTTATAAACTTACAATCCAGGGACCTTTTCAGCTATTCCTGAATAATACAGGGGTGAAATGAAAAAATCCTTTTAGATTTAATGTCGCCATTGAATTTTCTTACGAAAGAGCAAGAGTGTTAGACAGACTGTCTTTGTTGCTTTGTGGACTCGACAGTCATTTGCCACCCAATTTTCTATTCTTCATGAAGACAATCATTTAATTATTATGAAAATTTTATTCATAAATCACAGAAAACCAAACAAACAAATCCACCAACAGCATTACTTTAATCCTCTCCTCTCTCCTTCACTTCATCATAAACTCCAAAACCCCACTCACTTCTCACCCTTCACACACGGAAACAGAGCAACCTTTTGCAATTTCAAGCAACCCCGACATAAATCCACATTTCCACAAGCTTGATTTCATCTGGGTTTTGAATCTCGTTATCAATCGAACATCAAATTCCAAATCAGATCAAGATTCAAAGCTCTGTTTTTGTGTTTTGATTGAATCGAATTCAATTTACAAATATGTACGGGAGAGATCCATGGGGTGGGCCATTGGAGATACACAACGCGGATTCGGCGACGGACGATGATCGGAGCAGGAACTTAAACGACTTTGATAGGGCGGCGCTGTCACGGCCGTTAGATGAGACGCAACAGAGCTGGTTGTTGGGTCCCGGAGAACAGAAGAAGAAGAAGTATGTAGATCTGGGTTGTATCATTGTCAGCCGTAAGATCTTCGTTTGGACGGTTGGATTGATTCTAGCAGCCGGTTTCATCGCCGGATTCGTCACGTTGATCGTCAAAACTGTGCCTAGGCATCACAAACACCCACCTCCTCCTGATAATTACACTATTGCACTTCAAAAAGCTCTCATGTTCTTCAATGCCCAAAAATGTAAGTTCAGTTCCAATTTTACCCAGATTTTGATCTGTTACTTGATGTCAATCATCCATATGAATTCATCTCTGATTTGATGGTATCTTTTTATAAACATCAAGGTGTCGGTGGATCAATTTTTGCTAATAATGAATCAAATTCAACAGTTTTACTCGAGCTATATGTGAATTCTTTACTAAATTCTGCAACTATTTGATAAAAGATCCTTATTTGTAGGTTACACTTTGACTTAACAAGTCAAATGGTCTCATCTTTATTATAAAAATATATACAGAAAAGTGTCGGTGGATCGAATTTTTATTGAAGTTTTTAACAGTTTTACTTGAGCTTTCTGACACTTATTTACCAAATTCTGCAACTTTTAATGACTGAAATCTAACAGTTATAAAAAAGGATCAAAATTGCTAAAAAAATGCATCGATATACGTAACGTACTACAAAGATGTAATTTAAATGCATTAATTTTGTAAAACATAATGAAAGATTAAATCTTTATCATGGAATGAGGTTGATCCATCTCAAAAAGCTTATGTTATTGTTTCTTTTTTTATAACTGCAGCCGGAAAACTCCCAAAGCATAATAACGTTTCATGGAGGGGTAATTCATGTTTAAACGACGGGAAAGCTGACAAATCCGGCGCCGTTTTAAAAGATCTCGTCGGCGGGTATTACGACGCCGGAGATGCGATAAAGTTCCATTTCCCAAAAGCTTTCGCCATGACTATGTTGAGTTGGAGTGTAATCGAATACAGCGCGAAATACGAAGCTGCTGGAGAGCTCAATCACGTTAAAGAAATCATCAAATGGGGCACCGATTACTTTCTCAAAACCTTCAATTCTTCCGCCGATACCATCAGTCAAATCGTCGCTCAGGTGATTTTTCATACCTAATATGGTCTTACTTGTTCATGGTGTGATCCAATTGCTAAACTTGCTTCCAATTTTAGGTCGGGAAAGGGGATACATCGGCTGGGCCAGATGACCCTAACGATCATAGTTGCTGGATGCGACCGGAAGACATCGACTACGAGCGACCGGTGACGGAGTGCTCGAGTTGCTCTGACCTAGCGGCGGAGATGGCTGCGGCTCTGGCTTCTGCGTCGATTGTGTTCAAGGATAACAAAGCGTACTCGAAGAAACTTGTTCATGGTGCTGCGACGCTTTGGAAGTTTGCGAGAGATCAACGTGGGAGTTATAGTGCAGGTGGAGCTGATGCTGCAACTTTTTATAATTCGAGTATGTATTGGGATGAGTTTGTTTGGGGTGGAACTTGGATGTATTATGCTACTGGGAATCAATCGTATCTTTACCTTGCTAGTCATCCCAAACTTGCTAAGCATGCTGGTGCTTTTTGGGGTGGGCCCGATTATGGTGTTTTTAGCTGGGACAACAAGCTTACCGGAGCTCAAGTAAGTTGTCAAACTATAATAATCTATTGTTTGATAATTTCGAACAAAACAGATTGTACTGTGTCTTCAGCTATGTGGGATACAGACTTCTCTCGATCTCTCTTGTGTACAAAACACGTGAATACCCTTCTCTTCCTCATCGTTGAAAATAGTCTTAGAAAGTTTGTCCAGTCACCCTTATCAGGTTCAGTCATGTCCTTTTCAATGTTTGTCGTGCAACACAGGATAAGACATGACTGAACTGAACTGGACTGGACTGGACAAACTTACTAGGGTTATTTTCAATTATAATAATAAGGAAATAACATTCACGTCATTTGCACGCACAAGATATCAAGGGCGAGTCCCCATCCCATCTTGTTTGGGTGGGGGAAATTTTGAAATTTGTCCCACTGAACAGTTCCAATCCAATGTATGCCAAATGCAATACAATCTGTTCTGTCTTGTTATTAAGTAACATACAAGAGCTTAAGGAACAATCGTTTACTATAACCGAATCATTATCAAAATTGGTTAATTGCTTAATGATGATACAAATTGTTACAAATTTTAGGTGCTATTGACTCGATTGAGATTATTTCTAAGCCCCGGTTACCCATACGAAGAAACATTACAAACGTTTCACAACCAAACAAGCATAGTCATGTGTTCTTACCTACCCTACTTTTCAAGTTTCAACAGAACAAAAGGTAAACCAACGATTTCCCCTTTTCGTCTATAATATTCAGTGAATAGAAATTTCAATATGAGCAATGATCATCATCTTCCATTTCAGGTGGATTAATCCAATTGAACCATGGGAGACCTCAGCCACTTCAGTATGTAGTGAATGCAGCCTTCTTAGCTACCCTCTTCAGTGACTATCTTGATGCAGCAGATACCCCTGGCTGGTATTGTGGCCCAAATTTCTATTCCACTGACGTACTACGCAAGTTCGCAGAGAAACAGGTACCCAAGAAAAATGAGTTAACATTCTTTTATTATTAATGTCACTTCTATAACCTATTAACACACTTTCATGTTAATCTCATAGATCAACTATATCCTCGGAGACAACCCAAGAAAAATGAGTTATCTTGTGGGTTACGGGACCCACTACCCGAAGCAAGTCCACCACAGAGGAGCATCCATCCCCAAGAACAGAGTCAAGTACAGCTGTACCGGAGGAATTAAATGGGAAAAATCCAAAAAAGCTAATCCAAACACTATTATCGGTGCTATGGTTGCGGGGCCCGATAGGCATGACGGTTTTCACGATGTCCGATCAAATTACAATTACACAGAGCCAACCATCGCCGGAAATGCCGGTTTAGTTGCCGCTTTAGTGGCACTTTCCGGTGACCGGACAACAAAGAAGATCGATAAAAACACTATCTTTTCGGCGGTGCCGCCAATGTTTCCGACTCCACCACCACCACCAGCACCATGGAAGCCTTGAGTGGGTGGCGGATGGAGTTGAATTGGTGGTGATGTGTTTTATGGTGTGTGAGTTATAGTGAACAGGATTTTGCTATGGTTTAGTTTGTTTTAGGATGGGAAATGAAAGCATGTGGGCGGGAGGTTTGTAGCGATTTACTTTTGAGAATGATATCCCGTAAATGAAAGTGTGTGGATGGTATACATATTATATATGTGTTTTTTTGGATGTAACAAAAACGATCAAATGTATGTATAATTCGAAACGATAACAGTTTGTCACACTCGTGGTTGTTTTTAAATGAAATCTCTGGGTTTTCAGTGGTTTTCAATTTTGTTGTAGAACACTTTGGATCTTGTTATTGCCGATTTAAAAACAATATTTGTTAAGTATCAACTAATCTTGAGAGATCTCTTACGTACCCCTTAAGATCCAATGGTGGGTGTAACATTAAAGCATGGGAGGTATAAATGAGCAAACCAAGTGAAGATACCCCTTTTGGTCGGCCTTTTTAGAGAAAAAAAATATATTATGTAACTAACAACAATAAAAATAAATAATTATTAATATAGAATATAGAATATAGATCATACAATAACTTTCAATAGCTTTTAGTTAACAACATAAATACATATTTAGATAATGGTTAACTAATCAAAAATATGTTAGAACACCCGCATCTTCTATTTCTTCAAAAAGTTTTCTCATTTTGATTTGGTTTGCATCCGGTTCATCATGTCTACGTTTTAAATTTCTTTTTTGGTTGCTTTGATATGCAATTCAAAGGAAACATTATCTACTGGAGGACGGGTGTGAGGTGTCCATGTAACATGCCACAGGGTTTGAACTTCTAGAATCATTTCATCGGGGAATAATGTCTTATAAGGCCATGAGGTATGGTTTTGAGATGTTTACGTGTTTTAGGCTGCCACATCATATAAAGATCCACTCCACTACATGTTTACTAGTAATTGGGGTGGTAACAACTAGTGAATAAGAGAGAGAAAAAGAAAAGGAAGAGAGAGAGAGAGAGAGAGAGAGAGAGAGAGAGACGGAAGGAATGATTTGGGAGAAAAAATTCAACCAATAAAATTGCTCATAATCGTCCGTGAATAGCTTCAATCCGCGTCACACCCACTATAGAGGGGGGTGGTGTTCACGCGTAAATACCCCCCTCCACATCAGCTGTCACGCGTGAAAAACTCATCCATACCCTATGGCCTAACGGTTACACTATAAGTTCAAATCCGATTGTAGGTGTCTCTATTTTTAAGGGAAGGATTTAAAATCTAAAGGATAAGTATTATCTCAATATTAAATTCTTACACTAGACCTTTCTAGATCTACAAGTTTCATTTAATTATGTAAAGACTTAATTAACTAACAAAACAAATTTCTATTAATATTCTTTGACTAATGTTACATGAGAAATTAAATATTCTCCTACTTTTTATTCTTATAAATCCTCCTACCCAATTAAATAGTGACATGTGTAACATTTAATGCTCATTGAATGATATTTTAGTATATTAAAATCACACATGTATCATTTAAATTGGTACGAAGATTTGTAGGAGCAAAAAATAGGAGGATATTTAATTTCCCATGTTACATATATTTGCTCTTGCATGTAACCTAAAAGGACATTGTCATTAATACTAATATTACTAAATAGTTGTAAGTGTCATGGATAATGAGTAAATCTTGGTGTTCAAGATTATGTTTCTCGATAGAGATTTCTGATGATCATATTAGACTGACTGTTGATCTTACCAACTCGGTCTCATCTTGGCCAAACATTTGATTATCACCACCAAATCATCGAGGGGCAAAACCTTCAAAATGGAACACCAAAATATATTAATGTAAATGGTAGCAATACCTTATAATTAAGTCTCTACAAAATAATCACCAAATCAGATAGAATATATAAACTATATCAATTTCAAAATATCAAACTATAAAGTAAGTAATCAAACCAACTCACTAATACATCTAAATGTCTATCGATCTAGTATGACAATCCGTGAAAATGGTTTGGTGAACGGATCAAATTGGTTTTCTTCAAATGATACATGACTCACTATAATGCCTCCCTCTTCTACGAGCTTCCTGATGTAGTGGAAATGTATGAGTATATGTCTTAAGCGCTTGTGACCTCGAGGTTATTTAGCCAAAACTATTGCACCCTCGTTATTGCAAAAGATATCAACAGGATTAGTTATGCTTGGAACAACTCCTAGATCGATGATGAACTTCTTCAACCATGTTGCCTCCTTTGCAGCTTCATTAGTTGTAATATACTTTAACCCTATCATCAAATTAGCTATGGTCTCTTGCTTAGAACTCCTCTAAGTCACCGCTCATCCATTCATCAAGAACACAAATCCCAACTAATATTAGGAATTCATCTCTATCATTTTGGAAACTTGCATCTACATAAACCTTTATGATTAGCTTTTTCTTACCACCATAGATCAAGAACATATATTTACTCCTCTTAAGATACTTTAGAATGTTCTTCTTTGTGATCCAATGACATTCACATGGGTTAGCCTGATAACGACTCATCATGCTCAAGGTACATAATACATCAGGCCTAGTACATATCATGACATGCATGATCGATTCTATAGCAGAAGCATATAGGACTCGACTCATCCTATCCGGCCAGTTCTTTACTAGTATTGGGACATTTGTAACTTCCCAAAATCCCAGGTAATATTTTTTATTTTTAAGATAATAAAACATCCAATTTAACAAAATTACGTTCAGTCAAGACTTTTGTTCATAAACCATTATTCAGGAATCAAAGTTATAAAGAAGACAATGCCAAAACTCAAATTATAAATCTTTCGATGTGTGTGTACAGTCCCGCATTCACAATCCGATAACTACATGCAAACTATTTAGTCCAAAATTGTAACCACAAAGCTTAGTGAGTTCCCCCTAAAATATCACATACAACACAACATAATAATCAAATATGTTCTAACAGCAGCCCTGGAACTATCAACAGTCTCGAATGTCATATACAAAACACAATAAAATCAATTATGGGTTTACAACAACCCTGGGGACTATCCTCAATCCTAGTGGGCTAACAACAAGCCTTGTGGATTAACAACACACCTCACAAGCTATCAGCAACCCTAAGGACTATCAGCAGTCCCATGGACTCACAAACAGTCTAGGAGTTATCAGCAACTCAGTTCACATATAGCAATAATCAACAGATAATACTCAGTTGGTCAGCATATACTACCATACAAGCAAGTATAGTGAGAAGACTCACCTCGCGAATAGCAGCTAACACCCAAAAACTCACACACTAGGTAGATAGGTACAATGAGACACCTAACAGCAAAAAAGAAGTACCATCTCTTGTCTACACCCTAAAACCCCAAAATTGACCAAAAGTCAAACATGGTCAAAGTCAACGATCAAGGTCAAAGTCAACCTCAACAGGACTCCATGTCATGGCCACCCATAGGCAACATCGTAGGCACTAAAAGACAAAACAGTCGGGATCCCTCCCAAGTCCCACATCGTGGCCTCCAAATGTCATATCGTGAGAACTGGGTTCTAGCAACATAACATATTTGGATCTTAACTTGTTAAGCCATTCCTTCAAGCTCTCTAGAACCCTTCCTAAGGCCTAATAATTCACAAAGATCAATGATTTTCAATCTACAAAGTCTAATACTTAAACTTAGGTGAAAATGGAAAATTACCACCAAAGATCACATGCATGAAGCCCAAAATAGCAACAACTTTAAATTTTAAACATATGTTCACTAATCACTAAGAGACCTTAATAATCCATAAAGTTGCTAACTTTATGGATTTCAAGCATTCTACTCAACCTAACATGGAGAAAGGTGGGTAAAAACCTAGATCTAGCATGCTTTTATGAAAAAGGTAGAGACTTTATACCTCCTAAGGTCAGGAAAGATGTGAAGATGCAAGATCTATGCTAGAACCAAGCAACCAAACACCAAAATAAGCTCTTTCTTTCTTCATCCCTCACAAGAATGGCTTCACACACTCAAAACATACATATGGAGTCTAGGATTTAGAGGGAATTCAATCTTAGAGAGTGGAGATACCAAAATGAGAAATCCTTGGAGTTAATACCCTTAAATACGGCCCCAATACTGAAATTAGGGTTTTGGCCCAAAACAGCCTCCACGTCGTGGCTAGTTATATGTCACGTCATGGTGTTGCACAAATACACATTCTTCCTCATCCGGTGCCACACTGTGGACCACCCAATGCCACGTTGTGGCCATACAAAATTTAAACTTTTAAAATGATTAACTTAAGAAAATAATTCTTCCAAACTGGATATTACATCATTGATTCTTACTTAAAATGATACCATGTCGTATAGGTACGAGGCCTCCCTTATAATCTTGCATCTTGAATTTCTTCAAGATCTTGTTTAAGTATATACTATGGCTTAATCCAATTAATAGATTAGACTTCTCCATATATATCTTTACACCAGATATGTATATGGCATCTCCCTTGTCCTTCATAACGAAAGATTTCGCAAGCTAATCTTTTACACTTTGCAATGTTAGGATATTGTTTCATATAAGTAGTATGTTATCAACATATAATACTACGAAGACTATAACACTCCTACTAGCTCTAACATATATGTATTGGTCATCTTCATTTATCAAGAAATCAAACTCTTTGATCTTTTCTTTGAAACATATGTTCTATCTACAAGATTCTTATTTGAGTCCATAAATGGACCTCTCAAGCTTTCACACTCTATTTGGATACTTGGCATTTACATCTATTTACCATATTTCATAATCATGAAATGTAGTTATGAAAAGTAATATCCTAACAGAGTTGACCATTGCCACTGGCAAGAAATATTCCTTATAATTAATTCCTTGAATTTTAGTGTAACCTTTCACAACCAGTGTGAGCTTTGAATGTTTATATATTCTCATCCATGTCGAGTTTCTTCTTAAAGACCCATTTACAACCACCAGTTTTAACGATAGGTGTAGGATCAACCAAATTCCATACTTGGTTATCATACATGGACTAAATCTCATTCTTCATTGTCTGTTGCCATTTATAGCCTCTAGGCTTGCCATCTCTTCCTGATAGTTGCACCGCTCATCATTGTCATGCAGATTGTTATCCTCCTTAGTGATATGGAAACCATACAACTCAGGTTGATGGTGTTATCTATCAGATCTATGAAGAGGAGATAGAGGGATGATAAATTCCTTAACAAGTATGCCAACCTCAAGTTGACAACTAATGCTAATTTTAGTTTCTTCATTGGTTGACTCTTGAATCTCATCAAGATCAATTTGGCTCCCTAGTTCCTTGAGATATTAGCTCCCTTTCTCGGAAGACTACCCTTTGATAAACATACACTTTATTCTCAGAAGATTTGTAAAACAAACATCCAAAGGAGTCTTGGGGATAACCAATGAATTAACACCTTCAAGATCTAGGTTCTAATTTGTCGAGCACTTCATGATGAACAAAAGCCTCACAATCCTATACTTTGATACATTCAAGATAGGGATGAGTCCATTTCTATATTTCAAAATGTATTTTAGTTACCTTCTTAGTTGGTACAAGATTTAGTACATATGTAGATTTTGTTGGATAAGGTGTTTAAGTCCATAACTATATTTAGTATGTACTTGACCCGACTTGGCATGGTCCATTTGGGTTGCATCGACATCTCAACTGTTGGATAGCCAAATGAGAAAAAGGACACTTATGATTTGTTAATATATTATAAGTTCTAATATATTAATATGAAATTATATTATTTAATTAGTATTGATCAAGAATTAATTTGGAATTAATTTTGTGATAAAAAGACACTAATTAAATATATGGGGATTGATTTGTAAATCATTCATTCTTATATAGTGGGCTTATGGTTCATGATTCACTTAATTGGGCTAGGACCCAGTGGGTGCTCCATGGATGCTCCTTGGGCTTTGAGCATTCTAACACTCCTAAGTGTACATGCAACCCTAAATACCTTGGATCTATGTTTTCTGTATTATACATGCAAATATGAACTTTCCAAGGTATTCATCCTAACTAGCAAAATAACATTGATTCATATAGATATCTCAAGTTAGAATTACATACCTCTTTGATGTAGAATGTCCTCATGAAGCTTGAGTGCCTAGTTCCCCAAGTGTGACACCTCAAATGGTTCACACAACACCAAATGCACATGGAATGACTTGAGAGAAAATGGAACACTCCTTGAAATCGTCTAGCCCTCTTATTCACACACTAGTGCACGATTTCTTAAGCCATGGAATTATTTTATATGGTGGTTATTAGGGTTACACCATGTAACTCATAACTTTACCAATTCCTTATGCTCCATGGATTATCCATGGGTCACCCCATGGACTTAGTCCAACATAAGGAATCTTGGATCACAAGCCCACATATATAAGAATGAGTGATTTACACAATCAACCCATATATTTAATTAGTCTCCTTTTTGATCACTTAATTAATTCCAAATTAATTCTTGATCAATACTAATTAAATAACCTTATTAATATATTAGAACTTATAATATATTAACCAACCTTAAGTGTTATTTCTCTCATTATAGTCTATCCAAATGAATGATGACATGCAACCCAAATGGACCATGTCGGGTCGGGTCAAGTCTTACCAATTATAGTTATGGACTTAGACATTAATCCAACAGTCTCCCACTTGGATAACTCTAAAACTATTATTGCTTATGACTTCTAGAACCGGCTAGCAATTGTAGCTCTCAAAAGCTTCTGTCGAACTCTGACCTTGTCGATGAACTCTGACCTTTCTCAATGACTTGTCCATTAGATAAGGGATCATATATTCCTCCATTCTAGATATCATATGGACTGAGACATGGATTATAAATCATTCTCTCTGTCCATTTGTTGTTTCCCGATTTTCGATTCATGATGACTGACTGATTGAACAAATCAAATCAGTCCTGGCTTGGCCAAGCACTCACATGTATCATCATTAAATCATCAAGGGGCCCACATATATCGCTTTTATCCTGAAGGTAAAAGGAATGGATAAACTTCGACTCATATGGATTGTTCTACTACTTGTTGAATCATACACAAAGGCACATCTATAACATCGAGTTACCGAATGTGTTTTCGTGCAATCACCAACTCGTAGTAACAACTCATATCTCTAGGTTTGAAGAATATAATATATTATCGTCTCATGATCACTCGTGATAAAATCTATGAAATGATTCCAATGAGCGTGGGTTGAATCCAATACTCAGAACTTATGAGCACTCATGAGTGTTGTAGCACAGCTTTGTCCACCAACTTGGACCTCTACAAGCCAACCCATGACAGTCTTGATTCATACCTACTTCCAACATATGACCGACTGTGGATGGTTTGAATAACTTAGTCATTCCGGAAGAATAACCTAGTTTATTCTGGAAGTCAAAACATGCAAAATGAAACACAAGAATAATTGAATCTAATATGGTATCAAAACCTATGAACATAAATAAAACACCTTTTATTTATCACCATATGATTACACATTATTCATTGCATACTGTTTCAGCTATCAACTTTATTCTTGAATTAAAACAATAGTTGTCCCATGCTCCAAGCATGTACACTATGTTTTTCTAAACAATAGATTTGCCATACACCAAGTATGCACTCTAAGTTTATCTATGATCCTTACTTTGTGAAATAAACCAATTGACCAAACTTTCAATGATTCTAATTTCACACTCCCGAATTCTTATGGCAAATGCATGAATTCCAAATTCATGCCATTTTACCGAAAGCTGTTAGATTCTAAACTTATATGCAATGATTCTCTTGTAATGATTATGCACAAAGTCACAAAGACTTTACAACAAACATTATAGAGCATTCGAAAGGAGATCAAATCCTTTGAAACATCCTTCTTTCATTAAGTTTCCTAATCTTACACAGATTTATTGAACAACTTCCACCAATGAGATCATTTCCACATTCCCCTTTTGACTATCACTTCTGAACAAGAGTTGCTTCTTTTTTCAGAATATGTCAATATGGTCCTTCCAACAATTAACACTATACTTCCAACTGTCCCTAAGCAACCAATCTTTGGTAAACCTTATATTGTCCTCGACAATTGCTTAATCGTTTTAGTCATATCCAGTTCTAGACCTTTTCCCTTCTTAATGCCCTAGGCATTTGTAAAACAGAAAGGATGAATATAGCACATGTAATCAATCCTATATTCGAAGCTTATGGGACACAATTTATGATGTCTCACATAAAGACTAAACCAGTCTTTTGCTATAATATTTCCATTTCTATTTGCCAAGTTCTCATAATTCAGATTATGAAAAGGGATGTCGTAATCAAAATCGAATTTTAGAACGCAAATAATGAACCCATATATAGAATTTCCTTATGTTGAGCCATTTCAACATGAAATTCATATATATATTCTTGACTAAATTTGATCAAAATCTCAATCTAAGCTTTTAGAATTGAAGTGAAGTATAATTTCCTCTCCCATAATTATAGCAAAACAACTTTTTCAACCCCTGCAGGCTCACGAATTGAAACTTTTTGTTTTCTATAATTAACATTGCTAACTTGCAATACTTATCATAATTATCATGCTCCCACTAACATGATGATTATTAGCATAACACTTATGCTCCCACTAGCTTTGACATGTACTTAGAAATCAACTGGACTTCTAGAAAAAACAATACTTAATTGACTTTCTTACCAAAGTTCAGATTTCTGATACTAAATTGCTTTGATAAAACTTTATCAATATCATACACCTTATCTTAGATAACTCATAAGTGTGTCTAAACAATTTAAGAACTATGAAAAGGGATGTCGTAATCATAGTCTCAATTGTTTAGACCTTTTCCACTTCTCACAAGTCCATGTTAGTGTGTCGGTTAACCACACACGCTCCACTAACGACTTTGAGAATGCAAATATCACAATTTCTATCTAGCTAAAATCTACTTAGTGAAAGTGTTTCCTCACCATCATTTTCATGAATCGGAGAGAAACCTTATGACACTTAGATATAATGGTGTATGTGTTCTTATCCATGTGAATTGTCAAAACCATAGTCACAAGACAAGGATAATGACAGATCCAAACCCGTATGGATTGAACTCAATCTTAATTTCTTGCCATCTGGTAGCTCAAGGGCCTGCCATTGCTTCCCAGTTGTTATGCAACCAATTGAGAACTCTAATAACTCATATGCAAAGCCAACTTTAACTGGAATGGGCATAGAATATGTCAACACGATAGGTTATAAACCTTAAGTAGTGTGCTAGTGAAGAACTTCAGGTTTTATTCTTGATTAGTTCTTGAGACTTTCAAGACCTTTAAAACTCCCACTGTCCTCTTGACATATAAGACTCCCTTGTCAAACATCCAAGAGATAGTGTGGATTCTAATCAAGACAAACACTTCACACAATTGGCCTTAGTTGGTCTTTGTTTTGTCCAAAATATCACAACTTACCAATTTCAAATGTACAAGAGTAGAAAACTTTTACTCTTACATTTGACTAGTGTTTTAAACCTTTCTTTAAGATATTTCACTCAACTTATAGTCTTGGTGTATGACTCTAAGACTTGTTTTGGAACGAAGCATGACTCATCTTCTTGATTTCACCACTTCAACAATTCATAGCTCCTCTTCTTAGCTATCAGAATGCACTTAGAGAATGAATTGCGATAAGGTCTCTTAATCATTAAGATGATTATATTACATGATTAGGGGTGCAAACGAGCCAAGCTACTCGCGAGCTACTCGGGATTGGCTCGTTAAAAGATCGACTTGAAACCGGTTTTAAATGAGCCCGATCCGAGCTCGAGCTTAATATTAAGCTCATTTATTAAACGAGCTCGAGCTCGAGCCTATGTCACTAAGCTCGAATAGGCTCGCGCGCCTAAACGAGCCTTTATATAATGTAATTTATTATTATTTTCTTATATTAAAATAAAAACATATTTGGGAAATTATGGATTTCAGGTATTAGTAAACGAGCTTTTTAATGAGCTTGAGCCGAGCTTAAGCTTATTTAGGCACATCAAATGACAAACGAGCCAAGCCCGAGCCCGAGCCAAGCTTGTATAATTCTTTTCAAGCTCGAGCTGAGCTAGAGCCCGAGCCTCATATAACTTAAATGAGCCCAAGTCGAGCCTGCCCAGGCTCGGGCTCAGCTCGGCTCATTTGCACCCCTAGACATGATACTAAAGTACTCTCCTATCTTTTCAGATTTGAGAAACTTTTATCTTTCTGCCTAATTTGATTCTTCTTATTCGCTCTACCATACATTGGAACCTTTTCTAATGTCTCAGAATTACACTTAAGCATGTAAGTATAACCATATTTACTGAGCTTTAGTAAATTATGACGAATAATCTAATCGATCTTTTGTGGTGGACTTGACCAGTGCACAAGAATGTGTACTCGATCCCTTACTCCTTCACTTAACTCACATATACATGTGAACAAGGAACTAGTCTTAATTTTCCAAAGATGAAAATTTCTCATTCATCATGCTATACAACTTTCATGATTCCAAGTTTCGGTCCAATTGAAACTTGGGTGATTAGGATCTTTCCTTATTTGGTAAATTTAGACATTACCACAAATGAAAGAATCAATTTCATATTTCTACTCTTGCTATTAATGGAATCATATAAGCAAGAATTTTTTTTTCTTTTCAAATTCCATTGTAAGGATATTTTAAAATAAATAAAATCATCATTTTTCCTTTTATTTTTAAAAACTTTGCGGAAAAACTATCCTTACAATGCAAAAGAGAATGAAAACTTTGTTGTTATCTATTCCTAAGCAATATATCATAACTCCTAAGAAGTAGCTCAAGAATCCGATATTCAAACTATGCGATAGAAATCCGTCTACATGATTAGATTCAACATATTCTTTCTTTAAGTTTCTTCACTTTTCTTTGATTCTTACAAACATCAACATGTGACCCAGTCACATCATGTATCAAGAATCTCAGTATAGAAACTTAGCAGAGTTAGATAGTGGATTTTACCTGAAGTTGGGTCAAACTTATTGACTTTAACATCCTTAGGTAAAATTGGTAGCTTCGCAATCAATGCCCCTTCCTTTGGCAATTTAAACATATAGACCCTTTGGTAATGGTACCGGTACTATCACAGACTTAACTTTTTCTCTCTACCATTTGGTCAACCAAGTTGACTATGGTCGATCCCTTTCCATTGGGAAGAGAATGTTGTTTCTGGTTTCCAGTGTCTTCATTGTCAATGTCCCTAAAGTTTTAGGAAGTTGATCTTAGCAAATAGATAAGATCATTAAGGGTCTTGTCATATTTTGTTTCATAGGAGTCCCAAACAAACTCACTATGTGACTTAAAAAGTGAATGAACCACCAACTTTCTCAAGACTTTGACACCCAACTCTCCCTGCTTGTCAGTATCTGACTTCATCTCCAAGATGTGAGCACACCTAGACCTTGCCTTGCCAATAGGGCTTGAGTGACCTTGAACTTGTGGGATAGGGAGAATAATTGGAGGAGGTGGAGGAAGTGAAGTTCCAAGAGATTTGGGAGGATCATAGATGTCTGAACTAGACATCTTTTGGGAGACATTCAAGATAGTTGATTAAAGTCCTTAAGATAACACCCAATATCAGATATTAAGGCTAGGACCCTACAAACTATTTTATAACTCGGAATAGGGATGTTGTAATCCAAGCTATAAAATATTTGAAGGTAGCTGAATGACGATTCACCAATTTCCACCAAGATAAACGAAATGTATTATTAGGTTTTAATTGGTTTTGAAACTCCTAGATTCTTTTGAGATTCATTGAACTGTTCAACGACATGTTTCAATCTCGAGTGTTTGTCTATCTTTGTCTAAGATACATGCAAATAATTATTTTTCCAAGGTTCATATCCTAACTAGCATGGCATGGGGAACATGAATCAAATAAAGCTAGTAGAAATACTTACCTTGTAGTAGTAGTTGATTGCTTGGAGTTTTAGAGCCTAGCACCAATAGTGTGAATGCCTCAAATGGAAATCACAAATCACCACAAACTTGGAACTTTGAGAGAATAGTCACTACTATGTTGAAATCGGCCCTCCTTCTTTACTCACCTCAACAAGTGTCAACTAGTCTGATTTCGAGAACCAAAGCCTTCTTTATATAGTGTGGTGGATTAGGGTTACATCCATGTAAACCTTAATACCCATGTCTCTTCATTTCCATGAGATCCATGGATTAAAGCTCCATGGAGTATCCATGGACTTTTCCATGCAAGCCTAGCCCATTCCAAATAAGCATTAGCCCACACTATATAAATATAGAAGCCCATATTTAATTAGTAATATCTTTGATCTCTAAATTAATCCTAGATTAATTATAGATCAATACTAATTAAATAATATGATCTTATATTAATATATTAGAACTTATAATATATTAATAAATCATAACTTGTACTATTCTCAAATATTATCCATAAATTGTTCGAGTGAAGTGCAACCCAAATGGACCATGTCGGGTCGGGTCAAGTACATACCAAATATAGTTATGGACTTAGACACTATATCCAACAGTCTCCCACTTGGATAAGTTTAATAACTATAGTTGCAAGTATGACTTCAGGAACCGATCAGCAATCGTAGCTCTTTAAACTCTGTTGAACTAGAACGTGCCATTTAGATAAGTGATCATATAATCCTCTGCTCAAGATATCAGTCGGACAAATACATGGAACATGGTCTTACTTTATTGTCCAGCATTTGTTTCCCGATTTCTGATTTGTTTGACATAGAACTTAACTGAACACATCAATTTAGTTCTGACCGGGCCCGATACATAGGTCAAAACACAATCATCAAGGGGCCCAGATATCAGCTTCTAATCCAAGAAGGAGCAGATAAACTTTGACTCATATGCTTGTTCTACCACTCATTGAATTATACACAAAGGCGGACTTTATAACATCGAGTTACCAATGCGTTTTCGTACAATCAATGCATAATCAACTCGTAAGTAATAAATCATATCTCTAAGTTTGAAGACTTATATGATATTACCATCTCACGATCACTCGAGATAAAATTCCATGAAGTGATTCCAATGAGCGTGGGTTGAGTCCAATGCTCAGAACGTATGAGCACTCATGATTGTTGTAGCCATGTCCAACACCTTAGACGTCTGCAACCAATCATGACAGTCTTGATTCATACCTACTTCCAACATATGACCGACTGTGGAGGTTTGAATAATATGATATACCACACATAATTATTTTGGAAGTCAAAACATGCAAAAGAAATATAGTAAACGATTGACAAGAGATAGCAACACTTTACTCATAAATAAAACACCTTTTATTCATCATCTAATGTCAATTACACTTTACAAATTTCATAATTTATCTAACTACTAAAACTTATATCATCCTTTAGCCCTATGCTCCGAGCATGCTGGAGATGCTTAACCCTAGTCAGTCCCTTCATGAGGGGATCTGCTGGGTTCTCATCCGATGATACCTTCTTTGCCACGAGGATTCCTTCTTCTATTCGATGTCTGATGAAGTGATATTTTCTGTCAATGTGTCTGGATCTCCCATGATCTCTTGGTTCCTTGGCTAAGGCAACCGCACTATTGCTGTCACAGAAAATCTCCATTGGCTCTTTTATAGCTAGTACAACTCCAAGGTCTACGATGAAGTTTTTTAGCCATATAGCCTCCTTTGCTGCCTCGCTTGCTGCTATATACTCTGATTCACAAGTGGAATCAGCCATTGACTCCTGCTTGGAACTCTTCCAAGTGATTGCTCCTCCGTTTAAGGTAAAGACCCAGCCTGACTGAGAGCGGAAATTATCCCTATCAGTCTGGAAGCTTCCATCACTATACCCTACAACTCTCAAGTCATCACTCCCACCGAATGTAAGGACCCAGTCCTTAGTCCTTCGCAGGTACTTGAGGATATTCTTTACCGCAGCCCAGTGTTCCTTGCCAGGGTTCCCCTGATACCTGCTAACCATGCTCAAAGTAAAGGCTACATCGGGTCGAGTACACGTCATAGCATACATGATCCATCCTACAGCTGAAGCATAAGGTAGTCGACTCATTTCTGCTATCTCAGCCTCAGTACTAGGGCTTTATGTCTTACTAAGTCTAGCGTTACTCTGAATGGGTAACTCACCTTTCTTGGAGTTATGCATGTTGAATCTTTTCAACACCTTGTCCACATAGGTGCTTTGACTAAGTCCAATTAGGCTTTTACTCTTGTTTCTCAAAATCATTATCCATAGGATATATGCAGCTTCACTAAGGTCCTTCATAGCGAAACACTTCCCAAGCCAGGACTTTACCTCCTGTAGGGTTGGGATGTCATTTCCTATGAGTTGTATGTCATCCACATACAGTACCAAAAAGCTGACTATGCTCCCACTAGCCTTGATATAGACACAAGATTCATCTTCACTCCTTGAAAAGCCAAATTCCTTGACCTTTTCTTCAAAGCAAAGATTCCATCTGCGATGTGCTTGCTTTAATCCATAAATGGATTTCTCAAGCTTACACACTCTATTGGGGTACTCTGAACTGACAAAACCCTCTAGCTGAACCATGTAAACATCTTCAACCAACTTCCCATTAAGGAAAGCGGTTTTGACATCCATTTGCCAAATTTCATAGTCATGAAATGCAGCTATGGCTAACATAACCCTAATAGACTTAATCTTGGCTACTGGAGAAAAGGTCTCATCATAATCCACTCCAGGAATTTGAGAGAAGCCCTTTGCAACCAGTCGAGCCTTATAAGTGTGTACATTACCATCCATGTCGGTCTTCTTCTTGAAGATCCATTTACACCCTACAGTCTTACGACCTGGTACATTCTCAACCAAGTTCCAAACTTGATTGTCATATATGGATTGTATCTCGCTATCCATAGCCTTTTTCCACATAGCAGACTCGGGGCCTGCCATGGCTTCCTCGTAGCTGTTAGGGTCATCCAGACCTACTAGTGTCCCATCACTAATAAGTGTCTCACCTTCTGCAGTAATATGGAAACCATAGTAATGCTCACGTGCATTCCTAACTCTCGTGGAACGCCTCAGAGGTACATATTCATCAATTGGCTCAACAAGGGTTTCCTCCTCAAGTTGCGGGCTAGCGTTTGAAGTTCCTTCACCACTTGACTCTTGAATTTCTTCAAGATCAATTTGCCTCCCACTGTCTCCTTGGCTTATAAACTCTCTCTCTCTCTCTCTCTCGCTCTCTCTCTCAAGACTCCTCTTCTTGCTACAAAGACCACATTATCACTAGGTCTGTAGAAGAGGTAACCAAAGGATCTTTGTGGGTAGCCGATGAAAATACACCTCTCGCTTCGGGGTTCTAGCTTGTCATAAGTCTCGCGTCTCACAAAAGCCTCGCAACCCCAAATCTTGATGTGGTCTAGTTTAGGTACTTTACCAGTCCACATCTCGTGAGGAGTTTTGGTAACTTTCTTTGTAGGGACTAGATTAAGGATATGGGCGGCAGTCTCTAAGGCATACCCCCAAAATGAGATTGGTAGCGAAGCTCGACTCATCATGGAACGAACCATGTCCAACAAGGTTCGATTACGCCTCTCAGCTACACCATTCAACTGTGGTGTCCTGGGAGGTGTCAATTTTGAGACAATCCCACATTCCCTGAGATAGTCGAGGAACTCTGAACTAAGATACTCACCACCTCAATCGGATCGAAGCATCTTAATGTTCCTGCCCAATTGATTCTCGACTTCCTATTTAAATTCCTTAAACCTTTTGAAAGTCTCTGACTTATGCTTGATTATGTAGACATATCCATATCTACTGTAATCATCAGTAAAAGTCAAATAATAACGATTAGTATCCCTTGTGGCATGTTTGAATGGTCCACACACATCCATGTGTATAAGGTCCAACAAACCTTCACCCCTCTCACAAGAACTTGTAAAGGGTAACTTTGTCATTTTTCCAAGTAAGCATGATTCGCAACTATCATCCGACTTTAGGTCAAACGACTCCAAGACTCCATCCTTTTGGAGTTGGCCTATGCGTTTCTTGCTTATATGTCCAAGATGACAATGCCATAGTGATGCTTTATCCAAGTTATTATTATTAATAGAATCAATACACAATACATTATTTCCTAAGTAATCAACCACAGACACTGTTTCATACACGCCATCACAAGGTAATGCTTTAAAATAAAGAACATTATTAAAGAAAGCATCAATAGAACCAACTTCATTATTAAATGAAAAGGTAAACCCTTGTTTATACAATGCATGAAAGGAAATAATATTTCTTGCCATTTCTGGCGAATAACAACATTTATTCAAATCTAAATTTAACCCACTACTTAGCGACAAAGTATAAACTACAATCTTGGTGACAGATGTAACTTTCCTATTCCCCATGATTAAGTTTATCCTTCCTTTCTCCACATTCTCACTTCTTCTTAGTCCATGTAAATCAGAACAGATATGAATACCACAACCGGTATCAAGGACCCAAGATTTAGAATGGGGTGAGTTATTAGAAATGATAGTGTAAATACCTGCATGGTTGGGTTTAACTTTCCCATCCTTCACATCTTGCTGGTACTTTGGGCAGTTCCACTTCCAATGTGCTTTTTCATGGCAATAGAAGCATTCAGCCTCTTTTGGGTCAAAAGAAGGAGTGATGAAACCTTTCTTGGTTCCACTTGAAGAAGAGCCATCAAGGGTCCTAACCTTGGTACCCTTCGAAGAACTCTTTCTCTTCTTCCCTCATCCTTTCCCGATTGCCAAGACAGGGGCGGTGTTGGTAGGAGTAGGAGTAACAATCGCCTTACCCTTAAGACCACTTTCCACGGTCTTTAAGAGTCCTTGAAGTTTGCTGAGTGTGACCTCTTCCTTGTTCATCTGGTATGTCATGCGGAATTCATCATAACATGAAGGTAAGGAGTGCAAAATTATATCTATTGCTAGCTCCTCAGGGAAGTTCACATTTAACTTCAGCAAACGGTCCACATATCTTTGCATTTTCTGCATGTGGCCCGTGATGGGTTCACTATCCTTCATACGAGTTGTTATCATGGAGGAGATGATTTCATACCTCTCTTGACGAGCACTTTGATGGTATCTTTCCATCAAGTCTTGGTGCATCTCATAGGGGTAGAAATCTTCATAGGATTTTTGGAGATCCGCGGTCATAGTGGCCATCATGATGCATGCCACTTTCGTGGCATCCCTTTCATGTGCCCTAAACTCAGTGATCTCTTGAGGAATTGCAACTGTCTCATCAATCTCCTTAAGCTCCTTATCGAGGACATATTCTTTGTCCTCGTAGCGAGTAATCATTCTGATGTTTCTGATCCATTCATTAAAGTTGGATCCATCAAAAGTGACTTTCCCACACAAGTTCATAAGAGAAAAGTAGTCATTAGGTGAGCAAGAAGCAGCAGTGTTTGCAGACATCTGAGAAGAAGAAACGTTTAGTTTAGAAATAGGAATATTCCTTAATAAAACACCCAAATGTAGTATTAAGGCTAGGACCCAATCACAATATATTATACTTAGAAGAGGTATGTCGTAATCTAAGTAATAACATATTTGAAAGGTAGGTGAATGACGATTCACCAATTTCCACCAAAGTCGAAATATTAAAATATTTAATTTGGTTCTTAGAAACTCCTAGATTCTTTTGAGATTCAATGAACTTTTCAAAGGCATGTTTCAATCTCGAGTGTGCCCTCCATGTTTAGTGACTGGGATGCCGAGGATCACAAAACGAGGTGTGAAGTAACCATGCAAATTACTTGGTACCCTTAATAAATTACCCCTCAATCGATGTGTCGGTTAACCACACACGCTCCATCGATACTATGATAAATATTAATTCACCCTTTACCTACCTTGTTAAGTCCAAGTTAGTGTGTCGGTTAACCACACACGCTCCACTAACGACTTAGGCAAAGTGTAAAGTGTAATTTCATGGATTAGCACCTTATTCACATTTTTCCTAAAGTAACTAAGATTGGGAATTTAATAAAACATTTAGTTACTTTATAATATTCATCATACTTTTAATGAGAATTTATAAGTCCTTGTCTTACCCGTTCGGCTAACGACCCTCCACCAGTCAAGCAAGCGGTGTGTTATACCCCGCTAAAGCGGAAACACGAGGCGTGGCAGTACAAAGGGTTTCATAGCAAAAGTTTAAAGACAACACCAACCATAGTATTAAAAACCATTACAAATTTACAACGGGTTTGAACAACATTTAAAAGAAATTACAATGAAAATAGAAATACAACACATGCGAATGCTCCTAAAATTGAGGTGTCCCTAAGTGCCACTTACTCGATGATTCCTGAAAAAGCATGTAAAACGAGCGTCAACTATAAAAATAGTTGGTGAGTACTCACAAGTTTAACAAAATAATATTGGTTCATGAGTTGAAATCAAAGTTTTGATAAAAGTTTCCAATAATAAAAGTATATTGCTAGAAGTAAATAAGTTTGTAAACACAGTTTGTTGTTATCATGAGAAATAAAGTATATTGCCCGAATAAGATGCAACATTCATATTTTCATGGAAGATAAAGTTCGTTACTCAAACGAGTAAACAAGTTTCATTGCTAAAATGAGCTGTCAATTTCGTTGCTACAAGGAGCAAACAATTTCATTGCTAAAACATGTATATAAGTTTCCAGTAGTAAAAGTTCGTTGTTGTAATGAGAAATAGAGTCCATTGCTATAATGAGAAGCAAAGTTCATTGCTATAATGAGAAACAAAGTTTATTGCTATAATGAGAAACAAGTTTCGTTGCTAAAATAAGTATTCAAGTTTCATTGCTAAAATAAGTATACAAGTGTCGTTGCTAACATGGGAATACAAGTTTCGTATGTGTATAAAGAATAGTACGTGCATCAAGTTTCCATTCATGAGTTCACAACCCAAGCCTAATGACCGAATCGTGCCCTAGTGACTACTATGTGTATCGCAAACATAGTGTATAAAATGGTAAAATGCACTCCAGCGAATCGTGCGAGTGAGGAGTTGTCTACCTCCTGATAGCGCTATCCATAATAACCATAGGCTCAAAAGAGTTCATGAGTTGTGTCTAGAGATTCCAGGGACTTAACCGCGGTGCAGTCCTCATGAATTAAAGTAACATACACATACATACGAAATATAGCAACCAAGTTTCATACAAGTCAAAAATAAATACAACAAACATACAAATAGTTTAGGACATGCTTTTTCACCCCAAAACATTTAAAAACCGAAAATAGGGGAGTGCATGAATACTCACAATGTGCATTGAGATGATGCAAATGGTGCCTTGACTATGCTCCACTCGTATCACTATCGATTCCTACAATAATGGTATTCGCTAGTGAGTCTCTAATCGAAATCTAACACTAGTATACATGGTACTACAATAGAATTATACCAATATTGTGTCAAAATTTAATATCGATAAGTTACAAACATTTTTTTGTGGAAATTAAGTTTCAAAGAATCAATTGTTATATAACAATTTAAGTGGAAAATTTTCATTAGTGAAATGTTAATATTTAACATTTTAGAGGTGTTCCAATGATTAAATATTCAAAACTAAATCAATTTAATTCTAAAATATCCCAAACTTTGCATTTCAGTTTTAATTGAAGTCAAAGACCTCAAGATAAAATTTCTTGAATTTTTGATTTGTCTAACTATTTTTCACCATTTTAGTTTCTTGAATAACCATAAATTAATGAAAAATAGCAATGAGTTAAGAAAATTCCCCAAACTTTTTATATTACTGTTATTAAACATTACTAAGCTGGGAAAAATATAAAAATGGATTTCCAAGCTGTTTAATTATATTTTATGATTTTTGAGCATTTATTCCAATAAAAATTGAAATAAATAGAAAATAGTTTCCAAAATTACCCAAACTTTTTATTTAACTGTAATTATACATAATAGGCTGGGAAAAATATAAAAGATATTTTTCACTGGGTATTTCTATTTTTCCTTGTTTTATTCTTTTAATTAATCATTAATTGAAGAAATAATATTAAACAGTTAAAATAAATTACCAAAAAATTTTGTAACATCATTTACAGTATAAATAACCTTTATAATTTATTTTTATCAGTTTATTGGCATTCTATGTAGTGATTCCGAGATTCAAGCGAAATTGAGGAATCAAGTAAACTCGTCCTAGTCTTCAACTTTGACTTAAGTTTCTATGAGACTTTGAACTCACTTCTACTTCTAGGTCAAGTGCATGATGTGTGTATATGATTCATGAAATGTTGTTCGAGTCAAAGAGTAACCCGAATATGGATAGTCACTACAGTTAAGTAGTCGTAGAATTCACATACCAATGTGAAATCCAAGCACATTATCCATTATCTCTATCTGTTTCCAAGATTCCACTAGGTTATAACTTAGCTTCTTGTTACTAAGTCTAATATGTGTAGTGCCTATATGTGTAACTAAGTTTATTCAAATCTAGAACTAACTTGAATTTTGATGGTTGTCACACGTTGGGTGAGAATGGACACCCATTAAGTTGCCATTTTATAGGCAACAACCTTATACCCACCTTATAGACCGGTTTCGTGAATGAGGCGTACTAGCGGTAAGACGACTTTGATCTTATACATACATACATATATATATATATATATATATATATATATATATATTATTAACTTATAATATTATAAGTATAAGGGTTGAATTTTAACTTTTAAAATTCTAAGGGTTGGAACTAAAGTTTTAATATGACTTTACTCGTTCCAAAACTTGAGGGCAAGTTTTGTAAACTTTCAAAACTTTTCATTTATTGTAACTTATGAGTTAAATAGAGTAATAAAATGAAGACTCTTCATTTTTCTAACTCTTGTGTTCTTTTAATGGTTTTAATTCAAGTGTGACTCTTGGTTTTCCATAACTTGAGGACAAGTTATGGACTCCATTAAAACACATTATGATCAAGAATTAAACTACCACATAGGTTACAAATAATTTCTATGATCATCTAAACATCATAAGATCAAGAACATGAATATGAACACTTTCATGAATCAAAAATTACACATAAAACTTTGTAATTTTGATAACAAGTTGTTGTAAATGAATTAACAAAGACATTACACCTTCTAAAACAATTTTTCAAGTACCAAAACAGTTTAGGATAGTGTTTCTAGTCCATTTCTAGCAACTAATGTCGAAAGCTGCACTCTGTCGCTCCTACTCGTCGAGTGCATAAACCTACTCGCCGAGTAGGTTGAAGATACACATGAACTCGGCGAGTTCAACTGGCAGACCTAAGTTTTTCGACTTTTTCAACTATATTGCATCAAGTATCAAACAAACAAGCCTAGGCTCTGATACCACTGATGGGTTTTGAGCATTCTAACACTTCCTAAGTGTACATGCAACCCTAATAAACCTTGGATCTATGTTTTTCTAAGATACATGCAAATAATTATTTTTCCAAGGTTCATATCCTAACTAGCATGGCACGGGGAACATGAATCAAATAAAGCTAGTAGAAATACTTACCTTGTAGTAGTAGTTGATTGCTTGGAGTTTTAGAGCCTAGCAACAATAGTGTGATTGCCTCAAATGGAAATCACAAATCACCACAAACTTGAAACTTTGAGAGAATAGTCACTACTATCTTGAAATCGGCCCTCTTGCTTTACTCACCTCAACAAGTGTCAACTAGTCTGATTTCAAGAACCAAAGCCTCCTTTATATAGTGTGGTGGATTAGGGTTACATCCATGTAAACCCTAATACCCATGTCTCTTCATTTCCATGAGATCTATGGGTTAAAGCTCCATGGAGTATCCATGGACTTTTCCATGTAAGCCTAGCCCATTCCAAATAAGCATTAGCCCACACTATATAAATATAGAAGCCCATATTTAATTAGTATCTTTAATCTCTAAATTAATCCTAGATTAATTATAGATCAATACTAATTAAATAATATGATCTTATATTAATATATTAGAACTTATAATATATTAATAAATCATAACTTGTACTATTCTCAAATATTATCCATAAATTGTTCGGGTGAAGTGCAACCCAAATGGACCATGCCGGGTTGGGTCAAGTACATACCAAATATAGTTATGGACTTAGACACTATATCTAACAACTGTGTCGGTTAACCACACACGCTCCACTAACGACTTAAGCAAACTGCAAAGTGTAATTTTATGGGTTAGCACCAAATTCACATTTTCCTAAGTACCTAAGATCGGGTATTAATAAGAGTTTAGTTACTTAGTATTTATCATTAATACTTTTAATGAAGGAGGAATTCTAGTCCTTGTCCTACCCATTCGGCTAACGACCCTCCACCGATCAAGGAAGCGGTGGGTGAGAGTGGACACCCATTAAACTGTTATTTTATAGGCAGTAACCTTATACCCCCTTATAGACCGGCTTCGTGAATGAGGCCTACTAACGGTAAGACTGACTTTACTCTTATACATATATATAAATATTATTAACTTATAATATTATAAAGTATAAGGGTTGAATTTTAATTTTTAAAATTATAAGGGCTAACTTGGAATTAAAGTATTCATAAGAAAACTTTACAAATTCCAAAACTTGAGGGCAAGTTTTGAAACTATTCAAAACTAATTAATTCCATAACTTATGTGTTTAAAGTAGTTTTAATTAAAAAACTCTTCAAGTTCCATAACTTGAGGACAAGTTTTTCAAAACTTTAAACTATTAAAAGAATGTGACTCTTCCTTCTTCATAACCTATGGAAATCTTTATGAGTTTTATGGATCTTAAATGTGAATTTTCATATAACTTGAGGACAAGTTACAAAAACACATTTTTGAACCAACTCTTAGATTAATTTGGATTGAAAACAATAATTTCATATAACTTTCTTATTAATCTAAGCAACTCATAAGAACAAGATAATTCAAATCAAATTTTTTCATGTAATTAGTCTAATCCTTACACTAATACAAACCATGAATCTATTGACAATTATCTTTGAAATTGGATTAGCATGAACATTACCACATCAAAAACAAGTTTATAAGTCCAAAAACATCTTAGGGTAATGTTCCTAGTCCAATTCCAGCCAAAACGGTCGAATATATGTTGTCTGGGGGTCCAACTCGTCGAGTGCATGAACCAACTCGGCGAGTTTGATAATTTTGAACACTTTTAAGGCATGGAATCTTCGAGTCACCTGATGGACTCGCCAATTCCGTTGTCCAGACAACAACAAAATTCGATTTTTCAGCTAAATTTGCTAGTATAACAAGAAAACAAGCCTAGTGTCTGATACCATTGTTGGGCTTTGAGCATTCTAACACTCCTAAGTGTACATGCAACCCTAAATACCTTGGATCTATGTTTTCTCTATTATACATGCAAATATGAACTTTCCAACGTATTCATCCTAACTAGCAAAATAACATTAATTCATATGGATATCTCAAGTTAGAATTACATACCTCTTTGATGTAGAATGTCTTCATGAAGCTTGAGTGCCTAGTGCCCCAAGTGTAACACCTCAAATGGTTCACACAACACCAAATGCACATGGAATAACTTGAGAGAAAATAGAACTCTCCTTGAAATCGTCTAGCCCTCTTATTCACACACTAATGCACGATTTCTTGAGCCATGGGATTCTTTTATATGGTGGATATTAGGGTTACACCATGTAACTCATAACTTTACCCATTCCTTATGCTCCATGGATTATCCATGGGTCACCCCATGGACTTAGTCCAACATAAGGAATCTTGGATCACAAGCCCACATATATAAGAATGAATGATTTAGACAATCAACCCATATATTTAATTAGTCTCCTTTTTGATCACTTAATTAATTCCAAATTAATTCTTGATCACTACTAATTAAATAACCTTATTAATATATTAGAACTTATAATATATTAACCAACCTTAAGTGTTATTTCTCTCATTATAGTCTATCGAAATGCATGATGCCATGCAACCTAAATGGACCATTCCGGGTCGGGTCAAGTCTTACCAATTATAGTTATGGACTTAGACATTAATCCAACAGCTCCATGGAGGTTATAACCTGTGGATCATGGAGGAAAATGAAAAGTAATGCACATTAGCGTTTACATGGTGTAACCCTACACATGTGGCACACTATATATAGAGCTCAACAGCTAGCAAAATCAGCCACTAAGAAAAGACAAGGAGGACTCCAATTTTGTGATCAAAGTGTTCTTCTCTCAAGTTATTCCAAGAGTTATGGTGTTGTGTGAAACATTTGAGGCATCACACTTGAGGTGCTAGGCTCACAAAGTCTTAAGGAATCCAAGCAACTACAAAGGTATGTCATTATACTAGTTTTATATTACATGTACCCTATGCCATGCTAGTTAGGATGTAAACTTTGGAAAATTCTTATTTGCTTGAATATTAGAGAAAACATAGATCCAAGGTTTCTAGGGTTGCATGTACACCATAGGTGTGTTATAATGCTCAAAACCCATCAGTGGTATCAGAAACTAGGCTTGTTTTCTTTGTATTTGATGCAAACTGCTTGAAAAAGTCGAGAATTCTGCAATCTGGATAGTGAACTCGCCGAGTCCATAGGGGGACTCGACGAGTCCATGGCAAAATGCATCCTACTCGTCGAGTAGGTTCTTGCAATCGATGAGTAGGAGCCCCTATGTGCAGAATTTCGAGTTTTGCTGCTGGAAATGGACTAGAAACATTACCCTAAATTGTTTTGGCCTTATAAAACCTGTTTTTGATGGTGTAATGACTATTCTGATCCATTTTCAATGGTTATTATCAAAATTTCAAGTTTTTATATGTGTTTATATGATCTTGAAATTGTTGATATGAATGTTCATACTGATGAGTTTTAGAAGATCATAGGAACTATTTGCAAATTGTTTGTTAGTGGAATTCTTGATCTAAATGTCATTGATGGAGTCCATAATTTGTCCTCAAGTTATGGATTACTAAAAGTCACTTCTTTAAAAGTCATTAAAGAACCATAGGTTGCATAAAATGAAGAGTCTTCATTTTAATAAAACATTAAACTCATAAGTTATGAATATGAAAGGTTTTGAATAGTTTCAAAAGTTGCCCTGAAGTTTTTGGAATTTGTAAAGTCACTTTAGAAAAATTTAATTTCATACCCTAGAGTTTTAAAAGTCAAAATTCAACCCTTATACTTTATAGTATTATAAGTTTATATATATATATATATATATATATATATATGTATGTATGTATGTATGTATGTATGTATGTATGTATGTATGTATAAGAGCAAGTCAATCTTACCGTTAGTAGGCCTCATTCATGAAGCCAGTCTATAAGAGGGTATAAGGTTGTTGCCCATAAAATGGCAGCTTAATGGGTGTCCACTCTCAACCACCACTTCCTTGGCTGGCAGAGGGTCGTTAGCCGAACGGGTAGGATAAGGACTAGAAACCTCATTAAAAGTATAATGAAAAACATAAAGTAACTAAACCTTTTATAAATTACCAATCTTAGTTACTTTAGGAAAATGTGAAATTGGTGCTAACCCATTAAATTACACTTTGTACCTTACCAAGTCGTTGGTGGAGCGTGTGTGGGTAACCGACACACTAACATGGACTAATAAGAGTGACAAAGGGTGACTTAATATTTATCATAGATCGGTGGAGCATGTGTGGGTAACCGACACATTGATTAGGTGATGAAGATTAACGGTACCAAGTAAATTTCCATCGTTATTCACACCTTATTTGTGATCCTCGGCATCGCAGTCACAAACTTGAGAAGGCACAATCGAGTTTTAAACATATCATTGAACAGTTCAATGAATCTCAAAATAATCTATGAGTTTCAATCCAATTAAAACCTAATAATTCATTTGGTTTTTCATGGTGGAAATTGGTGAATCATCATTCACCCACCTTCAAATATTTTATAGCTTGGATTACGACATCCTCTTCCAAGTTATAAAGTATTGTGTTCGGTCCTAGCATTGATATTACATTTGGGTGTCTTATTAGGGATTCTATATCTAATATAAACTTGTCTTTCTTCTTTTCAGATATTTTCCAACAATGTTGCTTTTGGCTCAAACCCTACTGGCTCCTTCTCTCTCATGAACCTTTGTGGGAGAGTCATCTTTGATGGTTAAAACTTTAAAGATTGGATCAGGAACATCAGGATGGTCACACGTTACGAGGACAAGGAATATGTCCTCGACAAGGAGCTGAAGGAAATTGATGAGTCTACTACTACTCCAGAGGAGATCGCCGACTTTAGGGCACATGATAGAGATGCTACTAAGGTAGCATGTATCATGTTGGCCACAATGAAAGCTGAACTCTAGAAGTCCTATGAGGACTTTTACCCTTTTGAGATGCACATGGACCTGATGGATCGCTACCATCAGAGTGCTCGTCAAGAGAGGTATGAAATCATCTCTTCCTTGATAACAACCCGAATGAAGGATGGTGAACCCATCATGGGCCACATGCAGAAAATACAAAGGTATGTGGACCATTTACAGAGGTTAAATGTGAACTTCCCTGAGAAGTTGGCTATTGATATCATACTGTACTCCTTACCTGCTTGTTATGATCAATTCTGAATGAAATATCACATGAAAAAGGAGGAGGTCACACTCAACAAACTTCAAGGGATTTTGAAGAATGTTGAAACTAGTCTTAAGGTAAAATCGGTTGTTACTACTCCTACTCCTACCACCCCCCTGTTCTGGCAATCGGGCAAAGTAGAGGGAAGAAGAGGAAGAACCCTTCGAAGGGTACCAAGGGAAAGTCTCTTGATGACTCCTCTTCAAGCGGAACCAAAGGTGGTTCCATCACTCCTTCCAACCCTAAGGAAGCTTAATGCTTCTATTGTCAGGAAAAGGGGCATTGGAAACGAAACTGCCCCAAGTACCTGCAAGATGTTAAAGATATGAAGGTCAAACCTACCCATGCAGGTATTTTGTCACACCCCAAAACCGGAACGGCGAAAACGTTCTGGGGTGGATGACGTCATGTCAAGTATCACAACACATGCATTATAGTAATCAAAGTACAACAAAACATTGCATTAATAGTAATAGTTTTACAAGGTTACATTACAACAATTTAAAGTAATACAAGTAATAGAATAAATACAACATGGTACAAAACTATCTTCATCAACAGCTCCGGGGATGTACCTGTCTAATGCTAACCTGAGAATACAAGTTATTTGAAAAGCGAGTATCAACATTTTTACAAATGCTGGTGAGTTCATAAGCATTTAGTGACATTTCATTCAAATAACTTAAGAAAGTAGTAGTTTAAAAGATTTCAGTGTACTAGAGTCCTTTCCAGAAAATCCTATATTTTCTTTAATAAAAGTAGCCTTCTACCAAGACTGGTCAGTGATGTAGAGTAAAAAGTAGTTTTCCCTAAATTGCTATCATTATCAAAATACTGAATTTGATTATTGAGGAAAGCAACGACATCAGGGAATATCATATGCCTCAGCAGTGAGGACTGCTGACTAAGGCAAAGAAGCATAGACTCCAGGAAAGTATCAAACATACGACACGCCTGGTTCAGTCTAACTAGTGGAGACACAGACCCCAGAAGGTACCAAATGAAAAGTACATCTCGCAAGGTCAAAACAGTGAAGACAGACCGCAGACGATACCAAATGAAGGGTACATCTCGCAAGGTCAAACAGTGAAGACAGACTGCAGACGATACCAAATGAAGGGTACATCTCGCTAGGTCAAAATAGTGAAGATAGACCGCATACGGTATCACATGAAAGACACGTCTAGCAAGGTCAAACAGTGTGACTCTGAAAAAGGTGACATCAGCATACAGTGTAAATTGCTGACGAATTACCATTACCTTAAAGCCATGAATTATAAGGCAACCCAGGATACTCGTAACCATACTGACTAGAGTACTAGACGCCCTACAAGCATCTATATATTGTAACATTTGTCACCCCTTGGCTTGGTAGGCCGTGGACTGTAGCTAGCAGTCAGGGTGCGGGGTTGTCAATCCCGTATAGGCCTATACACACAATGTCCGCTCTCCCTACAGGAGACTCTGGTTACCAACTAGACGACGGAGAAGGCTGCGTCCCGAAGATGTATCCCAAATAGAGGATAGTGTGTTACTAAGAGGGAGTGGGTTTCTAATGTAAGTGTAGACTAGAGGTAGAGACTCTTAACAGACTGAAGAAAACTCGTATGTCTATGCTCGTATACATAATATATAACTAATGAATCGAACGACCTTCAGATGGACATCCGATCCCACCAGACCACATCTCACCGAAGAAAAGGAAATAGGGCGGACAAGCCTTCCTAAGTCCTTCAATCATTATTTATATGCATCTATACAAGCATAAACATACATCTAACTACGCTTGAGTGTGTATCATACAGTGAAGTATAAGTGTACAGTGGAACATCTGAGTCGTGAAGTATAAGTGTACAGTGGAACATCTGAGTCGTGAAGTATAAAAGTACAGTGGAATATCAGAGTCGTGAAGTATACGTGTACAGTGTGGGATAATCGAACCATGAAGTATAAGCATACCAAGTATAAGTGTATCTCGAAGCAGAGACGACAATAAGTGATGTAAGAACGTCTATCAAGTATAAGTGGAGTAAAGTCGTTATCCAGTATAAGTGAAGGAGAAATCGTATCACTTAGTAAGAGCGTGAATAAGTATAAGCGTCATCAAGTATAAGTGACTATAGGTATAAGTGAAAGTGTTACCGAGTCAGAGTATAAAATAAGTATAAGTGAAGCAGCAGTGTTTAACAAGTAAAAGTATACGTCAAAAAGGGAAATCTTTAATGAAAAGCCTTTATGTACAGAGAAAATCACAAATTGTATTCCTTTGTAAAATACGTTTAAACCTTAGAGGATCTTTCATAAACCAATTTAGGATGAATTTAAATAAATCAGTATAAGTAAAAGTTATGAAACGGGTAAAAGTCATTTTAGTGTCCCACTCGGTAAAACAGTGTAAAAGTGGTAAAATCTTGTGCATGCGGGTTATCAATCATATGCGATTGACATGATAACTGGCATGTTTAACTTGTATTCCCCCCCTATAAAACATTTAAAAGCATTTAAAAGGTTCATTCAGGGGTATGAACTCACCTGGTGTAAGTAGGTCCGATGAGAGTGCCGATTGGGCGTTCGGGATCACGCAAGGACTTGAACACACACAAGGACCTATTTTAACATATGATAACATATGTTCACATACAATTAGCATATAATATACTAATTAAACAATTATACACACTCAAAGGAGTGGAAAACACTTTTGGTTGAGTGTTTGGGGTCCCGGGTAGCGTTTAAGGGTGCTACGGGTCTCCTATCAGTTGTGGGACTTTGCTATACTCACATATCAAGTGTGTAAATGGATTTAAAACACCAACATGGACCAAACAAGGAGTTTACGACCCAACCTAAGGGAGTTTACGGTCGTAAACTCCCAAGGTCAATTTCTTGGGTGTTTGATGCTTCTAGCTTGTTCATAGAATTATTCTAAGCACTTTTCCTCAAAGGCATGAGTGGGTTTGAGGTTTCTAAGGGCCTTATAATGGAGTTTACGGCCTAAGAACAACTCCTAAAGGAGTTTACGGCCGTAAACTCTAAATCATTGAGTTTTGTGATGTTTCAAGCCCCTAATGCCTTTCTAGTGATTTCTAATGAAGTGTGATGCCATTTTGGGTGATTAAAACCAACATTTGAGGGGGTTTTGGGGAGTTTACGGCCTAGATAAATGCTTGGGCTGTAAACTCCAAATCAAGCCTCATTTCATTGTGTTTAAGTCCTTAAATCCTTCCTAGCATTTTATAGAAATAGTCTAAGGCCATTTGGGGAATAAAAACCAACCTTTTGGGCATGTTTGGGGAGTTTACGGCCTAAGCTTGTGCTTGGGCTGTAAACTCTCTTTTGTCCTTCATTTTTGTGTGTTTTAGTGATCTAAACCCAACTACCAAGTCCCTAAATTATGTATGAAGCCCTAGGATGAGTTTGGAATGCATTTGGGACCTTTTAACATGATTTTGAGGAGTTTACGGCCTAAGCTTGTGTTTGGGCCGTAAACTCTTGTTTGTGTCCTAAATTCATGCATTTTAATGTTTAAACACCCCAAGGCTATATCCCCTAAATATTCCCAAGCTTATGGACAAGTTTAGAGGCATGTTTGGCACCTTTTTAGGGGTTTACGGCCCTAGAATGTTCTTGGGCCGTAAACTCCTTATACCATGCCTTCTTGGATGATTTTTGGGCTATAAACATGAATCACTATGTTTAGAATAAGCTAGGGTAGGAGGACTTACAATTTGGAAGCGTTTGGTTGCGAACTCGAGGCAAAAACGGGTCTAGAGAGAGAGTATAGAGAGAGAGTGTAAAAAGTCCCTAATAGACTCCACTCACCCTTATATAGGGTTTTGAGTTGGGACACATTGGAAGTCTACCCGATACTGTCGTTAAACGGGGCTTTTGGTCGCACCCGATTTAGTGATCGTAATGATAAACTAATATTTTCCAAGTAAATGGAAATATGTGCTATGTATTTTATTTCCTTTTACCACGACTTAATGGCATATAAACTTACACAACTGAAATGTTTATTAAACTTGAAGACTTCTCATTAACGGAACTTTTGAACAGTGGAAAATTCCGTTAACGGTAACGGAGAAATGTAACGGGACAACTTGGGTTGTCACATCATCCCCCTGTTAGAGGGAATTTTGTCCTGAAATTTAGATCTAGGCAAGGAAGTAGGTATGAATGGCCAAGTAGAGGTAAAAGAGTACTCCCTATGTGATTGTCCTTGCATCCCCAAGTGATATCTGGTCTGTGTGTGTCATTTCAACAGACCCTCGCGTACGGGATGCGGGTTCCGTCTCGTGTAGCTAGTGGATTCCAACTGGTGTATCTACAAGGTTAGGGTTCTCGATGGATTCTATCAAGATGAGTGAGGTATGAAAAGTGTTGTCGGGAATTCACGTATCAAGTCTAAGAAGTGAGTCGATCGAATGTGAACCTTGTGGTATATCCGAAAGTAGTAGCGGCCTGAAAAGGGTCGGACCATGTCTCCATGAGGATTCTCGGATGGTCCTAAGCTCTCGGAAAGGAGTAGAGCTTTTCAGTACTAAGAACATAGTGTACCTCTATGGCAAGATCAACACTGGTGTGATCGCCATTATGAAGTTCCTAACGTTCTCGCTTGTACTGGATGTGTAGTCCTTCAGGTTAGTCCTTAGGAAGCTCAGGTGGTCTTCGGTTTCGTGTTTTCTTTCAACTGGCTGATAGAGGCTTTCTAGATCGTCGAGTGGGTTGCGTGACTATGGTTATCGGTTTGCTATAGAGTGTCTATCTCGCGCTTGTGCAAAATGAACCTGCACTAACGAAGCTTGAGATACGGAAACCCTGAGGATCGAAGAGTTAGGGTTTCACTAGATGAACGTTGGACTATCTCGGGAGGTGGTTCTACTATCTCTGCGTGAGATAGTATTCGTGGAACACCTAACAGTCCAATGAATCTCCAAGACTGTGGTTTATTCTAGCGTGGAAAGTGCGTGCTCTTGCATAACCCTTCGACTAACACCAGGGCTGGTGTCAAGTCTATAATCTCTTCGGGATCAGGGTCACGAGGCTTAACGCAACTACGTTCACACTTTACCAAGTATTCTTGGCTGTGAAGGTTATCCTGTGGTTCTCGGCATTCTAGTGTCCTCTTCGGAGAATGTATTTCATCGTCTACAGAGCGACGACGATTTCCTCCATGCAATAAGGTGGAGGATGATAGGCACCACTTGTCTATAACGAGGTGGACGAAGTGCCTGAGTAGTGCGGGCATATACTGCAACTACTCATCCGAAGGTTCTAGGTTTTCTTGGTCTAGATCGAATCTAGTGAGTATAGATTCTTCTCACTCGGAACCTTTAAGAGTTCAACCCGTAGTGATTTTCTTGGCTTCGGCTCCTATGTTATGGAATATGGTGTAACGCCCGCAGATCCGGGCTAGTCAATTTAGAGGCAATAGGGGTCAAAAATGACTTTTCAACAAAAGATTATTTAGAATGAATATTCTTAACCAAGTTTTAGAATATGTCACAAGGTTTCCGTACATATAAAGAACGCCGAAATCCGAGTTATAACGAAGAAGTTATGGCCCGCCGAAGTTTTACGGCAAAACCGGCACGGCACCGGAAGACGTAAATAGTGAATTTATGATAGAAGACTTTTTAGCCTTAGCAATCTAAACAAAAGTCGTAGAATATGTTAAAATAAGAGCGTCGATAAAAAGAACGCCCAAATCTGACTTCGTATGAGGAAGCTATGATTTTTCTAAGATTCGGCTTAGCAGTGTACAGCCCGAAACTCGAATTTTAGTTCGAGCGATTTTTGGCTTATGTGAAATAAATGAGAGTTGAAGATCTCATTAATAGGAACTCAACGGTAAAAAGACAGACGAAAACGGAGTCCGTATGAAGGAGTTACGAATTCTTCGCGGTCATTTAACAGTCTAAACGCCTCGTACTGTTAAATTTAAGATCGGTCGAGAATTAGCCGACGGAGTCAAAATGAAAGTTGTAGATATTATTTTTACCTACGCGTGGATATAAAGAACGTCAAAAACGGAGGTCGTATGTGAAAGTTACGGATTTTAGAAGTCAGAAGTGTGTTGTGCGAAAATGGGTGATGTGGCACAATCTTGGCCATTGCTTTCTCCCCAAGTCTTGCCACTAGATGGTGACATGTGGCACCAAGTTCAGCCATTTTCACCCTATAAATACCACCTCTCCCACCCTCATTTTCTTCACACCTTTCCCATTCTTTCTTCTCTTTACTCTCTCTCTAGAACCTCTCTCTAGCCCCGAAATCCCCCGAAAAGCCTAGGGAACCTCCCTAGCACGAGGCGGAAGCCCCGGAGTGCTCAACGGCTCCGATAAGAAGAGATTTTCAGCTCGGAAACGCTGCTCCAAGCAAAGCCTGGTTTTCTATAAAACCCGCTGTAAGTGAGCTACGCCTACACTATTTTTAATATAGTTATTATTTAATTATATTAACGTTATTAAGGACATATAATAAATACTTGGGCTATTATTATGGGTTATATAAGTATTTTTTTTAACGCTTATATAATAGTAATAATAGCTAGACTATTAATTAGTCTCGGCGAATAATAGACTAAAATCTATTGGTGATAATACTAGGTTTCGTCGAAGGAAATTATTTTAAAGTAAACGAAGCGCTGTCCGAGTACCGAGTCACCACCTTCTCAGGTGAGTGCATAGTCCCTTTCATGAACATGATTTTAATACAAGTATTGATTGAAGTATTAATTATATGTTTATGTGCGAGTTAATTGATGTTGCTTGAAATTCGTGTTAAAGAACATACCTGATTATATTTGATAATTTAGGATAAAGAGTAGACCTAAATTAAATATGAGGAATATTGGGTAGTATATTCTTACGAGTACAAGTGAATTAAACTCAGAGAATAGAAGTTAGTATATGTCACTTATCCGGGAGTATGGATTAGACATAGTCATTGTCCCTAGTCCGAGAATATGGATTAGGCATAATCATTCGTCGTTAATCCGAGAGTATGGATTAGCTATTGTCCCTAGTCCGAGAGTATGGATTAGGCATAATCATTCATCTTTAATCCGAGAGTATGGATTAGCCATTCGTCCCTAGTCCGAGAGTATGGATTTGGTAAATTCGTTCATTTCTGATCCGAGAGTATGGAGTAGGTAAAACGACTAATCTTAGGTCCGAGAGTATGGATAGCCACGTTGCGAGGATCGACGGGGTGGGATAAGAGTTGTTTATATATATGTATGGTGAAATTGTATATTTTGTGAATTTTAAACTATATCTATGGTATAACATTGTGGGATTGAAATCCCTATGTGCTCACCAGGTTTCCCAACCTGACCCACTCAGTTTATTTATACCACAGGTGTTGATATGAAGTGACATTACACTGAGAGATTTAAAGAGATGTAGACCACTAGTGTGAATAATTGTAAGTTCTGTTTATGCTTATGTTCCTGTATTAACGATGACATCCCAAATGTTTTAAAATGAAATAAATACGTTTCTTCGAAAATGTTTTAATAACGTATTTACCATGTTTTTCTGGGAACAAATTCCGCAACCTTTTTATAAAATGAAGTACTCTAATTTTTATAAAGCATAAACAAAATCGGTCTTTTCTGGCCGTGATTTTGGGGATGTCACATATGGTGAAGGTGCTTTGCTAAGAGGTCTGTGGTAGAGCTCATACTAAGCCTAACCGCAAATACCGCGTGTATGCAAGCAGTATACAGTTGAGGTCGGCGGGACGTTCAGCTGTGCGACTCCACCCCAAACCCACAACCCAACGAGGAACATGGAATAGGGAGGAAACACACACCTTTAATCTTTTTGATCTCAATTATATGCCGCCCTTATGCATATATCTGATTATAGCGGTCAGTCTCATGAGTTCTATTCTCTAGGTTCACGAACCTGATATGCGAGGTGCGAAGGGTCTCTCGGGGAAATTATACGGAGTATGCTTCGGTCGGATGTCGTCTTCTAGAGTATCTTGTAGTGTGTTTCCCTTCGGTGTTCATCTGACTACGAGGGGTCGGTCAACAGTGTATGGTATCTTCCCTTGGGTGCTTCGGAAGGTTTGAGATAAGAGGGACGATTGACGGATCGTATTAAGTTGGTTTATTTGTGTTAGGTTCAGGTTCGGAAGAACCTTTATTTGTCGATATGGCTATGGAGAAAGTTCTTTTTACACAGCACTTAAGGATTTACACACGGTTGCACGAAATCAAACCATGATCAATAGAGTCGTCGAAGTTGGCACACTTCGACATGATATAAAGTGAAGATCGATAGAGTCATGTGCCGAACAGGCACACAAGTTCGAGGCGTCTCGGGTTTCGTCCTACGTATCACTACCACGGATACTTGGACCAATAGATTCGATGCGGAACTATAGAGAGTTCTAAGTGTTTCCGAATAGAGTACCTTTTCATGAACGGGTTCCCACGAGGTGTTTCTATAATCGCCTCACATATACTAGTCATGTACATTTAAGGTGGGGAGGACTGTTGACTGAGCGACCCCGCCCTAAATCCACAACCAAACGAGGAACAGGAGATGAGGTGGCATTCGTTCACTCTAGGTCTTTCCATCTTAAATATACATGGCCGTAACATATATGTTTAGCCACTATAGTTTTACCTAATGAATTTTAAAATCTTATAACAGTGCTGCGACTTTCGCCTTACTGGAAAGAATTTGCATTTGAATTAGTCTTTTATTGTTCTTAGCTTAGTTATCTGAGATCGAGAGTCGTACCAAAATCTGATGAGTTCTTTGCCGCTTCTCCCTAAGCAGTAGTGTCAGGTTCCTTCTGTGTCTTTGTCTTTCCATTCGGTTGGGCAATCCTTCTTGAAGTGTCCAAACTCGCCACATAGGCGGCAAACCTGTATGGCCGCCGCATTGGCGATTGATGCAATACGTTCCACCGGAGTTCTGCATACACGAGCAGTATGCCCCTTCATGTGGCACCTAGCACAATAGAGTTCCCGGCAGGCACCATGATGATGGTAGCTGCACTTGCTGCAATGGGGAAGGTCTCCTAGATACGGTCTTCTTGGATTCGGGAGGGAAGGGTTGGCAGGGGTACAGACTGCCTCAGCTCGTTGTCCATCGGAAGATCCTTGAGTCGAGGTACTTCCTTCCTCTATCTTGAGTTTTCTCTTTAGTGGGTTCAGTTGGGGTTCTCGGGTGGCTGAGTATGGAAGTGTGGATTGATGCTGTCCATCGTCAGAATTGGAATTTCCAACAGGCACCTTGCTAACATTGGTGTTGTTAGAATTCAGGTGAGCCATGACAGCTGCTACGGCTGCTGAAACTGCAGCTTGGAACGTAGCTTCATCAAATAGGAGAGTAGGTTTCTTGCTTGTGGATTGGTTACGCTTCTTCGGTGGCATGGTTTTTCCTACACGTAAAGGAATACAAGGTAATGAGAGACGATGGTTAACCCTGGACGTTTCTGTCCTGAACGTATTAGGCATAATATTTTTCCCGTGCCTCGGGTATTGGTTGTCTGAGTGTCGACCTACATCCCTATGATGTAGTCCTGGTAATTGAAGTGAGTGTATGAATATCGGAAAAGGCCATAAGATGCGAGTCGTTCCTACTAAGTTACCTTTATACTGAGAAAGGTTTCACTCTCCGGTCTGGAGAGATTTGAGAACAGTTCGGAACGAAGCTGCGGGAAGAGAGGCTCATGAGGGCTTATGGCTAAATAACCTCACAGAGGTGTGAGGATCCGCTCTAAGCGCATTACTGGCAACGGGAACAAGGCGATTTACCTAACACATAGCGTGAGCAGTGTAATCACTAACTCACTAAATTGTATTATTTTATGGGTGTATTAGTGTGAAGAACACGAGGAAAAGACACTTCTCGGGTTCCACGTACTGGCTCCCTCGGTTTGCCTCGTACCTTTAACTGGAATCGGCGTTGGTTTCCTTCGGGCAGTTTCCTAGGGTTCTCTTCTCGTATGGACATATTGAATTTCTACTCCGCCTTCCTTCTGACTCCGACTATGGGTGTCATCACTTCATGATGGATGACTGGGAATCTCCGAAGTTTAGGCGAATTCCCCACCGAAGTCCCTAAAAGAATATGGGCACTTGGTGCTTTCAATAGTCTCGACCCAGTTTATTTATTTCCGAACAGGAAATCTTCTGAATGAACTTCTTCGGGTCGGAATCAACTCTTCTGTTATGCACTGAAGTGGGTAGGGTTTTCTACAGGGTTCGAGTGAGAATGGAAATGTCTAAAGAATCCTAATAGATTATTCACATTTCGCTGGATGATCCACATCGAGTCCTGCTACGATTACACAGGGTATACAAATCATATATAGCTTAGATCCGATAGGCCTTCGAATATGCGATACTACTCTAGAACCACATCCCAACGAGGAAAAGGAAATAGAGCGAAACCACACATTCTTAGCCTATGGGATCCTTATTATATATAACCTTGGAAGTATACCCTCTGTAGCTGTAGGTATATCAATAAGGATCTTTTAGTTCTCACACCAGGTTATCTATGTATTCTAAATACCCCTATGGTATTTTTAATTCTTGTTTGGTTCTCGTCTTTGAATTATAATTCTGGGTTTAGTGTGAATCTTTTATCGCTCTAAAATACTCCTATAGTATTTTAACTTTATGTTTGGCTCTAGCAAATCCTAGTTGGTAAGTTTCAGACCTGTTGCACACCACAATCACTCCCGAGCACACGTTCATCGCATCTCGAATAAAGGTAGTTGATCAGGTTACATTTATTCCAGCTTACGATTACATAACTGCCCAGATTTGTCTGTAGTGCTCAACATCCGAAGACTTTTATTCTTGTTCTTCTTGTGATACTTGTGTTCGAGTGTTTAGATTCTAGATGTTATTATACTTTGGTAAAATATGGTTATATTTTAAAGTATAATTCTTGGTCAGAGTGTTTTATCCCTTTTGTATTTATAGGTTGTATATCTTTTATGAATTGATATACTTAGCTCACTATAAACAATGCTCTGATACCAATCTGTCACACCCCAAAACCGGAACGGCGGAAACGTTCTGGGGTGGATGACGTCATGTCAAGTATCACAACACATGCATTATAGTAATCAAAGTACAACAAAACATTGCATTAATAGTAATAGTTTTACAAGGTTACATTACAACAATTTAAAGTAATACAAGTAATAGAATAAATACAGCATGGTACAAAACTATCTTCATCAACAGCTCCAGGGATATACCTGTCTAATGCTAACCTGAGAATACAAGTAATTTGAAAAGCGAGTATCAAAATTTTTACAAATGCTGGTGAGTTCATAAGCATTTAGTGACATTTCATTCAAATAACTTAAGAAAGTAGTAGTTTAAAAGATTTCAGTGTACTAGAGTCCTTTCCAGAAAATCCTATATTTTCTTTAATAAAAGCAGCCTTCTACCAAGACTGGTCAGTGATGTAGAGTAAAAAGTAGTTTTCCCTAAATTGCTATCATTATCAAAATACTGAATTTGATTATTGAGGAAAGCAACGACATCAGGGAATATCATATGCCTCAGCAGTGAGGACTGCTGACTAAGGCAAAGAACCATAGACTCCAGGAAAGTATCAAACATACGACATGCCTGGTTCAGTCTAACTAGTGGAGACACATACCCCAGAAGGTACCAAATGAAAAGTACATCTCGCAAGGTCAAAACAGTGAAGACAGACCGCAGATGATACCAAATGAAGGGTACATCTCGCAAGGTCAAACAGTGAAGACAGACCGCAGACGATACCAAATGAAGGGTACATCTCGCCAGGTCAAAATAGTGAAGACAGACCGCAGACGGTATCACATGAAAGACACGTCTAGCAAGGTCAAACGGTGTGACTCTGAAAAAGGTGACATCAGCATACAGTGTAAATTGCTGACGAATTACCGTTACCTTAAAGCCATGAATTATAAGGCAACCCAGGATACTCGTAACCATACTGACTAGAGTACTAGACGCCCTACAAGCATCTATATATTGTGACATTTGTCACTCCTTGGCTTGGTAGGCCGTGGACTGTAGCTAGCAGTCAGGGTGCGGGGTTGTCAATCCTGTATAGGCCTATACACACAATGTCCGCTCTCCCTACAGGAGACTCTGATTACCAACTAGACGACGGAGAAGGCCGCGTCCCGAAGATGTATCCCAAATAGAGGATAGTGTGTTACTAAGAGGGAGTGGGTTTCTAATGTAAGTGTAGACTAGAGGTAGAGACTCTTAACAGACTGAAGAAAACTCGTATGTCTATGCTCGTATACATAATATATAACTAATGAATCGAACGACCTTCAGATGGACATCCGATCCCACCAGACCACATCTCAACGAAGAAAAGGAAATAGGGCGGAAAAGCCTTCCTAAGTCCTTCAATCATTATTTATATGCATCTATACAAGCATAAACATACATCTAACTACGCTTGAGTGTGTATCATACAGTGAAGTATAAGTGTACAGTGGAACATCTGAGTCGTGAAGTATAAGTGTACAGTGGAACATCTGAGTCGTGAAGTATAAGTGTACAGTGGAACATCTGAGTCGTGAAGTATAAAAGTACAGTGGAATATCCGAGTTGTGAAGTATACGTGTACAGTGTGGGATAATCGAACCATGAAGTATAAGCGTACCAAGTATAAGTGTATCTCGAAGCAGAGACGACAATAAGTGATGTAAGAACGTCTATCAAGTATAAGTGGAGTAAAGTCGTTATCCAGTATAAGTGAAGGAGAAATCGTATCACTTAGTAAGAGCGTGAATAAGTATAAGCATCATCAAGTATAAGCGACTATAGGTATAAGTGAAAGTGTTACCGAGTCAGAGTATAAAATAAGTATAAGTGAAGCAGCAGTGTTTAACAAGTAAAAGTATACGTCAAAAAGGGAAATCTTTAATGAAAAGCCTTTATGTACAGAGAAAATCACAAATTGTATTCCTTTGTAAAATACGTTTAAACCTTAGAGGATCTTTCATAAACCAATTTAGGATGAATTTAAATAAATCAGTATAAGTAAAAGTTATGAAACGGGTAAAAGTCATTTTAGTGTCCCACTCGGTAAAACAGTGTAAAAGTGGTAAAATCTTGTGCATGCGGGTTATCAATCATATGCGATTGACATGATAACTGGCATGTTTAACTTGTATTCCCCCCCTATAAAACATTTAAAAGCATTTAAAAGGTTCATTCAGGGGTATGAACTCACCTGGTGTAAGTAGGTCCGATGAGAGTGCCGATTGGGCGTTCGGGATCACGCAAGGACTTGAACACACACAAGGACCTATTTTAACATATGATAACATATGTTCACATACAATTAGCATATAATATACTAATTAAACAATTATACACACTCAAAGGAGTGGAAAACACTTTTGGTTGAGTGTTTGGGGTCCCGGGTAGCGTTTAAGGGTGCTACGGGTCTCCTATCAGTTGTGGGACTTTGCTATACTCACATATCAAGTGTGTAAATGGATTTAAAACACCAACATGGACCAAACAAGGAGTTTACGGCCCAACCTAAGGGAGTTTACGGTCGTAAACTCCCAAGGTCAATTTCTTGGGTGTTTGATGCTTCTAGCTTGTTCATAGAATTATTCTAAGCACTTTTCCTCAAAGGCATGAGTGGGTTTGAGGTTTCTAAGGGCCTTATAATGGAGTTTACGGCCTAAGAACAACTCCTAAAGGAGTTTACGGCCGTAAACTCTAAATCATTGAGTTTTGTGATGTTTCAAGCCCCTAATGCCTTTCTAGTGATTTCTAATGAAGTGTGATGCCATTTTGGGTGATTAAAACCAACATTTGAGGGGGTTTTGGGGAGTTTACGGCCTAGATAAATGCTTGGGCTGTAAACTCCAAATCAAGCCTCATTTCATTGTGTTTAAGTCCTTAAATCCTTCCTAGCATTTTATAGAAATAGTCTAAGGCCATTTGGGGAATAAAAACCAACCTTTTGGGCATGTTTGGGGAGTTTACGGCCTAAGCTTGTGCTTGGGCCGTAAACTCTCTTTTGTCCTTCATTTTTGTGTGTTTTAGTGATCTAAACCCAACTACCAAGTCCCTAAATTATGTATGAAGCCCTAGGATGAGTTTGGAATGCATTTGGGACCTTTTAACATGATTTTGAGGAGTTTACGGCCTAAGCTTGTGTTTGGGCCGTAAACTCTTGTTTGTGTCCTAAATTCATGCATTTTAATGTTTAAACACCCCAAGGCTATATCCCCTAAATATTCCCAAGCTTATGGACAAGTTTAGAGGCATGTTTGGCACCTTTTTAGGGGTTTACGGCCCTAGAATGTTCTTGGGCCGTAAACTCCTTATACCATGCCTTCTTGGATGATTTTTGGGCTATAAACATGAATCACTATGTTTAGAATAAGCTAGGGTAGGCGGACTTACAATTTGGAAGCGTTTGGTTGCGAACTCGGGGCGAAAACGGGTTTAGAGAGAGAGTATAGAGAGAGAGTGTAAAAAGTCCCCAATAGACTCCACTCACCCTTATATAAGGTTTTGAGTTGGGACACATTGGAAGTCTACCCGATACTGCCGTTAAACGGGGCTTTTGGTCGCACCCGATTTAGTGATCGTAATGATAAACTAATATTTTCCAAGTAAATGGAAATATGTGCTATGTATTTTATTTCCTTTTACCACGACTTAACGGCATATAAACTTACACAACTGAAATGTTTATTAAACTTGAAGACTTCTCATTAACGGAACTTTTGAACAGTGGAAAATTCCGTTAACGGTAACGGAGAAATGTAACGGGACAACTTGGGTTGTCACATATTTACACTATATTGTCTAATAACTCATCACATTCTACTTGGGTTCTTGATATAGGGTGTGGTATTCATATATGTTCTGATTTGCAGGGCCTAAGAAGAAGTGAGGATGTGGAGCATGGAAAGATAAACTTGATCATGGGGAATAGGAAAGCTTCACCTGTTACCAAGATTAGAGTTTATTCTTTGTTGCTAGATAGTGGCTTAGTGTTAGATTTGAATAAATGTTGTTACTCGTCTGAAATGGCGAGAAATATTATTTCCTTTCATGGTTTGTACAAACAATGATTCACTTTTCCATTTGATAACGAAGTTGGTGGTATTAATGCTTTTTATAATAATGTTCTTTATTTTAAAGCATTACCTTGTAATGGTGTATATGAAATTGTGTTGATTGTAGACAACTTAGGAAATAATGTATTACATATCGGTTCTTCCATTAGTTTGGATAAAGAATCCTTGTGGCATTGTCGTCTTGGACAAGTCAACAAGAAGCGCATAAGCCAAATCCAGAAGGCTGGAGTTTTGGAGTCGTTTAACTTAAAGTCAGATGATAGTTGTGAGTCTTGTTTACTTGGAAAAATGACAAAGTCACCCTTCATTGGTTCTTGTGCTAGGGGTGAAGGTTTGTTGGACCTCATACACACAAATGTGTATGAACCCTTCAGAACCGCCACTAGGGATGCTAACCGTTTCTATGTGACTTTTACTGATGATTATAGTAGATATGGTTATGTCTACTTAATCAAGCATAAATCAGAAACCTTTAAAAAGTTCAAAGAGTTAAACTGGAAGTGGAGAATCAGCTGGGCAGGAACATTAAGATGCTCCGATTCGATCGAGGAGGATAGTATCTTAGTACAGAGTTCCTTGACTATCTTAGGGAATGTGGAATTGTTTCACAATTGACACCTCCCAGAACACCACAGCTGAATGGTGTGGCTGAGAGGTGTAATAGGACCCAGTGAGACTCAGGACAAGCTCGAACCTCGAAGTGAGCGGTGTATTTTCATCGGCTACCCACAAAATTCTTTTGGTTACATCTTCTACAGACCCAGTGAAAGTGTGGTCTTTGTGGCAAGAAGAAGGGTCTTTCGTGAGAGAGAATTCATAAGCCAAGGAAACAGTGGGAGGTAAATTGATCTTGAAGAAATTCAAGAGTCAAGCGGTGAAGGAACCTCAAACCCTAGCAATCATCCTGAGGAGGAAACTCCTGTTGATGAGTCCGTACCTTTAAGGCATTCCACAAGTGTTAGGAATCTTCTTGAGCATTACTATGGTTTTCATATTACTGCGGAAGGTGAAGAATTTATCGGTGATGGAACACTGGTAAATCTGGATGAGCCTAACAACTTTAAGGAAGCCATGATAGGCCCTAAGTTTGCCAAATGGGAAGAGGCCGTGGACAGCGAGATTCAGTCCATGTATGACAATCAAGTTTGGAACTTGGTTGACAATGTACCGGGTCGTAAGACGGTCTGGTGCAAATGGTTCTTCAAGAAGAAGACGGACATGGATGGAAATGTACAAACTTATAAAGCACGACTGGTTGCGAAGGGCTTTACTCAAACTCCAAGAATTGAATATGATAAGACCTTCTCACTAGTAGCAAAGATTAAGTCTATTATTGTTTTGCTAGCCATTGCTACATTTCATGATTTTGAAATATGGCAAATGGATGTCAAAACCGCTTTCATTAATGGAAAGTTGCCTGATGATGTTTACATGAGTCAGCCAGAGGGTTTTGTTGATGCAAAGCACCCTAATAGAGTGTGTAAGCTTGAGAAATCCATCTATGGATTGAAACAAGCATCTCGCAGATGGAATCTTTGTTTCAATGAGAAAGTTAAAGAGTTTGGTTTTTCGAGGAGCGAAGATGAGTCCTGTGTATATATGTTAAGGCTAGTGGGAGTATAGTTAGCTTTTTAGTACTATATGTGGATGACATACTCCTTATAGGAAATGACATCCCAACCTTGTAGGAAGTTAAATCCTGGCTTGGGAAGTGTTTCGCTATGAAGGACCTTGGAGAAGCTACCTATATCCTAGGGATAAGGATATTGACGAAAAAGAGTAAAATACTAATTGGACTTAATCAAAGTACCTACTTGGATAAGGTGTTGAAAAGGTTCAACATGTAGAATTCCAAGAAAGGTGAATTACCGATCCAGACTAACGCCAAACTGAGTAAGACTCAGAGCCCGAGTACAGAGGATGAGATAGTTGAGATGAGTCAAGTGTCGTATGCTTCCATTGTAGGCTTGATCATGTATGTTATGACTTGTACTCACCCTGATGTGGCTTTGCTTTGAGCACGGTCAACAGATATCAAGGGAATACGGGCAAGGCTCACTGTACTATGGTGAATAATATTCTCAAGTACCTACGAAGGACTAGGGACTGGGTCCTTACCCTTCGTGGGAGTGATGACTTGAGAGTAGTGGGGTATAGTGATGCTCGCTTCCAGACTGATAGGGATAATTTCCGCTCTCAGTCGGGTTGGGTCTTTACCTTAAATGGAGGAGCGATTACTTGGAAAAGTTCAAAATAGGAAACAGTAGCTGATTCAACTTGCAAATCAGAGTACATAGCAGCAAGCGAGGCGATAAAGGAGGCCATATGGCTAAAGAACTTCATTGGATACCTTGGAGTTGTACCGGCTATTAAGGAGCCTATGGAGATTTTCTGTGACAACGAGGGTGTTATTGTCTTAGCGAAGGAACCAAGGGTTCACGGGAGATCCATGCACATCGACAGAAAATACCATTTCATTAGACATCGGATAGAAGAAGGAATCCTCGTGGTAAAGAGGGTATCATTAGATGAGAACCCAACAGATCCCCTCATGAAGGGACTGTGTAGGGTTAAGCATTTGCAGCATGCGAGGCGCATCGGGATAAAGGATGATATTAGTTTTATAGATTAGATAGCTATTTCTGAAACTTGTAAAATGTAAATTCACGTTTGATGATTGAATAAAAGTTTTTGTTTATTTATAAGTAAGGTGTTGCTATCTTGTGTCAATTATTTACTATTGTTTCAATTTTGCATGTTTTGACTTCCAGAATAATTTCTTTATTCAAACTCTCCACATCCAGTCATATGTTGGAAGTAGATATGAACCAAGACTATCATGAACTACGTTTGTAGATGTCTAAGATGCTAGACATAGCAAATGGCTGCTACAACATTCATGAGTGCTCATAAGTTCTAAGTATTGGATTCAACCCACACTCACTTGTATCACTTCAGGGAATTTATCTCGAGTGATCGTGAGACAGTAACATCATATAAGTCTTCAAACCTAGAGATATGAGTTGTTGACTATGAGTTGGTTACACATTGATTGTATGAAAACGCAGTGGTAACTCGATGTTATAAAACGTGCCTTTGTATATGATTCAACAAGTAGTAGAACAAGCTCATGAGTCGAAGTTTATATGTTCCTTCAAGTCCTTGGAGGGTTAGAAAAGATATATGGGCCCCTCGATGATTTTGTTTTGACCTATGTACCAGGCCTGGGCATAACCAAATTAATGTGTTCAGTTTAGTTCTATGTCAAACAAATAGGAAATCGGGAAACAAACTGCTAGACAATAAGTACGATATTGTTCCATGTATTTGTCCGGATGATATCAAGAACAGAGGATTTTATCATCACTAATCTTAAATGGCGCATCATCATCTCAGTTTTGCGAGACTTTGAAAGAGCTACGATTGCTGGTTGGTTCCTGAAGTCATACCTGTAACTATATGTTGGGTACTTAGTGTTGCGTCTTGGGCTCGCTTCCTAGCCCATCTTTTATACGGTATGGTCTGTCCATCCGTATCTTATTTTCTAGGGTTTGTGTATTAATAGATGTTTGCATGCATCTTTTTAGTAACTTATAGATCGGGGTTTTTTACGTGTAATTTAAGAAGATATCTTTTTGTGACCCTAGAATCCTCTACAACGGAAGTTCTTTATCGAGCTCTGCTGAGGATTGAACGTTCTAATCATTCAACACATTCAAATCCATTCTTGAGTATTGTTTCATTGCTTTACATTCTTTATATACATGTTACAAAGATCTAATCGATCAAAGAGATTTTATATCTCATCAATTGGAATCAGAGCAGGAGGCTGTGTAATTCATACACATCTCTTCTGTGAAAGAAGCTATTAGGGTTTATTCCGCATTAACTAATATTTATTGAGCCGTAACCCCATAATTGACGTATCTCATTACTTGTTCGTTTTGCCCTAATATTATATATTACAAGTCTGGTCTTTCAAATAGGTTATTCGATCAAGCATGGACGAGTCGCCATCTAATCCCATTAATATTTCGAACAACATTGGATCAACAACGAAGATTCCCATCCTTTACACCCAAGATTATGAAGTCTGGGCACATCACTTTGAAGATTATGTTATAGGATCTGAGGACAATGGATACCTCATCTGGGAAGCAATGGTATCGGGACCCTTCGCTCATTCTGCAACTTCAAGGATTATTAAAACTCAAAAGGAGTATAATGATCTTTTGAAAGATGTTAAAGATGTTGCCCAAGACGAAAAAGATAAATTTCAGTGCAACATTAAAGCATTGAGATTAATCAGATTCGCTCTTCAATCTGACACTTTCAGGCTGGTGAGTTCATGTACTACTGCCAAAGAAATATGGGACAGGCTTCGAGAATTGTATTCTACGGACGAAGATCTTGAACACTCCATTCAAACCTTACTCTTATCCGAGTTTGGTGAATTCAAGCAGGGAGCCGAAGAAACCGTGACTCAAACGTTCGATCGCTTCAATCATCTTCTTAGCAAGATGATTAAACATGATATTGAAAGGAAGTTAATTGAGCAGAAGGTCACGTTTTTGAACGGCCTCAGATCTGAGTGGAGAGCTGTAGTGTCCACAGTTAAAGCGCATGAGCAATTCAAATCTTATTCTCTAGCAAAACTGGTGGGCATTCTGAAATCTCAAGAAAAGATCGTACTACAGGAGAAAAATGTAGTTTCAAGCCTGGGTTCATTGGCCATACTATCCAAAAGTAAAGCGGTGATGGAAGATGAAGACCTCAACATAGAAGACTATGATCTTACTTCCGAAGACTATGCTATGATGGTATCACACCCCAAGAGGTTCATCAAGAAAAGATTTCCCACCAATAAGAACCGAAATTGGCAGGGAAGTTATAGCTCTGAAAAGGTCAAAGACGAACCAAAAGCAGAAGAATCAAAGAAGGAACCGAAAGCTGAAGGAGATTCGGGAGTGAGCTGCTATTACTGTGAAGGAAAGAATCACTATGATAAAGATTGTGTCCTCAAGAAAATGGCAGAAAAGGATGAGGAAAAAGATGAAGAAGCTTTGTTGTTGAAAAAGCTGGATGAGATCAGGAAGAAGAAATCTACTGCTAACCCGTCTATGAATGCTTTAATTGTGCAGGGTTCGATAACAAATGATGAATTCGGAGGAGTGGAGGTCTGGTTAACCGACTCCGAGGATGATGAAGTAAGGAGGCCTTCTCATGGAAAAGCTTATGTGGCAAAAGAGAAGGATAGCAGTGGAAAATGCTTGATGGTGTCTGATGTATCTCAGATGAGGGGATACAACACACATGGTGGGAATAAAGAAACGAAGGAGCAACAGGACATGTGCTTTACAGCAAAACCGCTCAGCGTGCAATTCAACGAGCTTGATGAACTGATCAAGAAGGTACAATCCGTTTTTGTTTCATTCAAAGTCCCACAATGCTCATATGAAAAAGAATTAAAAAATGTTAATTCAAGAATTTCTCATCTAGACAGCAGTTTAACTCAAACTCGAGTCACCAATTCTAACCTAACTGACCAAATAAGCAGGGTGTCTTCGAAGAGTGAGGAACGGAGGATGTGGATCGAACTGAAGGAGTCAGAGTTAATCAAAACCAAGGATGAAAACATTTATTTGCAAAGAGACAATTTAAAACTTTTGAAACAGCAAAATGTTTTTTGTTTGATTGCTAAGCATCTTTACAATAATATTACTCAACTTCATTTGAACTGTGAAATAGGGCAGAAAATTCATCGTATGATTTTGCCCTTCCTTGAGTTTAAGGAGGATGAAATCGATGCTGAAGCATACAATTGTGAAAGTGTGGTTTCGTCTGAGGATGTTAATCCGACGTATATGTATGGTCTAGACAAAATTGAATCTTTCATTAAGTCCAAGGACCATAAGGACATGCTGAAAAACCTTTTGGATGAAAATGACAAACTGAATCTAAGGACCGAAACCATACAAAAATTTGACTCATTGAATGCCAATTTGAGCTCAGAAAATAAAATTGATGTTGAAAATGCATCTGAGCTTAATAAGGATAATGACATGAGTGAAATTTCTGTAGATGATGAAGTTGACTGCTCTGAGTTTGTCAAGAGCAAACCCGAAATCCACAAAAATCTCATCTCAGAAAATTCTGTAGAGTTTGCTCGCTTGTCCCAACAAAAGTCCCTGAAACTTGAAGAAAAGGCGGTTGTTTACCAAAAGGTAAGGACAACACCAAATCAGGTTTATAATGTCACAGGTGATGAACATCAGACAGCCGAACTCACAGCCATTGTAAACGAAGACAATGCTGATGGTTGTGATGAGTTCTTCTGGTCTGCCCCTATCGACAATGCTGATGAAACTGTTGGTCTATCAGAGCAAACATCCTGGAAGACAAAAGGAAGATATATTCCGAAGCCACTGAACAAGCCTGATAACTTTGACGTACCAAGTACTAGTGGTACAAAAGATGTTCCTAAAGAAAAAGCAGATTCGAGTGAATCATCATCAGCTCAAAGTGGACCTGTTGACACAAATCAAAAACAAAAGGCGAACATCCATCATCAGCCGAAACAGATGAGGAATCAAAAACAACAAAGGAATCAGAGATACAAGAAGAATCTTTATGAAAGAAAACAGTTTTGGCAGTCTCAAAATGCCTATTTCTCATATCGTGACAGAAATTTAAAGTCAGAGAAAAATATTGTTGGATCTCAAGAGAACAGTATCAACCGAAAGCAGAAGTTCGGTTCAGAGAACAGTATCAACCAAAAGTAGAAGTTCGGTTCAGAGAACAGTATCAACCGAAAGCAGAGGTTTGGTTCAGAGAGCAAAAGAGACCAAAATTCTAGGTTCGGTCCCACTGATAATCAAAACCGAAAGAGTCACCTAGAATATCAAGTCAAGAAATCATCTCAGTCTAAATTCTCTCATTCTAACTCTTCTAATTCTTCCAATCATTCTTCTTCTCAACCCCATTCTAAATCCAATTCTGCTCGAACTCAAAAACCTAAATCTTCAACAGACCTGAAAGGGAAATCAAAGGTTTTGTCAGTTAAATCCGAGTACAAACCAAAAGCATCAAATCCCACTAAAATTAAAGTTTTCACCATCAAAAAGAAAGATGAAACAACGTTATTAAAAAGAACATATTTCGTTGACATCTCTCTTGCTACTCATGTTCCTGTGAAAGGCTCACGTGGACCCAAGAAACTTTGGGTTCCTAAATCTATTTAATTTGTGCAGGTTATCATTGACGAGCAGTTTGACGAAGAATGGTATATCGACAGTGGCTGCTCACGTCACATGACAGGAAGGAAGGAAGAGCTAAGGGAATTCAGGTCTCTTTCAAACGGTGGAAATGTCAAGTTCGGGAACAACTCCTTCGGAACCATAAAAGGCTATGGAATGATTACAAACGGTGATTTCACGATCAGGAAGGTTGCATATGTAGAAGGACTACAACATAATCTCATCAGTGTATCTCAGCTTGTTGGAGGTACTGGTCTCAAGGTCTCGTTCGATGATGAAGGTTCGGAAATTATTGAGAAGAAAACGAACAAAGTTATTCTCAAATCAGAGTGCAAAGGTGAAATGTTTCCCCTAAATCTCAAACCCATCAAAGGGAATCCAACAATCTGCTTGTTATCAAAAGCACAATCTGACGAAAGCTGGCTGTGGCACCGAAGGCTTTCTCATCTCAACTTTAAAGATATCAACAAACTTGTCACTAGAGGTCATGTTCGTGGTCTTCCATTGCTCAAGTACGATAGAGAACATTTATGTGTGGCATGTGAAATGGGGAAGCAGAGTCATCAAAGTCATCCATCAATCATAAACACAAAAGTTGTTGAACCACTAGAGTTACTTTACATTGACTTGTGTGGTCCATCATCAATCGAAAGTATCGGCAGTAGCAAGTACATTCTTGTTATTGTTGATGACTTTTTGCGTTTCACATGGGTGTTCTTTCTGAAGCTTAAATCTGAAGCGACTCACAAGCTAAAGATGTTCATCAAGCAGGTTGAAGTACAGCTGAAGAAAGTCGTTCGGAACATCAGGAGCGACAATGGCCTGGAGTTCAAAAATAAAGAATTCGAAGAATTCCTAGCGGAAAGAGGAACTAGTCACAACTTCTCAGCTCCCTACACACCTCAACAAAACGAAATAGTCGAGAGGCGAAATTTATCCTTGTGTAAAGCAGCTCGAACCATGCTAAGTTTTGCTTCTTTACCTTTATATTTTTGGGTTGATGCTATATTTGCAGCTTGTTTTACACAGAACAGGTCATATCTCAATAAGCGATTCACGCTCACTCCCTATGAGATCATCAACAACAGGAAGCCGAACGTTAAATTCTTCCATGTGTTCAGTTCCCGGTGCTTCATCTTCAATTCTAAAGAACATCGCAACAAATTTGATGTCAAAGCCAATGAAGGGATTTTTCTGGGCTATTCTCTCACTTCTAAAGCGTACAGGGTATTAAACAAACGTTCGAGGAAAATAGAAGAGACGTATTACGTGACCTTCGATGATAGCTACGTCAAAAAGTCAAAAGCCAACATAGACACAACTGGTGAAATCTTTCCTCAAACAGGTCAAGTCACAGTATCAATTGCAAATCTCTTTGAGAAGTTTGTTGAGCTATTTGATGAACCAGAGAAGGCCATTAACTCGGAAGCCAGAGCAGCAGACAACAAGGTCGATCATCTGAAGCAACTAGTAGAAGATGCTACAAGGCGAATGAATGAAGGAGTATCCAGTTCCAGCGCTTCAGTCGAGGGGGAGCATACTGGTACTGCAACACCCGAAAGTACTGTAGCACCCGAACGCTCCGCAGCACCAGAAGGCACTACAGCACCCGAATGTACTGTAGCACCCGAAGGTACTGTAGCACCCGAACGGGAACGTCCCACAGCACCAGAAGGTACTGTAGCACCTGAACACTCCACAGCATCTGAAGGCACAGGAGCACCCGAACTCTTCACTATACCCGAAAGTCCGACTGTTCCAGAAAGCTCATCATTCGAGGGGAGAATGCCAATATGCTTTATGACGATGAAAGTCAATCCGAACCAGAAGAGATGGTAAACGCTGAATTGGATCCTTCCTATGATCCAAATTACCCTCCTCTCATCAAATGGACCAGAAATCATCCTGTCTCTCAAGTTGTAGGTGATGTTTTTGAAAAGGTTCTGACCCGATCACAACTTAAGGCAAAACAAACTTCCTTATTTTCCAAAGTAGAATTCTGCATGTTTAATTCCTTCATTTCAAAAGTTGAACCAAAGACAGTTAACACTGCTCTTGATCACTCCGATTGGGTTCAAACTATGCAAGACGAACTGAATGAATTCGAAAGAAACAAAGTTTGGCGCCTCATTCCAACTCCTCCAAATGCATCAGTTGTTGGTCTCAAATGGGTATTCAGGAACAAAATGGACAAAGAATGGAATGTGATACGAAACAAAGCATGTCTGGTAGTGAAAGGATACTGTCAGGAGGAAGGAATTGACTATGAAGAGACTTTCGCTCCGGTTGCAAGGCTGGAATCTGTTCGCATTTTTCTTGCCTATGCAGCACACAAAAACTTCGAGGTCTACCAAATGGATGTTAAATGCGCTTTTCTGAATGGAGAACTCGAAGAAACAGTCTATGTGGAGCAGCCTCCTGGCTTTGTCAATGTGAAGTTCCCAAATCACTGCTATATTCTGGACAAGGCGGTTTATGGTCTGAAACAAGCTCCTAGGGCCTGGTATGAAACGCTAACAAAGTTTTTAAAGATGTCTAAATTCAAACAAGGTTCGGTTGACCCAACCTTCTTTCGTAAAAAGGAAGGTAACCACCTTATGATTGTACAAATTTACGTCGATGATATCATCTTTGGCTCAACGAATCCCAACTTAACAGTTGAATTCAGAAAGCTGATGGAGACTAAATTTGAAATGAGCTCCATGGGTCCGATTAACTTTTTTCTTGGATTAAATATTAGACAGGGACCCGAAGGCATCTTTATCAACCAAGAAGCATACACCAAAACTCTTCTTGCCAAATTTGGTATGATGGGAGATTCAAAGGTCAAGGTTCCAATGGCATTCGGCACCAAACTCACCCCTTCACTGGAGAAGCCAGCAGTTGACATTACGCTATACCGCCAGATGATTGGGTCCTTAATGTATCTTACTGCTAGCAGGCCTGACATCATGTTTTCCGTATGTTATTGTGCTAGGTTTCAGGCGAACCCACGAGAACCTCATATGCTTGCAGTGAAGAATATACTCAGGTATCTGAAGCGAACTACCTCTCTCGGTCTATGGTATCCATCCAACTCAGGCTTCTTCGTTCAAGCCTTCTCTGATGCAGACCTTGGAGGATGTGGTTTAGACAGGAAAACCACCACAGGGGGTTGCCAATTCCTTGATGGGAAATTGGTCAGCTGGCAGTCAAAGAAGCAAACCTGCGTTTCCTTTTCTACAGCCGAAGCAGAGTACATCGCAGCCGCCTCTTGCACATCTCAAGTGATATGGATCCAAAGCCAGCTCAGAGATTATGGACTTAACATGAAAAAGATCCCACTATATTGCGATTCAGAAAGTGCAATTAGGATCTGTCATAACCCAGTGCAACACTCCAAGACCAAGCATATAGCACTGAGGTATCACTTCATTAAGGATCATGTGGAGGATGGAAATGTCGAAATTCACTTTGTTCGAACCACCGATCAACTGGCAGATATCTTCACCAAAGCCCTACCTGAAGCCAGTTTCAATAAAATCCTTCATGGTCTAGGAATGATGGAATCCAAATCGGTACCAAAGACTTCATCCCAAAGTTAAAAGTAAGGAGCGAAATGAACCGAAATGAACCGAACGTTCGGTCTATTTCGGGTTCGGTTCACATGGGAACCGAAATGAACCAAACGTTCGGTCTATTTCGGGTTTGGTCCCATAGCACATATTTTCGCTCAATCTCAAAAAGGTGTTGTCTATGGTTGTACACTTTTGTAAAGCTGTTTTCCAAAAATCCAAAAAAAAAATTTAGGAACCGAAATGAACCGAGCGTTCGGTCCATTTCGGGTTCGGTTCAATTTTTTTATTACTTATTTTGTTTGGTTTTTCTCTTTTCACAATCTTAAAATCTCCAAAAATATTTTACTCTCATTCTTGTTTAAATATAGTTGGGATAGGTTTGGTTCTCACACTTTATATTAACTAGTTAAGCGTCCCTAGATGCATGCTGCTGTATGTTGTCCAAAGCCTCAACTGATTTTGAATAAAAGGCTTAATGACTAGGTATATACAAACCTTGTCTACCCAATAAGGCTGCTCCATTTATTCTAATCCTGAGCTACCTTACTCTTTTCTCATATGGGTTGAGAGTCTACTGCTTAGTCACTATTTTCAGCAGAGGTACTATCGCTTCTCTTCACCACCTTACTCTTCTCCATCATATTTCGGTCCCATATCGTAACCCTTGAGACTCTCAAAATTAACCATTGAGGTTTATGGTTACAAAATCTTTGTGTTTATGATCTAAGCCACGTGTCACTACGTGCTTAGTGAAACCCAAACTTCAATACCTAACATGAATTGACGATCAACATGAAATCTCTCTTTGGTTGTGCGATTCTTATGAATTTGTTATTTACCATAACATTTCTTCCCTTAGAATCCAGTTTAATTTTTTTTTTTTGAGATTTCACCATCATATATCTTCTCCAAGTCACTATATCTATTATCCAGCCTACTTGTTCAACAGACCACATCGGTCTCACAAGTACTTCATTTAGTCTCGGTCTTATGTCAAGGTCCGGGATTCTAAACTGAAGTGAAAGCCACCCTTTTAAGCCTAACAAAAAGATGCCTTTCAACACTTCTTAGAAAGTGATTGATCATAATTCAACGGGAATCCATACAAACACTTTAAGGTCTCTCTTGACCTTGAAGAAAGTGATTCGTGCCCGGGATCAACTGTTTTGTGTCTATATTGACATCACTACTTCCCATATATATCTCGCTTTATTTCCTTATCTTTCACACTCTATGCACGGAAATCTTTGATTTCCCCAAATACTCGTTCGGTTCCCTTATAATCTTATGTTTGGATGACAGCTATTAAACAGATAAGATGCTAACTCAGCCGACAGAGTAACAGCCTCAATAGTGAGGTGACGGGCACACGTGCAAAATGGAATAGTTCTTCTCTCTCATGTGTAATCATCGGGGGAGCCAACCATCGCGCTTCAGTCAAATCCGAAACCGTTTCTTGTATCAAGAAGATTTGGGGATGATCTTTCTCTCTCCTCTACCCACGGTATAAAAGGAACTTGTCTGCTTCATTCCAAACTTACCACAATCAAAACTCAAACGAGCAAAATCAGGCGATTTCTCATCTACTGTTCATCATCTTCTACCTTCAACAATGATGGATTCTTCATCAGTTCAAGAAACCTCCTCCCGCACAAATATTCTTCCTATCCGGCTCAACAAAGCCTAGTGATTGATCTCAACCCTAAAGCTTACGAGAATTATATGTATCCCATGGTGGAGTGCCTCAAATACTCTCCATTGGTGCTCGCTCTTTCCAAGGTCGAGGTTGTGCCGATGGAATGCCTTTCCCAGGTCTTCTCCACAGCCCATTATGATAGATCAGTGGATCGCACCTACTTTGATCTTCTTTCTCACAAGACCTCCATCTCCAAGCAACGATTTTGTTGGCTCCTAGGTTTTGAATCCGATGAATCTAGGGTTAATCCCGACTCCATTACCGTCGGGCAATTATTTTCGATGTTCTACAATATGGGTTACACGGTGATTCTCACGATGGTCACCAAGTTCAAGAAATCGTGTCTCCCTCCTCCATGGAATGGTTTCTTCACCATTCTATTCAAAGGGCTCTCTGAGCGTAGTTCTGGTTCTGATGGGGCCAGCAAATTGTTTATGACCATTCTCTATGGCCACGGCCTTAACCTCGACTATGGCTCGGTTCTATGGCAGCAACTCATTCAGAGCCTAGCATCCTCCTCTCGCCACACTGAGGTATCTTACGCTAGGTTCTGGACGCTCATCACCAAGTGGGCCTTGGATAAACTTCATGTTCCTACTGTTGCAGGTTCCCTTCTCTCCACCATCAGCGTCTTCCACACCACCAAAATAATTGTCACCGATCCGACAAAATTTTCTTTCGTCGGATCCATTCCGGACTCTATGTCCGCTAGGGTGTCCAAGGAGAGCATCATAATGAAAGCCTACAAGGACTTTCATCCTTCGGGCCCAAGGGAACTTTCTGCTGAAATGGTTCAGTCCATTAATGATGCAGATAAACCTGCTGCTAGAGGGAAGAAACCCGAGCAAGGGAAGATAAAGAAAGCAGCAAAGGGGGCTAAGGGTCCTTCTCCTAAGAAGCGAAAACCCTCAAAACCAGATCTTTCCCCACCAGCGAAGAAGAAGAAAGTCCAACCCAAGAGAAAACTTATTCTCTCTTCTTCCTCTAGCAACTCGGAAGAGAATGAGTCAGCTAGAGGCGAAACGCCGCCTCACTCGCCTGGTCATGAGGTACATGTTTCATCAAAACCTCCTTCCCCTTCTCCTATACCCACCTCTTCCATTCCCATCATAACCTCCTCCATTTCCATTCCCTCCATATCTAACCCTATTTCTATTCCCCCCATAACTACATCTCTTCAAACCACAACAACCACCCTTCCCCCACCACTTTTTACAGAAGCCACCACAACTACCACCCGTGAGGTTCCAACCAACGTATCTGATACGGGGGTTTCTACTTCACAACCCGAACCTACTCCTGCTCCCGAACCTACTATCACTACCGAACCACCAACCGCACCCTTATCTCCCACTCCATCTGCTGAAACCGAAACCTCTTTGGGAGGGGAGGATACCGTTTTTGACTCCATCTACTACAGCCTCTATCAACTTCAGAGTGATGATGATGACGATGCTCCGGTCACTAAAAAGCACATCAAGGAACTCCACGAGAAGATTGACAATCTTGTGGCTTCTTCCTCTTCCTCAACATATCACTTTTCAGAGGTTGCCATTCAGGGTATGGTGGAGTCACTCTCCAAAGCACATGAAGCCTCTATCAGCTCAGCTGCTGCTGCCATTGATAAATCCACGAAGGCTAGTGCTGTTGCGACCGAAAAAGTCGAAAAACTATTTCAAGACGCCCAGATCTGGCTGGAGTCTTTACAGGCGGCATCAGAGACAAACACTAAGAAGATCCGCACCGTTGTGGAGAAGCTGGTCCACTCCTTCGAAACTGAAAAAGACCAATTTGCCAGCATTCACCAAAAACTCAAAGAAGACAACCAATCATTTCAGTCTTCGGTTGCGGATCGTCTTCTCTCCTTCCAAGCCACTCTTGCCGCCGAATCTACCACCAAGGAAGAGCTTGCCCGAAAGTCTTCCGAGCTTACCTTGGCAACTCATCAGCTCTCCCAAGCCGAGAAGGAGATCGATTCTCTTTGGTCTGAGAAAGCTGTGGTCAGGAGTTGTGTTTTAGATGTCCACGGAGCTCTGTCTAACATCATTGAAGCCCATGATCCGATTCTCAACTATTCGGTGAGGCGTATTCTTTCAGAGAAGCTCGCTCCTTCTCTTGCCCTGCTTAGCCGTATTGAAGGCATTCCTGAGCAGGAGGACCATCCAAAACAAGGGGGAGAAAAGAAGTCCACAGCTCAACAGAAACCCCTTCCAAGTTCCAAAGCTCAAACTATTCCATTTTCATCACATGTCCCTCCGAAAGCACCCAAACCAACATCTGGTCCTTCATCAGGTTTGAGTGCTCAAACCAAAGCCAAACAAATTGCCGACGACAGTGATGAAAGTGATGATCAAGAACCGATTGTCAGCTTAGTCAGGAAGCAGACCAGAGAGAGAGAGCTGGATGAAAATGCTCGCATAGTCAGGGAAGCCGAGGCCAAGGAGAGGAAGATAAAGGAGGCTCATGATCTCCTTGAAAGCAGGAAAACTTTGTTTCCTCCTTGGACTCTCGAAGTGCTAATCAAAGAAGCCATTAAGTCCCCTTGCACTCTATGGCTAGAACCGGTCATCTCCCTAGACCGTGTCAATTCGGTCGATTCCCAGTTCGACATGCCCCTGACCCGAAAGGCCTTCATCTTCTATGCGTTTGCTCATATAGCTGAAGTTCCCCATCCTCACCCGAAGGTGGATAGGGAGCTTATAGATTATTACCTGAGGACTGCTCAACCTCAATACCAGACTTGGAGCACACAGAAGATAACCAACGTTCGGGTACTCAAGCCTGTTCGTGAAGGTAATTTTGTTAATGTTAGATTCAAGGTCTTGAGGGGATCTGAAAAATCTGAGCATTCCATCTCTCTGGCTGATCTTCCTAACCTCAACCCTCACGATTGGATTGTCTTGCACAACATTCTTCTTGTCAATGAAGCCGAATATGGTCCGATCATAGACCATTTCAAGAGAATGTTAGTTTGCTATATTTTGGAGGTGGCTAAGCTTGATCAAGAGGTTGCTAATGTTTTGAGGAAGAAGCCCATCATCACTCCAGTTGGTTCTGCAAGCGATATAAACCGAATGAAGATGGGAAAGATTGATCCGAAACAGAACTCAGTCATGTTCACCAGAGCAGAAGGTCAGAAATGCCTGTTTGCTTTGGCTGACAAACATCTCTACACTACTACCTGTCTGGAGCATGTTCTGGGTATAATCAATCGTTGCAAGCAGAACTCGGATAGTGATAAAAAGTACTTCAATGATATGATAAACCGGTACATTCACTTCCGACAAACACTTCTTGCTATCATCCCCTGCCTGTTCAAGACCGTCAAGAAAGCCAGTGCTGCGGGGGCAAGCAAGCTGGAGTGAGGTCTCGCCCCAATTGACGCAAAGGGGGAGATTGTTGGGTACTTAGTGTTGCGTCTTGGGCTCGCTTCCTAGCCCATCTTTTATATGGTATGGGCCTGTCCATCCGTATCTTATTTTCTAGGGTTTGTGTATTAATAGATGTTTGCATGCATCTTTTTAGTAACTGATAGATCGGGGTTTTTTATGTGTAATTAAAAAAGATATCTTTTTGTAACCCTAGAATCCTCTACAGTGGAAGTTCTTTATCGAGCTCTGCTGAGGATTGAACGTTCTAATCATTCAACACATTCAAATCCATTCTTGAGTATTGTTTCATTGCATTAGATTCTTTATATACCTATTACAAAGATCTAATCGATCAAAGAGATTTTATATCTCATCATTATAGTTATTAGATTTATCCAAGTGGGAGATAGTTGGATAAGGTGTCTAAGTCCATAACTATATTTAGTATGTACTTGACCCGACTTGGCATGGTCCATTTGGGTTGCATCGACATCTCAACTGTTGGATAGACAAAATGAGAAAAAGGACACTTACGATTTGTTAATATATTATAAGTTCTAATATATTAATATGAAATCATATTATTTAATTAGTATTGATCAAGACTTAATTTTGAATTAATTTTGTGATCAAAAAGAGACTAATTAAATATATGGGGATTGATTTGTAAATCATTCATTCTTATATAGTGGGCTTATGGTTCAAGATTCACTTAATTGGGCTAGGACCCATTGGATGCTCCATGGAGGTTATAACCCATGGATCATGGAGGAAAATGAAAATTCATGCACATTAGGGTTTACATGGTATGACCCTACACATGTGGAACACTATATAAAGAGCTCCATAGCTAGCAAAATCGGCCGCTAAGACAAGACAAGGAGGGCTAACCGATTTTGTGATCAAAGTGTTCTTCTCTCAAGTTATTGCAAGAGTTGTGGTGTTGTGTGAAACATTTGAGGTATCACACTTGAGGTGCTAGGCTCACAAAGTCTTAAGGAATCCAAGCAACTACAAAGGTATGTCATTCTACTAGTTTTATATTACATGTACCCCATGCCATGCTAGTTAGAATGTAAACCTTTGAAAATTCTTATTTGCATGAATAGTAGAGAAAACATAGATCCAAAGTTTCTACGGTTGCATGTACACCATAGGAGTGTTAGAATGCTCAAAACCCATCAGATTTCGCTAAGGCATAACTCCAGAAATTTATCAAAAGTGTAACACGACTCATCGTATATTAAACCATATCAAGTATAGTTAGATTTCTCCTTTCAAACATGTCATTGTGTTTTGACGTTCTTGAAGGAGCCAGCTGTGAAACAATTCCAAATTTCTAAGATGGTCGTAGAATTCATCACTAAGATACTCTCAACCTCTATCAAACTAATTGAAAAACCACTATAAGGAGATTAGCAAAAATCTATCAAACTAATTGAAAAACCACTAGAAAACTAAGCTCGAAATTCCTAATCACAGTAATAACAACCTTGATCTTGTTTCTCATGATCAAGTCGAGCTCGTCTCACCTTAGCTTCCTACTTCACTTTAGTCCCTGCATATCAGAGCAAATGTGAGTACACATCCTGTTTCAAGGATCCATGAATCAGAAGTTGAATTTGAATTGGTTTGAATCATAATTATACATGAGGTGCCAATGTCATTGGCCTTATTCTTTTTGATATCCTCTAGGTATATTAGGCAGCTACATTTTTAGTGTCCCTTTTATTGGTTATAGAAGAACATGGCCTCATGAGGTTTACTAACCGGTGTTATTTCAGAATCGACCTTCTTTGGCTTTGGGTTGCACCGTCTGATTTTTCTCTTTCCATTACCATTGGGATGAAAGGTCTTCTTTCCCGTGACACCACCTTCCCTATTGTCTAGAATGGGAGTGGCAGAGTTGGTGCTATGAAGATGGATCATACTCCCCCTGGTAGTTTTCAACATACCATGTAGCTCCATCAAGGACTTTAACATGTTATTTATACTGAAGTTCATGATGAATTAATGATATGAACTAGTTAACGAGTTAAGAATTATTCAATATCCAACTCTTGAGGAAATGGAGACCCTAGATGCGCAAGTCTATCAATGTACCCCCTTCATTTTTACAACATAGGTACTAAAAGATCCTTTATATTAAAGCTTACACCTTAGAAGAGATTTCATAACTTTAAATCTCTAATGTCCAGCTTGCTCTTGGAAATTTTCCTTGAGATGTTCATTCAAGTTGTATTCCCCAAGGTTCCTGAAGAGATTTTCGAGCTCAGGAACCATGGTCGCGCATAAGACATGTGAATTTATTTGGGTGATTTTGATTTTTTTTTATCGTAATGATTAAACTCTTCAGTTATAACATCTTCATAAGGCTCCTAAGGGATGTCTTCATACAAAACATAATCTTTCTTCTCATACCTAAGGGTAATCCTTAGCGAATGAATCTAATTGAGATAAGTTGGGCCAGTGAGTTTATCCCTCAAGATGAGTTGGAGTAGTGAGAAATTAGACAATGAGGTAGGTGAGGGGGAACAATCACACTTGTACTAGTAGACATCTATAAAAACAAATTTAGCGGTTAGTTTGATTAAATCCATTTTAAACTAATTACAAAATTACCAAATTATTTAATAAAAATGTCTAAGACCCATATTTCACTTTATTATGTAAAATGGATTGGCCAAAATCACACCGTGAAGTTATTTAGGTAGGCAGATTGTTTGTTTGTTTTAATCTCTATGAAACTCCTATATATGTCGAGATTTATTGACTTATGTCAAAACCATGTTAATGTTTTCCATTATGATTTATCATTCATGGCTGGATTAGTTGAGGATCATGAATCTAAATGGTAAATCAACCATGGAAAACACACGTGATCCTCGGCTTAAGTAACACTTGAGAATCGCAAGTATCACATCGCCCTTACTATAATCAAAATAATGTGTTGGCTCCAAGCACTAACCCGCATAAGCAGATTACAAGGAAATTTCTGGTTTTATAGGTAACATGAGATTTACATTTTATTTAAAACAAGTTTTTGTTTTATTTCGGTTAAAATATTTTAACTTTTAAAAGTAATGATTTCAAATTCATATAAGCATTAAAATAAGAAAAATACAATAAAATACACAATAAGTGCAAGTAACATCACCATCAGACTTGATCCTATATGGATCCCCTATGATCCATCAAAGCAAAGACTAGTCATACTAAGGACAAAAGGGACTCTTCAAATCCTCCAGTCGAACAACCATCAAAGCTTGATTCCATATCGAACTTCATGGAACTCCAAACTCCAATGTCCTTCACTTGGTCTTTGATCTTCACATCATTACATCTTTCTATTATAAATTATAAACTCCTAACTAAACTTTTATAATTAAAAGTATTGCTAATTACAGAATTATAAAACAATGAAGGTCATAAAGACCAAAAATAGAACCATAACAAGAAACACATAAGTTAAGTCAAGGTGTGGTGTGTCGGATCCATACAATTCAAACAAACAATTATTCACACTTGGATTGTAATTTTTAGATTAAATTAATAATCATAATATTGAAAGCAAGTACACTTACTATTTTCACATGCAAGAAATCATCAACGCAATAAAACATCAATTATCGACTTTTAATTAAATATCATTAAATAAATAAAACAATAATCAAGGGAATCCCAAATCTATAAAATGGTCATATTTGCATGAGTTTAAGATCGAATCATATTTATAAGTGACCATCATACTCGAATAAAAAAAAACAAAGGAAACTGTGAACATTGACTTTGCACCGCGTAGGATGGATCTAAGCGCCACGATCCACTAACACAGTCGCAATTTAAAAATTTTAGGGTTTCATGTTTCAGAAGCCTTTGTGTCGTGTAGAGTTATACTTTGCACCGTGAACTTGATGAAGATAGTAAAACCCTAATAGATTTCCATTTAAAACTAAAACCTTTTAAAACAATTTAAAACCAGTAATAAGATTTCATCTATTGTTGAATATGAAAATTCGATTAAACAAAAAAAAAACAAAAAAAAGTGCATTAGAGGTAAACAAGTGGCTTTGATACCACTGTTGGGTTATGAGGATCTTTGGCCACAAAGTCACACCATGGAAGCATACATAATAAAACAGTAACTCGTGAACCCAAAAGCAGGTCCATGTTAAACCTATCCATGCAACAAAATAACAACCATAGAAGAGGTAAGATATCATACTTTTTTAGCCTTTGATTTCTTTACCTTATCTAGTTGACCGATGGGAGGATCCAAAGTAGAATCCTTCTTTTGTGATCACAACCAAGATACAAACACCAACACTAGAACCACCACGAATAATAGAACAAACACTAAACGATTAGGATTTTTGTCGGATCTTTGTTGCATGTAGAAAAGATCTTTGCGGCATGATTATCCAGAACTATAGGGTTTTGAGAATGAGAGCACCACCATATTTCTAAGGTTTTCTCACAATTGCATAAACTCTCAAATCTAGTTCTAGGGGTCTCTATTTATAGGGGAAAGATTTAAGCCCTAAGAGATAACTACTTGGTCAGTAAGTAATGAACCTTATCTTTGGTAATTATCTCAATATCATATTATTACACTTAGGACCTTCTAGATCTACAAGTTTCATTTAATTAATTAAAGATTTAATTAATTAACAAATCAAATCCCTATTTTTATTCTTTGACCAATGTTATATATATTTGCTCTTGTGTATAACCGAAAAAGACACTATCATTAATAGTAATATTACCAACTAGTTGTGAAGGTAGGAACCATCTTCCAATATGAATTGTCTGTAAGCATAGTATGACTCATCATCTACCAAATCAAACAATGATTGGTTTCTCTATCTAACTACATTATTTACGACAATGCTCTAGATAGAGATAGTTTGCAAAACTGTTTCACAATTGCTTATATGATCATTAAAATTTTGATAGAGATGCTCATTATCCGTATTGGATCTAAATATCTCATCCTTTTTCCCAATTTATCCTTAAGTTCAATTAACATAAGCTATAAACACCTTAAAGATTCCAGGCTTATGTTTATTCAAATAAGCATGATCGTACCCTATAAATGTAATGAAATTGACCTTATTGTGGTTAATCTAAATGGTCCATTAGTGCGAACTAACTCCAATAGATATTTCGTCACCAAGTGATGCATTCGCCGTCTATCTTGACAAATAATGTTTGCATTTATCATTAAACTTGTATTCAACTGATTTCCAAAATCCTATCTAACTAGATATTTGGTAATGCATTTGTTATTTATATGTCCAAGAAGATGATTCCAAAAATACATTTTACCTAACTTTTGGATGTATTTGAATTGAAGTTGAACTATTGTTACTATACTAGTTTTGTAGATTTCATTACTCACTTTTTAAAATAGAAAACATATAGAACGTCTTTTATTTAAATAAGTCATAACCATCTCATGAAACGTTGTATAAACATTTTCAATCATAATACCATTGATGTGTATTTTATATACTAGTTTTATATTTATAAAAAGGACTTAATCATAACTAAGGCATGTTATAAAATTAGGCAAGTGTACCTATTCATATAGTAGGAAAGTGATGATAAGACTGGGATATCGAACACTTGGGGAATAGATTTCAATACGGATTTTTCACTACTAATTAAACTAGAAAATAATACTAAAAGGGGGGGTTTTCTAATTTTCAAGTTCAGAAACTTCAAACATCAATTTAAAAGAATCTAATAACAACCAAATAATTAAACTAAGTAGAATAAAGCATATTATGATTGTAAGAAAAATATAAAAGGTACTTCCATCTAGATTCGATTCACCTCTTGACTACGTTTGATATCTCTATAATTGCAATTAGTTAAAAAAATGTTTACTGATTCCTTAATTGACTAGTATTCGTGATTAGATTACTAATCCTTTGATTTTAAGTGATTATCAGTATTCTTTGTGTACCCTCCAAGTAATCTGTTTTGTAGATATCCAATACATATATCATTCATGTCATCAACTCTGTGTCATTAATGTTATTATGTCGTAGTACGGTCTTTAGAGTTTGTCATTATTTTGCTCTTTGTTGATTTGTTCTAGCAGTCATGTTTCTAGCACACCAATTCAACTCCTTTTATTCTGAGAATATCTTCAAATCTAATAAACAATATTTAGACATAATATGCATAAAATATCATCAATTAAGACCAATATGTATCTAAAAGTTCAAAGATACCACATAAAATGTATGAATATAAATGGCGATATTAACCATATAGGCTAAACATTTAGGAGAACAAGTTAGTATTTTATCCTATGGATAGTAGGAAGTGCTCGGTATCTATGATCAAGTTCTCTTTTATATATTTCAGTCTCGTACTTCCTTTTAGTCGCTACACATTATTGCAAATGTTAGTACATTATCCTTAGTAAAATACTTAAGGGTTAGAAGTAAATACTTCAATGATGTTACGATTTCATATATATGATTGTGACATACTCTTTGGCTTGTAGCTTTTCAACTCTTTTATATATAATATGCATCTATGATTTCTTACTCTTTTTCTTTCTTTGAAAAAAAATGCCTATCAAATAATGCCTTAGAGTTAAGCTTCCTCTTATCCTTAGTGTTGGGGTTGGAATTAGGTATACCAACTCTAACTATCATTTACCCAAATACAATTGGCTTTCTGCTTCTTGACACTTTAATTCATGATAGCAAATACAGGAGCATTGAAGTTGGAGTTTCTATGCATGGCCATGTTAGTCTTAGAAACCCTGAATATGCCTTGCAACTCCATGATGGACCTTTCCCAATCGTTTACATAGTAAACTAATTTTATATACATGTTAGCTAGTTGGTCATGATAATCATAATCAATTCCTAACTTAATGGAATTCCATGTCACTTTATTAGTCAATGTACAATGTACATTTGGCACTTGCTCCTTCCTATAGCTAAATATGTACTTGTTGGATGAACCTCAAGAAGAGCTTTATCTAGGCACAACTTTTTTGTTCTTTCTTGAGAACTATTCTCAAACTATGACTTCAGTTAAGATTGGTCAACTTAATTAAGTTATTCTTTTAGAGGTTTTTGTATTTAATTTGGGAATAATTATTGTTTTGTGAAAATAATAATTATAAGAGAGTATAACTAGCTATTATTTCATATGATATGAATTAATAAGTCATACACAACATTTTGGACTAGTTGGATTCTTTTGTCTTTTACCTAAAGACAAAGTTTATATTTTTTAAACTTAGAGTTTATAAAAATAAAAGAATCTTTCTTATAAAAATAAGCATGGTCGAAACATGATGATGGTGTGGGAGGTTGCTTGTCAATCTTCCACATTTTGTCTCCCATGCTTCTAAATGCTACCATTACTTTCGATTATTTTAATGGTTAGGTCTTACCTTTCATGGACTATATAAAAGTGTCTTATGAATGAGAAATGTGCAAGTTTTTGGTCTTCACTCTTCTTGTGACATCCCCTTTTTCACGGCCAGAAAAGACCGATTTGTTTATGCTTTGTTTTATAAAATCAGAGTAATCCTTTGATTAACAGAGTTGCGGAATTTGTTCCCAAAATAAAATACGATAAGAATCTATCAAAACTTTTCTTGATGAAGTGTATTTTCATTAAATAACAAAATCGTGAGATGTCATGTTCCGATACAGACACATAAGCATAAACAAAACTTACATTTATTTACTCTAATGATTTATATCTCCTTTAATCTCTCAGTGAAATATGTCTTCGTATCGATACCTGTGATACAAAGAAAACTGAGTGGGTCAGGCTTGGGAGCCTGGTGAGCATATAGGATTTTCAACCCACAATAATATAATCATTATATTTAATCATCAAACAATCAACCTAATTACCCACCCCATTATCTCCATTTTATTTCTTAAAGATTACCCTAAGAATCAATTATTCCTCGTTATTACCCTAACAATCAACCTAAGGAATCGATACAAAATCCATCGCTTCTAGGGTTTTCTCAACAGACCCTATATCCATAGTTACCAAGCGCTAACTCCATAGTCGTTAGGGTTTATCTCGTTTATTGACAATATTGCTTCCGAGACTCCTCTAGCAATACATATCAATGGGTTTTTTGAGTACATCGGTGAACATCAAGTCCACAACATCTACAAGTTGCGAGCCTGCTAGTGTTCCACAAGACTGTCTAGAATGGTTCGTGGTTTTCATCCCTACTCTGATGAATGATGGGGCCATCGTTTGGGTAAAGGTTTCACTCATTTTTCACCTGTCACCCTCATCTCATGATCTATATCATCTTTTGTTTCATCCTCAAACTAATCTTTCCTTACACACCAACTATTTCATCTACCCATGTTCTACCCAACATATTTGTAGATATAAATTACATATATAGTTTAAATCATAAAAACCTGTATAAAACATTCATTCAACATCCATCTCAAGTAAACAAACAACGTATAAACACATAGCACGTATTTCATAGCAAATGTTTGATATCCATGCGGTAGAAGAAAGTAAATACACTTTTATTTAAATATAAAACCACACATAAGTATGACGATTTACTTACATATACTAAGTCTTGGTTCAGTTAAGACTACAATAAACCTTTTAGAAATTATTGGATTTTCTGGAAACAAACTTGTAACGAACTTTAAGGAGCAACATCCATTTTTCATTCATAAATTGCTTATGAACTCACCAGCTTTAATGTTGATACTCTTTCAAAAAAAACTTGTATTCTCAGGTATTCAGTAATTCAGGTAACCACAAGATTTTTGAAGGCAAGACGCTAAGGCGCAGATTTCTTTTGAACTATTTCGACATCATATGTAATTTATTTGGAAACATGTATTTTAGCAACGATGTAACCTTTTAATTATATTTATGATGGTTGTGTTTACTTTCTTCACTGTGGTTATGATACTGAGCATGACGTCCTTCGCCCCCGAATATTTCCGTCGTTCCGGTTTGGGGGTGTGACACGTGGGGGACTGGGAACTTTCATGGGAAATAGGAAGAATATCACATATTAAAGTCAATTGATATTGTATTATTCACATCCTAGACCATAAACACCATAGAATGATGGTGTTTACGCCCTAAATGCCCCCTAGAATGGAGTTTTTGACCAAAGGGTGGTCCACCAAGGGGTTTACAGCCAAACATGATCACTAGAAGGTGTTTTCAGCTAAGGGTGGTCCACTAAAAGTGTTCACGGCCAAGCTAAGGCCCCTTTAGGGTGTTTACGACCATATATGGCCCAATTAAAGGGGTTCACGGCCAAACATGGTCCAATGGAAAGGGTTTACGGTCTTGGATGGTTCCCAGAAAGGTGTTTACGATCTTAGTTAATAGAAAACTCAAATATGTTGGCCTTATAGTTCGAGTGTTCATGATTGTGACACCATTACAACTTCTTGTGTTAACATCATTTGATCCTTGTTTGATTGCATTGTTTACGTAAGACTTATTGTAGCTTGAACTCCAATTTATTTGTCACACTTTACCTTGCTAAACTTGTTTACTTTCAAGAGGTTACCCTTTTAGTTTTCAAAGTTTTCATTGTAATAGGGTTACAATTTAGACCTTGCTTGATCCAAATATTTCAGGTTGGCACATAATTGATCACGGTTAATGGCAAATAAAATAGTTATATGAATTTTCGAGAAGGGTACATGAATTTTTGGGTGCATGTATGAGACCATGTTTTTATAAACTATAAGTGTAAAACATATATAAACACTTATTTACAAAACTTCAAATCTATGCAATCCATTTAAAATTCACTTGGAATTTTTGTGCAGTTCATATGGATTTTAGGGTCACCTTATTCATTTGAGTTGTCAAAAATAGTCAAGGTGTTTTTGTATTTGCTATGGGATAAAGGTCACCCAACCATTTGTGAAATAAAACTCACATGTTTTTTAAATGGATGATTCGATCAATTTATTATGTGATAAAGGTCACTTAAGCATAAGAGTTTTGAGGCATAGATAGGATAAACATGCCAAGCTAAACAATAGTTGTTTAGGATCCCATAATCTACGAGTTACATATCGTATGCAATTGGTAATCGCTATCTACCAAGTTTGATTAAGTTTATGGGATATTTACTTGTTTCGTTACTTGGATCCTAGACTTTAATATGTTTTAAGAAAAAATATAAGGTATTAATTTTCTAAGACTAAATATTGAAAAAACTAAATGAAACTTTGTTAAATTTTGTTGATAACTGTTAATAATTTTACGCCCTAAAAAACCTCTCTCTTTTTTAGTTTCAAGAGACAATAACATTTGATGGTTATAATTTCTATAACTGGTATAATATCTTGAGGTTCTACCTTTAAGATAGATAAAATTATATATACCGAAAGATCTCATACCTGAATAACCTCTGCAACCAGTTAGTCTGATCATGGTACTTTGATGGAAGTACTATTGTGATGATGATGATGATGTGTCTCACATCATATTGAAGAAATTAACCATGACTTGCAGAAAGTCTTGGATAATTATAAAACATATCATATGTCTCATCAAGTACAACAAATATTTAATCAGAACACTAGAAATAACTTCAAGTTTGTTCAAGCATTGAATAAAAGGAAGCCTAAGAGATTATTAACTCATATAGACTTATATTTCAGTTAAGGGAAATACAACATAAACTCAGAAATCAAGAAATGACCAAATGATTAGTGTTGTTTCTATTGTAGAAGAAATTGGACACTAAAGGAGGATTTTCTCCTCTCATCTCGTCAAGCTAAAGATGTCTCACTTGGACAAGACTTCAAATATCTATATGACAAAACTATTTATTTTTCCATCATTCACTTAAGTATGTTATACTTCAGGTGACATTAATAATTGATATTATGTGTTGATCATTGGAAGAAATAATCAACTGATTACAAACGAATGGTATTTCTTGTTGAAGATATAACAAGTGTTGTTATAGTCTTTTATTTAAACAATAGATGTTTTGTACCTATCCTTATAGGGACATGTAACAGTTGTAATTTGTGAATAAATTAAGGTTTGGACCATCTGCGCAATGTTGTGGAAGCTTGATATATTGAAAAACACAGCTCGACATGGATAAGGTTTGTGGGAGAAATTTTCAGACAACTTTCAACATAGATACTTTCAACCATAGCCCAAAATTGCAAACTACAATGCTATCTTGAGACAACTTTCAACATAGTTACTTTCAACCATAGCCCAAAATTGCAAACTACAATGTTATCTCCTACCACAATGATGTTAATTTATGCAGTTTATAGTGATGATCATAAGCCACCATATTTGGATCATATAAAATCAAGCAACAGAACAACTGTAGTTACATTCAAACATTTGTTGATCTTTTACATCTTCAAGAAATAAAAACATAAGCAGGGTGTTGAAAAAATTAGAGGTCCCAAGGTAACCCTCTGCAAAGTGGACCACAAAAGTATAAAAATAAAGTTTCTATCTTAATAATTATGTATGGAGGAGGCGGATAAAAATAAAATTTAAAAGTATATCATATTTGGTACAATACTACAAATAACAATTAATAAAAAAATAATTAATAAAAACTAATATTAATCAAAATGAAAACTATAAAAACAAATTATGTAAGCACGAAAAATATAACTTTAAAATATAATAAGGGACCAGAATCGCAACTTACAAAATACCAATAATATAACTTCATAAAAATTAGGATGAAAACAATTAATTCAAATTTAGTTGAGGGGAAAAAATGTAAATATAAAAGTTTGCTATAAGAAGAATCAAAAATTTTATTTACAAATAGAAGCTTATTATCATTTTGTATCAAATGTTTTTAAGGATTATAATATGATTTAAGTTTAATAGCTTTGGCTCTTGAAAAAGCAATAGTTAATAAATAGGAATTCTCCCTCATAAACCATATTTGATAATTAATATATACAAGGGTTTGAACCCTTTGCACGATGTTGCGAAAACCCGATAGTTGAAAAACATAGTATAACATAGATAAGGATTCGTGGGAGAATTTTTTAGACAACTTTCAACCTAGTTTAAACCTTCAAGCGTGTTTCGACCGTAATTTTATTTTTATATTTTTGTGTTTCACTTAGCAAATGAGTTATGCGTAAAATTGACCATAAAAATATAAAATAAGATTTCGAAACAAAAAATTATATTGGAAGAGACAGAAAATAAAGTTTAAAAGTGTATCTTGAACGTATTAATTTTATAAGGTGATACTACAGTAAATAGCATAAAACTTTATATCGTTTAAATAAAAATGTAATAGTAACAAAAATAAAAACTATAAAAACAATCATGCAAGGGACCAAAAATGTAATTTAAAAATATAGTAAAGGAAAATCATAACTTAAAAACATCCATAATTTAACTTTAGAATTATGAAGGGTAAAAACTATTTAATCAAAATTTATTTAGGGGAGAAAATGTAAATATGAGATCTTTTTTATTAGCATAATCAAACTTGCTATTTTCAAGAGAATGCATATTTCACAGCTTATATTATATTCAGTAAACCTTGTATCTTGATATGGACTTGGTGTGTTTTGGATTGAGAGTAGTATAAGCTAATGAATAGTAATTTTGTGAGTGACACCTTATTTGGAAATATATATATATATATATATATATATATATATATATATATATATATAATTTGGATTTACTTATCATTTAATGGATGTTGATATTCATGTTCTGAAACAATGTATTCCGTGTTAAAAAATAATTTCTCATAATGTTATTTATGAAGTAAATCTATAATCTGTCATTGAATTAATAGTTGTGATCATAACACCTATATGATCAAATGATATTTGATTGGAACTTATCTATGTCATAATCATCATGACAATATAAATAAGAAATACATATACCAAATTCAAAAGGATAGAATTTTTGAAGGCAAATGAGTTTGTTTCATTTGATATACGTGAATCCTATTTATGTGAAAAGATCATTCATAAGTGTCTTTATCTATTAGTAGTTAAAGAACAAAAGGCTTGACAAAGAGTTATATATAAGTGATGTATGTAATCTTTTCAATCCATGAATAGATTTGGTGATAGATACTTAATCAATTTCACTGACGACTTTTATTCGTTATTGTTGAAACCTTTGATTTTCTCAAATTGTTTCATAGTGAAGATTGAAATATGACTTAATAAGAGCATCATTAACCTTTTGTTGTGATAAAGAAAATGAATTTTATAAAACCAAGCCTTCCTGGAACATCTTAGGAGTTGTGGAATTGATTCACAACTTATTCCCACAAAAACACTCACTTGTCATTAATATGTTTTTTGTGGCACAGGATCACCTGGTCACTTGAATCTATCTTTTGATATTCGAGGTAGCCTTCGAATTCTCTAGTGGGATGGGGTCACCTAGCCACTAGTTGAATGCTGATAGTACAAATTTTTGAATAGGATAAAAATAGACCTTTTAGTCTATCACATGATGTTTATTAAAATAACTATTTACTTTATAATTTTTTTGGAATTATGCTCACTGCAACAAATATATATCGTATATATATATATATATATATATATTTCCAACCAAACAAGTGAATTAGATACTTATATTTGATTGAGGAGGAAATCGTTTATCCTTATCTAAAAGGTATAGAATTATAGAGCTTATGTTAGACAATAAGTTTAACCACTCTAGCATCTACTAACTGCATTTATGTAGAATATCCTAAATGATTATTTAGGATGAAGTTTCTACTAATACCACTAATTTCCATTCCATAATACAAGTGATTAGAAAGTGCTTTTTCTAAGTGGGAGCAATTTGGAGATTTAAGAGCTAACGATCCATAAGCTAAATGCTTCATAGTTTGGAAATAGCAAGTTTTCAACTGTTGTTGAATCTGCTCAATAGTTGATCAGAAACTAATAAAACAGATTGAGATGTATTCATGTATGATTATCAAGTATGGGCTTGATTAACGTTCCTCGATATAGTTTAACTATAAATAGTAAGTGAGTTTTCAAGGGAGAAAACATACATGATTGAAAATTTTCTCAGATTTAAGCTAACATCACAAAGTAAGAATCTTCTTTCTTATAAGATAATTACACAGTGTGATTTGATTATATATCAAACTCTTGTGTTGTTTTACAAAGATAGTGGGAGCGTAGTAACATTCCTAACGTTCTATGTAGTCGACATATTAATTCATGGAATAAGGATCCATATAGATAGATCATGGCAACTTAAAGGATTAAGTAAAATTGCATTAATTGTCAAGGATCTTAAAGAGCTTAAGATAAAGGACTCTGAGAGAGTTATCTTGTCAAAATCACATGACATGATTTTGAGCAAAATCCTAGTGTAAATGTTTTTGAACTGTATAATATGATTGTATTCCGTATGCTGATGCAATTGGATTAATCATATGTGTCGTGATTATGCATAAAGTCCAAATGCGTCGTATGCTTAGAGCATGTCGAATGATACCAGTATAATCCGCGAACAAATCATTGTATCACTTATGGGAACATTATAAAGTACTTGCGAGAACTAAAGAAATATTCCTAATCTGCGGAATATTTTGAAAGAAAGCTATGTTTAAAGTTATTACACATTTGCTAAATTTTCAAATAGATTGAGATGGCAGTCAGTCACAATCAGGCGTGTCCTCATTATGAATGAAGAGATAGTTACATGGATAGTGGTTCCATGTATATTTTAATTATTGTTACACATCAGTGTTAGAGTACTTCGTGGTTTGGAGAACCACGTACAAAGATGCTTAATTTATAGTTCATTATGACTGAGTAATCCCATTACGCGAGTATTGGTATCTAAGTCATATTTAAGCATCTAATACATTCTCAATAGTTTTTTTATACATAAAACTGAAAATGATTGTATTCGCAAAGTTTACATAAATCAAGTTTGACAAATATACTTGGCAAAGCTCTATCATTAGCTAAAGCATGAAAGTCAAGCTGGTGCTATAGGTCCTTGTCAATATAAGTAGATGTATTGATTGAAATTTAGTATTTGGATATTGGAACAATACAAGCAACATATATTGTAATGAATGATATATTGGATATGATTCTTTCATTAAATAACTGTTGTGTTCTTTATTAGTGTGTTTAAATCCTTGAATAACTAGGTTATTCTAAATGTCCATAGTCGTTCATAGTTGTGGGAGCATCTATGAGGTAAGACTAATATAACTGGATTGGTGGATTCTCATGGAGATGAGAATGGCAAAGAGCTGCTACCAAATTCATAGATACTTGATTGAGAGAATAAGTATCGGGCTTGACCTGCATTAAAACCACTTTATGGATCGTAGTCAAGAGTGATGTTTTGATCAAGGTTATATCTTTTTAATCTTAGACCTGAGATACATATCTGGGACTTGAAGTGTAGAGATTGGTGTGCTTATACATGGTTTAACACTATTTTGTAAAAAGCAGTCATAAGGGCCATCGTTGGGTATGTCATGAACTACATTGATAGGCGTATGTAGTCAAGATCATCTTTGTATTCTTTGACCTGAGATACATATTTAGGACTTGAGGTGTAGAAATTGTTGTGCTTTGACATGGTTTAATGTTGTTTTGTAAAAGGCAGTCATAAGGGCCATCGTTGGGTATGACATGAACTACATTGATGGGCGTATGTTGTCAAGATGGGATTTTCCCTCCTATTCATTGAGAGCATGAGATATAAGGCCTTAGTTAAAGTTGAACAGTAAATGAGATTGATTGTGATCCATATCTTATGTTCGACATGATGTTTGAGACAAAGGAATAATTGATACCACACCTTTAGTAACAATTCCATCTTCGAGCTTATGGAATTGGCTGTTGATGAGATGACACCCTTTATATGTTGTTAGGGGTAGTAGCCCGTTGCTACATGTCAGCTACTGTCTATATCAGTCTATAATAAATCTTATGAAAATGGGAGATTGTTGGATCTATATGCCCAAGAATCATTATGGGGTGATATTGTTAATAGTATATGATCCTACAGGGTCACACCTTTATCAAGTTGGCACATTTTGTATATTTATTATTAATAAATAATATCAATTCTTGTATTTTAATTAGGGAATAATTAATTTTTTGTGAAAATAGTAATTATAAGAGAGTATAACTAGTTATTATTTCATATGGTATGAATTAATAAGTCATGCATAACATTTTGGACTAGTTGGATTCTTTTGTCTTTTACCTAATGACAGTTTATATTTTATAAACTTAGAGTTTATAAAAATAAAAGAATCTTTCTTATAAAAATAAGCATGGCCGAAACATGATGATGGTGTGGGAGGTTGCTTGTCAACCTTCCACCTTTTGTCTTCCATGCTACTAAAGGCTACCATTACTTTAGATTATTTTAATGGTTAGGCCTTACCTCTCATGGACTATATAAGAGTGTCTTATAAATGAGAAATGTGTAAGTTTTTTGTCTTCACTCTTCCTTTCTTTTCTCTCTAAAACCGTGAATATGAAGAAGCTCCAAACCTTTGAAGTTTGGTGCTTCACTTTGGTGTTTACAAGAAATCTTGAGTTGTTCCCTTTAGTTCTTATTTGAGTTAAGCACTTAAAGGCTTAAGAAACTAAAGAATACAAGACGGAACTAGAATTCCAAGTGCCTTACTCTTGATGGTGGATACTTGTAGAGAAATCATACACTTTGATTTTTGTTATCTTCATCAACACCCCAAAAACAAGTGGGTTCAAAGGCTTCAAAGGTTATCTCTAAAACATCTTATGGTTGTTTTTATTTCATTCTAACCTCTATAAACAGATCCATGATGGTTTGGTTTTGTTATGAACTAAAAATAAACTTGTTATTTTTAAAGTCTTCCGTTGCCGGTTTTTATGAAAAACAAACTTTTATTTCGTATCAAAACCCAACAAGGCCCCGCCTCATCACATCCATCAGGCCCCAACTGGCATTGGGCTCTACCCGGTATACATATAGACACATCAACACATGCAATAATCACTAAGAAAAATAGCATACAATTCATTTATCAGGCCCCTCCTGGCATCGGACCCCGCCCGATATACATATCATATACAACACATGCAAGAGTCACACAAACAACTAGCATCATATTCATAACAATCATGGGCCGACATTGGTGCCTTCGACCCATCAAGAGCAGTCAGAAAACTTACCTCAAGTTGCTGAATGTCTCAAATAAAATCTCGAACTGCTAATCTGGAAAATCCCCACGCTAACATCATCAGATAACAACCCCTTAATAATTGGTACACAACCCAAAGATGAATTCCTAGTATAATTGTCCAACACTCATATAAAAGTCCATTTTACCCTTTCCTCACTCGACCCAAAATCGGAGGCCCAATCTAAAATCCCAAAATGGTCAAACTTCCTAAATAAGCCCCAAACCCATCATTGGCCCAAATACAAGAAGGACAAATTCCTAAATGACATCCAAAGATCCAAATAGGCCCAAGCACAAAAAGGCCCAAAGTCAAAAAAAAATATTGGCCCATTAAGGCCCCAAAAGCCCAAAATAGAGTCTTACGTTGTGACTAGTCCTTGGTCACGTTGTGACAGTCGCCCGTTCTGAGTTTAAAGACTCGTTCCTGACTCACCCAACCTAGTAAGGGACGAGTTTCGCCTGCTCATGTAGTGAGACCTCATGTCTCACATCGTGAGAACGGTCTGAAGCCAAAATCAATGTTTTAACATTCTTAATCCATTCAGCCCTCAATTCCAACCCCTCCAGAAGCTAAAGGGGACCCTAATGGTCCATAAAAATGCTTACTTTATGGATATGCATGTCCCTTCATCCTTGTAGGTCATAAGTAGAAGTATGATCTCAAACTCACATGCAAGCCTCTAATACTACATCAACTTCTAGATCTGAATGATATAAGACTCAAAAGACCATTTGAATTCATAAAGTTGCTAAATTTATGGATCTCCTTCACTCCAACAAGCTACAACTTAAAGAAATAGGACCAAAAGCTTAGATCTAACCATGAAATGAGATGAAGTTTGAGTCGTGGCACTTACAAAGGGTCCAACAAGCTAAGAGATGAGGAAGATAATGATCCTAAGCAACTCCCTTCATAATGATGCTTCTTCTTCTCTCCTTTTCCTTTCTTTCCACAAGCAAAACACCAAATCTCTCAAGGGAATCGAAATCTAGGGTTTCCAGAGTCTTAGAGGGTGAGAGAGGTTGAGGATGGGTAACCCTAGCCTCTCATTACCTTAAATACTCGGAAATTAGGGTTAATGGTCCTTAAGCCACTCTCACGTGTGAAACCTTATGTCTTACGTCGTGAGACTCCAAAGTTCCCGATGTGACCCCAAGATCTCACATCATGAGGACCCTCAAAATGCAATAAATGAATAAATTGAGTACCTCGGGGTTCAAGATGTTACATACTCCTGAAGGTGTCACCTTGGAAATGTGTCATCCGATTCAAGAAGGGGGAAATCTGTATGCCAAATGTATTGTTTGTTTCAGGGTTATATCCCGGGTGGGCAGGTTTACTTATCGTTTGAAGTTACCCGTGGAGCTCAGACAGATTCACAACACTTTTCACGTTCTTACAGGTGTGAAAGTGTTTGGTTGACGATTCTGTAGTGGTGCCATTAGAGAATATTCAGGTGGACGAGTGCTTGAACTACATAGAGAGACCGGTTGCGATTCTAGATAGGAAAGCAAAGACTTTGCAAAACAAGGATGTGGTTTTAGTGAGGGTGTAATGACAACACCGTATGGGTTTAGAGTGGACGTGAGAGCCTAAGGAGGAGACGAGGGAGAATTACCCAGAGTTATTTGTGATGGTGGACTTCGATGATGAAGCCTGACTCAAGTGGGTGAGAATTATAATTCCTGGTTCCAAGGAAAATTCTTTTAAGATTTGTATATATTAATTTTTGCAGATAAGTCAGTACGTTGGGCGTAATTGAGAGTTACGCGGGGCATAATTCATTAAACATGGACATGGGGTTTCTTTGAGTATGCAGGTCGTACTTGTGCTGAATAAAAACCCTAAGTTTAGGGCCTTGGACCCTATTTAAGGACCTTAATCCCTCATAGACCCTTTTTACCATCAGCCACCACCCTCTCTTTCAGCCCCCTCGAAACCCTAACTCAATTTGTGAGAATATCAAGCTTTTTTGTGATTTTTTGGTGTGTTATAGTGAAGTAGAAGAACTTAGAAGGTGTGGTTGGAGTCCATAGTTCATAGATCTAGACTCTACTCTTCATCATAATCTTCCAAAAGGTATAAAGTCTCAACCTTTATGATTTTCTTGCATAGATCTAGAATAGATTAGGTTTTGGCATGTTTTGGTCCTATGGGTTGGCTCTTGTAAGTTAAAGCTACTCCAGAAGATTAGGTTAGCATTTCTTGATGTTTCTAAGGTCCTTATTGCATAGAAATTGGATCTCGAAGGTTATAGTCCAGCCATGCATGAATTATTGGTCCTTTAGTGAATTTATGAATCTAGGATTTGGTTTTAGGCCCTATTAAGCCATGCAAAAGCTTAAAGTTGCCAACTTTATCAGTTAAGAACTCCCAAAGAGTTAGAGCTATGAACTAGACATTTAGTCTTTAAGCATTATGAGTCTTGGGCATAGGGAGTAATCCGGGCATACCCTCTTGGTACGTAGGAGGTAACGGGTTCAGCCCAAGTTTTCCTTTTGTTGTAGCCCAACATGCAGGGCGTAGTAGGGAGGTATACATGGTGTACTCCCAGGAATCCTTTTAGGCCATTTTTTTAGGCCTTGAGTCATATTGGGGTTGGGCCATGATTGGTTGGGTCAAGAATGGAAATGGTAAAAATGGTATTTTACCCTTAATAAGATAGAACATGATTTGGACCATTGATTAGGGGTTATTACCCATATTATTAATTAGGGTTGATTTTGAATATGTTCAACGTGAGGAGTAGGGGTAGCAACAACTCGAGTGTGTGATTTGTTTATCATCAGATTGAGGTGAGTCTCCTCACAATATTTGTAGGTCGAAGACACCAATATTGGCCCATTGATTATGTTTATAGGATGTTAGCAGTCTGTGTGACTTTTGCATGTATTGTTTGTGTTTGTATGTATATTGGGCAGGGCCTGATGAATGTGTTGAGCGGGGTCCATCACATGTTAATGATAGATTTGTATCGGGAAGGGCCCATTATTATGTATGATATGTGGTATTTTGGGAAACTTACTAAGCTTTGTGCTTACGGTTTCATGTTTATGTTTCACGTATATCTGGTTCTAAGGGGAAGATCTCAGGCTGATCACATCGCATCCACCGATGATTTTCCACATGATTACTCTGATTTGTTATTGTTGTTTTGAGGATATACATTTTATACTATGATGGTCTTTTGGAAACAATGAAATGAATGGTTGATTTTATTATTAAAAATGAAATTTTACCCTCTATTTTTGGGACGTCGCAATTGGAGAGACTTACCAAAGATTTTGAATCTTTTGTCGAATACGCAATAATGTAGTCAAATCATGAACCGTTCCATGAACTAATCGCTTGAATCTTCATCGTTTGGCTATAATACCACTTTTTAGGACATGAATCTTGATTTGAAATTGCGAAATGTAGAATTACATAATCGAAAGAAACGAATTAACATTTAAGCACCATTGTATAGATAAAATGGAGTAGAACAAAATTTGTTGTAGCATGTGCTTGCTCCTACAATGCTCTCTCTCAAACTAATCTACTCATTTACACAAAATGGGAGCTCTCTCATCCTACAAAAGTATTGAACTATTATACATATACGGAAGTTCAATCCATAAGTCACAAGGCTATTCCTATATATGTCATAAAAGGGGTGAAGCCTTTAAGTCATCATCAGATGGAGAACTTTGCACCCCAACACTACTCTTTGTTGATTATTTGAGAAATATTAGACCTCAAATAGTTGATGACCTGTATAAGTGGGAGATTGTTGGAGATAGTGTCCAAGGTCATTAACTATTGATAATATTTCTAAATAATAGCATGGTCCTTTTGGATTAGCCCCATGACACAATTATCAATAAGGATATAAAGAAAATAATAAGCTATTAATTGGAAATTATTTTGATAATTAATTAAATAGTTTTAATTAATTAAAAGGCTAGAGTATTCATTAATTCATAGAGATTAATTGGAGTATTCCAAAAGCCTCTTAGAAAGATGTTAGGGACGAAATTTAGGAGATTTCCTAGGATAAGACGTGTTTTGATAATGATAATGATTATCCCTAAGAATTTGACCAACTTAAGGATTCAAGTTGCTGACCCTAGACCATTTTGTTCTCTCTAAAATTTATCCTCCTCTTTCTTTCCATATTCTCGTAGTTTGAAATTTATATTCTTTCTCATAGGATATAGAAATTTCGAAATTCCTTTCCGAAAGGGTTTTTCTTGTTGTGCTTCTTGGAGCCTTGGGTCTGACTACATTAGAGGGATTCTCCGTTAGGTCCTTTATCCTTTGCAAGAGCTGACAATCACACGGTCTCAATCAAAAGATCAAGAGGTTAGTGTTTTTATCCTTCATTAGTTGATTATAAAAGTAGGTTGCTATAATTAGTAAAACCTAGATCCTAAGGTGCGTGTATACATATGAATTTATTTGTTTATTCCACTGTGATCTTGTATGTATAGATGTAATAAAACCCGACAAGTATATGGGGAAAACCTACATATTGGTAGTCCCGAACCAATCTCAGATCAGTATGAAAACCATCTAATTTTTTGGAACCGGTCTCGGATCAGTCCATGCCTTTTTCTAACCGATCTCGAATGGTTTTTTTGTTTGGTCCTATTCAGAACGGTCTTTTTTTGATCTATTCTTTTTAGGACCAACTTGATCTTTTTCGGTTTGGTCTCGTGGTATTTGTGTGCCTTTTCTAGTCTAGTTTTGATGTTTTTGGTTTTTTGGATTCGATTTTAGGTTCTCTATTACAAATATATACACTAAAATGGTATATTGAAATTTAATAAAAAAAATGAAATAAGTTGGAAAATATTTAATTAATAAATATATGACTAATAAAAAAAATTATGTTATAAACCTGGGCTTATAGTGTTTTTTATACCCGTATCCGACCAATCTCAAAATGGTCCAATTACTTTTTGGATGGATAATTTTTTTTAATTGGTTTGAAACCAATCATTTTTTCATGACTATAGATAGATTGATTTTAAATATGAATATGATATAAGAAGGTGTTTGAGATTACTTTTGAAATTATTTTTTTGTTTTCAATTTTTTCAAAAAATCAAAAATATCAAAAGATGTTTAAGAAATACAAAAGTTTTATTAAAAATAATTTTTTGTAAAGAAGAAAAAAACAAAGTTTTCAAAAATCAGAAAAATATGATTTTTAGCCTTTTAAAAGCTCAATTATACACAAAAGTCAATAAATATAACCCAAATATTTTTTAAAAATAACTTTTGGCTTTTGCCTCATTAGAGCATCTCCAACCCACCCCCAAACTCCATTTCTTCCTCCATTTTTCTCTAACCCTATCCAATTTTCACCTCCATTTTTAGAGATATGAATAGTATTCCCATGGGGGAATACTATTCATATCTCCAAAAATGGAGGTGAAATTTAGTTGTCAATTTTAATCCCTCTCATTTTTATTTTATACATTTCTAGTTTATTTTATCTACTAATTATAATTTAAATGCAGTATTTAATATTTATAATATCATGTTATATATTAATTAAACATAAATATAGAGTTTAACTAGTAGAGAGGTGTATTTGATAATATATATAAGTTATAAAAATGAAATATTCTAAGAATATCTTTTTAGGGTAAAAAATGGGGTAGAAAATGGAGTAAGGTTAGCGTTGAAACATTATTTACTCAATTTATGGGGGAAAAAATAGAGATGAGTTGGAAATGAAACATTATTTACTCCATTTATAAGGAAAAAATGGAAATGGTCTTAAAAATTAAAATTAAAAAGAACTTTTATTAAAAAAAAAAACTTTTAAGTTTAAAAAATAATTCCAAACACCCCGTAAACAACTATACTTAAAATATAATACCTTATTCCGGCAAAACATATGTTTTAATACAAATATTAGTTAGGGGGTGTTTGGATAGGAAAAAAAAAGAGGTGCTTATTGCTTATTCCCACAATAAGCTAATTTGAGTGTTTGGATAAAATCCAGTTTATTAGGCTAAATAAGCTAATTTTAATAAGTATTCATCCCCATGCTTATTGCTTATTACTTATTCCCACCACTAATAAACTATAAACAATAAGCTAAAAATCTAATCCAAACACCCCTTAATGATTTGGTTGATATGTACATAATGCTTCTTTAGTTGAAAAATACTTGTAAATGAAACTCAAAGTTATAATTGAAAAAGGAACATAGGAAATATATTTTGAAGCCATTTTGAACTACAACTTTGGCATGTTATAAGATTAAGGCTCTTAACCAAATAATTTACTTGGGAAATCGGAGGAGTTGGTAGGCAGTTGGTCAAAAACATAGAAGGTTCTTTTCCAAGAATCCAAGTCATACAAGTATTTGATTAATTCTCATAAAATATTTTGTGATCAAATACTATACAACTAAGAAGAATGAAGAAAGATAATGGCATATTCTTCTAAAATGGCGTACTGGTTTACACTTTCTTGACGATACATCCAATATTCAAATTTCAAACTACTCCCTAAGCTAGATTACAAGGAAGCCACCCTATGAGGCTATGATGATCAGCCACCTTTTTCAGTAAAATCAAAAGCAAACCACGATAACCCTCTTTTCTTTCTCTCTCTGTTACACCTACAACCCTCCCCAATTACTAAAAAGATCCCTCAAACCCCAAGAAATTTTGAAGGGAAAGAGACACCGATAAAGTAAAAAAAAGTTGCCGGTGTTCTTCTGCTCAGGCAACGGCGCAACGCTTCCACGTTCACCGCCTGATTGTAAGTGTTCGCAAAACCCTTTTATTCATTTCGTCTCCATGTTTGATTGATCTTTTGGCAATTCTTTTGGATGGATCATTCAGACTTCATGTAACCTTAGAAAAGAATCCGATTCCACATTTTTTTTCTCTCGTTTTCCCTTCTAATTGATGCAGCATCTTTTCGTGCATGAAGCTAAGCTGCGATTTGGGTTTAGTTCACTGATTTCATGCTTAATAAGGGAAGGATTTTATAAACTAGGGCAAGTTTTAGCGAATTTGGGTGGAGTCCCTGATACCTTAAAGCAAAACTTTTACTTCTCGAGGTTAAATCTACTTTTGATTTTTGAAATCGGAACTTTCCATTTCTTATCTACAATTAGATACGATGAGTTTTCATTTTGAAATGTTCTGTTACCTTAAAACAAGAACCAGTATGCAATCTGCAACATCGAAACAAGTTTATTCAGGCGACATATGCGAGTTCAATTTTTTGGTTGCGTTTGGGATTCCATCCAAGAACACTTACGAACTCAAGGATTTTAAGATGTTTGAGTAAAACTCTTTTGAGAACTTGACAATTTGGTTATAACAGAATTTAAATTACACTATATCATCGGAAGTAACATGAAATCTTTATGAAATCAATCTGTTAGTTCCATTTCTTTCTATTACACCATTATTCAAATCATGATTATTAATGGTTGAACATATATCTTCTTCCATTTAATAGATCTCAAGATGCCATCACAAGTGGATATTACAAAACACATGGCAACTAATGGAAATCTTTCAATGGAAGACAGTGAACACGTGAGATTGGTTATATCAAATGAAAGGACAACAGAAGCCGATATCTTGCAACTTCAAACTGAAAATAGAGACACACGAATCAAATGGTGGATCAAAGCTATCACTTTGTCCATTATTGCTATTATTTTATCACTTGTTTTCTTGAAATGGGGTGTGCCATTTCTTTTTGAGAAGGTAATAATATATTAGTCTTATTATCTTACTATACCCTCAAATTGTTCTACTATTGTTGTCCGAAGGGTATTTTTGTCATTTTGGTTTTTTGATTTTGTGTAGGTTCTTTTACCGATGTTGCAATGGGAGGCGACTGCCTTTGGTCGCCCTGTGCTTGCATTGATTCTTGTAGCTTCTTTGGCATTTTTCCCGGCTTTGTTGATTCCTTCTGGGCCTTCCATGTGGCTTGCGGGGATGATATTTGGTTATGGAATTGGATTTGTGATAATCATGGTTGGAACAACTATTGGGATGATTTTACCTTATCTTATTGGTCTACTCTTCCGTGATCGTATCCATGTAAGTTGAATCATTCATCAAATGACTAAAATACCCCCCCTTCCTTAAATATAAAGAACTTACCAAAAAAGGGATAAATGAAAGAGATGACATTCGTTGTATTAAGGTTGTGCTTGGCACGCCGCAGCTAGCTTATTTTTTGAGCTGTTTTAAGTTGTCACGTTTAGCAAACCAAAAAGTAGCTTATAAGCTAGCTTATCATCTAGCTTTTTAAAAAGCTACTTATACTAGTTTTTTCAAAAATGTCCAAACATACCCCTAAATTAATTATAGAAGCACAATCTTTAAATGTCCTTTTATGCCATTTTACCAAATGTTATTCTTTATCAGCTAGTTTTTCAGCTACCGGTTAGCTTTTTATTTAACAACTAGCTTTTTATTTACCAGCTACCTTTTCAGCTATCAGCTAGCTTTTTAGCTAGTTTGGTTATGCCAAACGTAGGCTAAGGCTGTGTTTAGCGCACCACAACTAGTTTATTTTTCGAGCTTTTTTAAGTTGTAATTTTTGGCAAACCAAAAAGTAGCTTGAAAGCTACTTAGATTAGTTTTTTAGGAGTTTTTTTTTTATTTAAATTTTAATATTTTCCAAATATACCCTTAGTTAATTATCTATATCACATTTTTCTAAATGCCTTTTTATGTCTTTATATATATTCCAACTCGTTTTTTACCAAACATCATTTTTATCAACCAACTTTTCAGCTAGCAGCTAGTTTTTCAACTAACAACTACTTTTTTCAGCTAAACATAGACTAAACCGTTGTAGTTTCAGTTTTATTTTTATTTTTATTTTTTATCAGGACATTATATGGACCACAATTGGATTTCCTAATTATAAGTATTGATTACGAATGGGTAAAAATGGAAATTACGACTGAAAACTTACCAAAACAGGTTATTTAAGACTTTGCAATCTACTTCTATTTGCTTATATATTATTAACATCTATTTCTTTCTATTATTTACATCAATGTACTTTTTCTGTTTTTTTTTTTTTTTTATTTGTATTTTTTTATCAAGGTGTTGTACTTTGAAAATTCTACCCTATTAATTATAACATTGCATTTCCATAAAGTTTCTCATTAGGACATATTATATCTGAAAAATCTATCCAACATTTTACTTTTATATCATACCATCTTACTTTCATAAGTCACTATTGAGATAACACGCTTTATTTTATATTTATGCTATAGCATCTTACTTTCATTTCTTTCTATTACAACATTGTGGTTTCATTTTTCCTTATTGAAAGAAACATTGTACTCTGAAATATCTACCTAACTATACATTTACATTTACATTTTCATTTTCTTTCTTCTTATTAGGATATTATACTTTGAAACATCTATACCTAATTATAGCAAAAGGTTTGAGTTATTTTGTTTAAGTTTGTGTTATGTAATTTGCAGCAATGGTTGAAGAAATGGCCACAGACAGCTGCCATGATTCGATTGGCTGGAGAAGGAAACGGATTTCAGCAATTTAGGGTTGTTGCACTCTTCAGGATTTCACCATTTCCTTACACAATCTTCAACTATGCAATTGTAGTCACAAACATGAGATTTTGGCCTTATCTCTCTGGATCTATTGCAGGAATGATTCCAGAAGCCTTCATTTATATCTATAGGTAATACATTCATTAATTTCTTTATTATAGCATCCTGTTACAACATTGTTTCCAATGATAGTTTTTTTTTTAAAAAAAAGATAATGCCATAAATTGAAAGTAAAATGTCATCATAAAAGTTAAATTGAAAGCATAATGCTATAATTGGGTGTTTTTCAAAATATAGCATATCCTACTTTAATTTTATTTTTCTATTATAACATTTTATTTTGAAAAATCTACCCAGTTATAGCAATGTTATCTATATATACAAAGCAATTTCATATGTATACTTGTGTAGATTTTCAGAGTATAATGTCCTAATACAAATTAAATGTAAACTAGAGTATGATGCTAGAATTGGGTATAATACATAAATAAATGAAAGCATGTTTCTGTTTCTTGTATTCATCTTTTCAGTTTATCTTTTTTTAGTGCACATGTTTTTGTTTTATTGTTATTAACTTTTTTGTATTACAACATTGTACATTGAAAAATCTACTAAATTATAGTAATGTCATCAACATACAAGCAATTCTCAATGCTATTGGATTTTTCAAAATACAATTTCCAAAAAAGAATTTTTTTTAATAGTATAGTGCTATAATTTGTAAGTTTTTTAAAGTACATTGCCTTCATAAAAAACAACTGAATGTATAATGCAGTAATAGAAAAGAAAAAAAACAAAGTAGAATGCTGCAATACACAAATAAATCAAAGTATGTCATTTCTTTCCATTTAGCCCTTTAATTATAGGGTTAAATGCAAACAATCTACTTTCAGTGATTTGTTTATTCTAGCATCCTATTCTCATTTCTTTTGATTACAGTATTGTATTTCCAAAAGTCTATTAGCAACATTATCAATATAAAAAGCAATCTTCATTGTTATAATTAAAAAGGCTTAGTAAGAGAAAAAAAAGGCTTAATAAGAAAAAAAAATAAAAAAGTTACAATGCTATAATTGCTAGATTTTTCAAATAAAAAGGGTTAATAAGAAAAAAAATAAAAACACAATGCTATAATTGCTAGAATTTTCAAATAAAAAGGTTTAATAAGAAAAAAAACCCAAAAGTACAATGCTTTAATAAAATGAAGGGTTAATCTCAAAAAAGACCTTGTATTTTTTCATTTTTCCGATCTAGCCCTTTTAGTCATTTTTTTTCCTTTTATTATTATTATTCTTATTATTATTTTTTATTTTTATAAATACAAGGGTTTTTTCGAGAAAAATTAAAAACGTTGAGGGTTTATTTGGAAGCATTTAGAAGGTTAAGGTTTTTTTTTTCAGAAAAAAAATACAAAGTCGAGGACTTTTTCGAAAAAAATGAAAATGTACAAGGTCTTTTTTTTTGTCAAAAAGTAAATTTGAAATCACAAAATAAATTTTTTTTTTTTTTTTTGAGATCAGCCCTAAAAAGAAACAAAAGTAGGATGCTATAATACACACAAAAAAAGTGAAAGTACACTGCTATTTCTTGCAATTAGACCTATGCTATGTTAAACTATTTTTTTTTTTTTTTTTTTTTAACACTTGAAATATTTATGCAGTGGGCGATTAATACGGACATTTGCAGACGTGCAGTACAGAAACCATACATTGACTCCATTAGAAATTATATACAACGCCATCTCCTTAATCATTGCAGTTGCAATGACTATTGGTTTTACGATTTATGCTAAAAAGGCTCTAAAAGAACTTGAAATTGAAGAAGAAAATAAGGAGACAGATGGTAATAATATAGAGCTTGAAAAAGTTCCACTTGAGAGACAAAAGCAGTTTGGGTTTGGGTTACATTTGGGTTCATCATAGCTTATAATTTGTAGGTGAGTCATATAGAGGAGTGGTAGTGTGTAAATTACTGACATGATATGGGGGCTTTCTTGTAATTAACCAATTGCGGATGGAAAATAAGAACGGAGGAGAAAAAAAATACTACTATATAGTTTTAAGATCAAGGTATACACTTCTATCTGTGTTTGGTATATGATGGAAATGAAATTGACTGTTTTTGAAGGATTGCGTTGGTTTTTTTTTTTTTTTTTTTTTTTTTTTACTCTCTTGAAAAATTGTAACACTGTCATTTATGTAGTTTTAGTGAGGTTTTTTAGATATTGTTTGATCACAAGTAATTTATAGTGATTTTTAAAGTAACTAGAAAAAAAAAATACATTTTTATTATAATTTTGTTTTGAGACTCAGGTTTATTTTTAGACTTCCGAAAATGATATTTTCTAGAATCCTTAATTACTTTATATATATATATATATATATATATATATATATATATATATATATATATATATAATAAAAACCTCTCCTACATACCACATGGCACTCTTTTAAGCCACCACTATGCCTCGTGTCACTACCACAAAAAATATTTGACTAATTTTCCCACACATGGATTTCTTTGATTGTCGATTAATCACATCCTAAGATTAAGCAAATTAGTTTTAATATCCAAAATTAAACTCGATTGAAAATAAGTTTTATATATTTAATCACCGAGAATTTTTGACTTTTGAATTGTTTATTAGCAAAGATATGAACCAGTTTCATTCCAATCCGCTCATTTACGTTTGAATTGTTTATCAACGCTTAATATTTATCCAAGAAATCGGCGTTGTTGATCTCCCTTCTTCAATAAGGGCTATATTAGACAAAAACTTATACAAATCCAAACAATAGGAAGATGTAAATGAAAATATAGGGACAAGCCATGATTAAGAGTAATTTACACTTTCAAAGCAACCCATTAGTTTTGAAGAACGCGATTTTGAATGCTATATTCATCAGTTTATATATATATATATATATATATATATATATATATATATATATATATATATATATATCTTTACTATCTTATAAAAGAAATCTCATTATTTCTAAAAATAAATTGAATATAATAATATTATTTTTCTAAGACGTTCAAATCATTAAGCTAATAGTACAAGTAGTCATCAATAAAATAATATTAAATTTTAACCTGTGTTTTGAATCCTTATATTTCTCAACAAATTCTATCTCCTTCCCTGAATTTCGGATAATTCAAAATTTGAAACCATCAGAAAATAGATGTTGATTCAAATATCCCTCCTACAGATGACTCTTTCTTAACAGGTTTTTATTTTAACCCGTACTTGTAATCGATTTCATCATTTTTAACTTTTTGTATTTTTATCTTATAAATATATTGGGTGAATGCTTTATTATATCAGGTTTGTTCCTAAAAAGGTTTTTATTATGTTTCTTTAATGTGTTGACTTTGCAGGTTCAAAGAACTATACCAAGAAGTCAGTTAGAGCATTGTATTTATCATTAGTTTGTATATTTTGACATCTTGCTTTTGCAATAAAGAACGGCTAAACACAAGATTTGACATGATTAAGGTAGTTTGTATATTTTTTTCATCTCGTTTAGTCTAAAAATGAAACCTTTTTCATCATTGGTCCTTATAATATTAAGTTTCATCACATGGACTTCCTGATTACGGTGATTATTGTCCTTATTATAAGGTCTATATAGATTTTGTTCAATATTTTAAGGTTTCAAGAACCTAAATCAATATGAATCCTTGAATTACATACCATCGTTGAAAATGTTTTAATTTGTGACCAAACTTGGTTTAAAATCACAATGAACAAGTTGATACTTGAGTATTTTGGCTTTCTCAAAGGCTTATTTATCGACTTTTGAATTACAACACCTAATATTTTAAAGGTTTATTTTTATAAACTATTATTTATATATTTTAGCATTTTACTTAGTAGGACATTAAATTAATAAAAGAAATAAGGAAAATGAAAAAAAAAAAAAAAAAAGAGAACGATAAACAGTACAAGTGGTTTGGGTATGTATAAATGGAAGTAATAACCATTTAGGGGGTGTTTGGCAAAAAAACTTATTGCTTATTAGTTTATTAGCTTATAAGTTAATAAGTAAGTGTAGGGTAACTTATGAAAAAAATGACGTATTAGAGGTTCTCCACCGGAATAAGTTATTTTAATCCAAACACTTTTTTAACTTATAGTGATTTGGAACCTAATAAGTTGTTTTAAAAAAAGTTTAGCCAAACACCCCTTAATATGGTATGGTAATGCTCTTGAAAAATAGATTTCATTTAATATTCATTTCTCGAAGTGAACACAAAATGGTTTTAACTCTAAAGAGATCAAATTATTCGCCGTCCGCCGCTTTGCGCGGGTAGACGGCTAGTATATATATATATATATATATATATATATATATATATATATATATATATATATATATATATATATATATATGATGTTAGTCTGTTACAATTTAATTTTATCAGTTCTATTTCCATTTCCCCTTAATTTTTCTCTGTTTGTTTTGCCCTATCTCCCAATTCCCATTTCTGTACGATAGTTTTGATTACTTTATCTCCCACACCCATCTTTTTCCGATCACGAACTGTTTGAATCCTTGGGTTTAATTGTTACAAAGTGTGTCTGATTTTTTTATTAAAATTCTTCAAATCATAGAAGCTGTAAGGAGATTGAGAATTTAAACAGGTGGGAAAGAAGATGGAACTGCCATGGCGGGTTCGATGCCCTACCCAGATTGTCCTGGTGAACCCGATTGTATATTTTGTTTAAGAACCGGCTTGTGTGGCTATGGGAACATTTGTAGGTTTAATCATCCAACCCACATTGGTCAGGTAAAAAAAAACCTTTTATTTTTCTCAATCGGAATAAAACGATTGTTGCTCTTCATGTCTGAAATTCGATTCTTAATCAGGCCAATCAACTTCAACTTGGAGGCACGCTTCCAGAAAGAGTTGGAGAACCAGACTGTGTGGTAAGTCTCTTCTCCATCATATTGACGATGATAGTTAGGGATAATTAAGTAATTTCACATCCTTTTTTTTTCAGTATTTTCCAAAGATGGGTACTTGCAAATATGGATCAACATGCAAATACAATCATCCTCGTGATAGGAGAGGTGTTGGACCAGTGGTGTTAAACATGGTTGGGTTACCTATGAGACAGGTTGCTATTTACTAATCTTGATTTTCAATTTCTATTTTTCTTTAAAATGATAGTTTAAACTAACTTATAAACACTTAATTAGGAAGAAAAAGCTTGTGCACAGGATCTTGTAAATTTGGAATGGCATGCAATTTTCATCATCCACAGTGATCAATGGATAGATCTAACATTCAATTCCCATATTCATCACAACCACCACCTCTTATTAATGGTGGTTCTACATGGTCATTACCTAGGGCAACATATGTTTCTGATTTATTTACCAATTGTTCTTCCTCATTCTCAAGGAATTGGGCCCACACAAGGTTGGAGCACTTACATGGTAAGGTTAGTTGATGTAAATTCTGGGTTTTTGTTTGTGGGTTATGAAAAGTATGATGTCTAAAATAAAGTAAATTGTAATTTATTTTTTGTTGAGTTAAAATATTGTGTCTGATATGGTGTTTGTTTGGTTTTGGGTTTTGGTCAGGGAAGTTTGAGCTCGGTAAGTTCGGGCAGCATCTATGGTGGCCCAGGCAACATTGAACAACCCTATTCCTCTGGTTCTACTAATCTGCCCGAACGGCCTAGGGAACCAGAATGTCGTTATTTAATGCACACTGGAAACTGCAAATACGGATCAGACTGCAAATATCATCACCCAAAGGAAAATGTGACAATCGTCAATCTTGAGTCAAGTCAAGTCATCAAGTCAAGCCGGTCAACTCTATTAAACCTTGTGTATTAGAGTTGGTGTTATGTTCGTATTGTATAACTTGCTATATTAATGGGAAAACATCACTAGAGAAAAGTTTTGTGTTAAAAATTTCCTAAGCCTTAGTACTAATCAGTGAATTAAACTGATGAAAACCATGTTGCATACTCATCGGGAATGTGTAAGATCCTTAAACAAGGCTTAACAGGGTTTACGAACCATGCATTGCGGTGCCGGACACTCACAACTGTCCCACATGGATCCTCTCTCAATCGTTTTCACTCTATCTCTGTTTATGACAAATCTCTCTTAAATCTCTCCAAGAATGTTAAATCTCTCTCAAATCCCTCCAAGTATGTGAAAACTCTCTTGAATATCTCTCTATATGAGAAATCTCTCCAAGAGTGTTAAATCTCTCCCAAATCTCTCCACGTATGTGAAATCTCTCTCAAATATCTCTCTGTATGAGAAATCTCTCCAAGAATGTCAAATCTCTCCCAAATCCCTCCAAGTATGTGAAAACTCTCGCAAATATCTCTTTGTATGAGAAATCTCTCCAAGAATGTCAAATCTCTCCCAAATCTCTCCAAGTGTGAGAAATCTCTCCCAAATCTCTCTCAAAAGCTTCCCGCGACTTTTTGGAATCATTCGGGTCATTCCGGCCCTTAACCGGGTCAAAAACGGCTTAAAACGGGGCGAAAACGAGAAAAATGGACCTTAGGAACCGAAACCCTCTTATAAGAGGCGAAGTTCCTTAGGACCGAAAGGTCCTCTTAGGAACCGAAGGTAAGAAGACCGAAACCGAGAGCAAGAAGCAAGAACCGGAACCGAAAGTACTGTTCACGACAGAGCGCTCGGTGCCTCTCGGTCCGCCCCCACTCTCTGTTCGCGCCGCACTCTCGGTCCGACCCCGCCTCTCTGCCTCTCGCGCACTCTCGGTCCAACCCCGCCTCTCTGCCTCTCGCGCACTCTCGGTCCGACCCCGCCTCTCTGCCTCTCGCGCACTCTCGGTCCGACCCCGCCTCTCTGCCTCTCGCGCACTCTCGGTCCGACTCCGCCTCTCTGCCTCTCGCGCACTCTCGGTTCTTCCCTCCTTCTCCTCTCCTCTCGGCTCCTTCCCTTCTCTCTTCTTCTTCTCTTGGTTCCGCCTCCCTCTCTCTCTCGGTTCAGCATAAGAGGGCCGAACCTCGGCCAGGCTTCGCATTTTTGTCATTTTCAGCCCATTTTTGATATTTTTAACATTTTAAGCCCGTTTTTCGTGATTTTAAAGCGGGATTTTCTCCAGAAATTTTATTTTAACATAATAAACCCTAAATATTCATAATTTAAACATATTTTTATAAAAATCATTAATTAAATAATAAAGATTTAATGGGGGATTTATTTAAGGTAGAGTGTTGACTTTGCCTTAACTTATGACACAAGCAACCACCCCACACCCACTCTATGACCAGCCATACCTCCCCACCTTACCTATGTCACTTCAATGTTCCCTTACACTCAAATTTCACTCACTCCCACGTTTTTGAGCTGGAACAAACAACCACACTCCTCATTTTCTCTCATTTCTCTCATTCCACTAAGTAACAAACACCACTTTTTCTCTCAAACTCTTCTACACAAATTTTCGAGATCCAAGGCTGATTTCAAGTGTTCTTCCACACTTAGTAAGTAAAAATTCATCCTCCCTATTACTATTTCACTTCATTCTACTCAAATCTTTGGTTGCTTACATAAACTCCCTAACTATGATGTTAGATTCTCGAAAACCTTCAAGGCATCTCCAAGTGTTCTTGAATTAAACACTTCCATCCTTCAACAATCATCTACTGAAATCACTCAAGGTGAGTTCATACCCCTACATTTTCATAATTTCTCAAGTTTTCAGGGGGTGAATACAAGTTAAAACACTAAGAACCTATCAAAAATTTTCTAACAGCCTTCATCAGAAAAGTTCAACTCCATTCACGGACTGTTTTGGGAATCTTAAATATTTTTGTTTTCAAAACTGTACAAGGTGCAAATAGTTCAAGTTTTTAGCTTTAAAATGGCTACTTGCACACCTCCATACGATTTTTCTACAATTTATGGTGATTTTTACAAAACTGCCTATCATTTCAAACAACAATCCGGACCAGTCTGTGATTTTGGACTTTTTCACCCAAGTTAGAGGTCATACCAATTTGTGATAAAAATTATGAACAAACTAGACACATTTTGTGAACTCTCAGAGTTTACGGATCTAGATTTCGACTTCGTATGATTTTTCTATGATTTTTCCAAAACAGGGCAGAATCGCTAAATTTTGCCAACAGCATGTAAATATCATAACACTTTGTATTATGTTGAGCAAAGTGTATAATCATAAGTTTTAGTATTTGTATGTGTTTCCTTGTTAGTTTACCATTATGAACTGAAACTATGAAATTCATACTAAATATTAAATATTACTCATTCATTTTGGAACACGTATCATTAGACTATAAAAAGTATAGTTTGATAAATTCACAATACTAATACATTTCCATAAGAGGATTCATACATATTACATACATTTTAGATAAACTATAATAGGTATAGTTTATGATACATCACTCAACGCACTCGTACCAAAAAGGGTACATCCATACAAGAAAGATTTATATTCACACACATTTCACGTAAACCTGTTAACCTATGTTGTGAGACTCTCTCTCTCTCTCCCCGTACGTCCGAGTGCGGGATATAATTCCTGGTAGTTATAATCAGAATCTCCTTGAGGGAGAACGTGATACTTGTATATAGATCTATATTGGGTTTGACACCCCACACCTTGCTGCTAGCTACAGTGGGACCTGCAGGTCTACGGGTGACAAATGTCATTTCATTTTCGCGACGCCTGAGAAACGTTGTGGCAGGTTCACATAGTCACAGTATGATTATAGCGACTCACTTAGGGGGATAACAATTCATGAAGTTTACGGGGTTTCATAAAACCGAAGGAGGTTTTAGGTTGATAAGAGAAATTTTACTTTCCATAACATTTTAAACTCACAACATTGTTACTAAGAAACGATGATTTCTCATACACTCTAGTCTTTGGTTATAAGGCTACATTTCTCGGATTTCAGGGGAAATACCGGATTTTTCTGAAACAAACGCGACATTTAAATGTGAAATACTCCTACTAAGTTTATTAATAAAAGCTTATGAACTCACCAACCTTTGTGTTGACACTTTTCAAACAACTTGTATTCACAGGAAAACACTAATCAGGTTATCAAGTGCTTTTGAGGATGGGACGTTAAGGCGTCAAACTTTTCACATTTTGACAACATATTGTAATTGATTTTGAAACATGTAATTCATACAAGTGATGTAACTTTTTCAATTATATATATGTTGGTTGTGTTTGCTTAAATTACTATTAAAATTGTGGTTATGATGCTATGCATGAAGTCCTCCACCCCCGGACGTTTCCGCCATCCTTGGTTTGGGGGTGTGACAGATTGGTATCAGAGCACGGTTTATAGTGAATTAAGTATGTCAACCACATAAGATATACAAACTATAAACACATTTGGGACTAAAAGTCTCTGATTCTTAAAGTGATTTAAAGAGTTGTACTTTTAGAAAACAAATAATTTCTTGTTTTAAAGTATACTTGCATGCAGTCTATACTAGCATGGTGTCATAACTTAGGAGAACATAAATTGAAAGAGGAGGAGTCGAACATTATTAATACGCCTTAGCATGTGTAATCAGTTCTGGGAAGGATATAGCCTGATCAACTATATCCATCCAAGAAGTAACTTACGCACACTAAGGAATAGTCGTAATGAGCGACAAATCTGAAAACCTAATTACACTCCATAAAGAACACGCTAAGAACCAAATATAAACATTTAAAAATACTATATGAGTATTTGTACGTTTCTATAGCGCCAAATTTTTATCTTCCGATACGTACTTCTTAATCCCGTTTCTCGTGCAGACGACATGGCAGGATTTCACATACCCGGGGACCCCTATTTTCCCAATCAGGGAAACGCGGGATGGATCGAAGACGAGCCCGAGGAGGATCCCGAAGAGGAACCCGAGGAGGATCCCGAAGAGGAACCCGAGGAGGATCCCGAAGAGGATCCCGAGGAGGAGCCCGAGGAGGAAGACGAACAAGGAGAAGAAGAGGAAGACGACCAAGAAGAAGAGGAAGAAGAGGAAGACGACCAGGAAGAAGAGGAAGAAGAGGAAGGTGATGAGGTAGTCATGGTTGGGAACGAAGCGGAGGAACCACCAGAAGTATTCAACCCTCTCTACATCGCGAGGGTACCCGCGCACCGTTTTGGTTACAATGGACCTGAACCCCCTTGGGTAACAACGATCGAAAGATGGAGCCGACAACAACGCCAACGGTCACCATATGGCTACCAACGAGGTTACTATGATCTCACTCATGGTGGACCGGCTGACAGGGCTCTCCCCGTCACGATACAACGAATGGCAAGAATGGATGATCGTGGTAGGACAACGACAGATCAGGTCCGGGAGTTAAGTGCCATTGTACAGTCTACTACGGATCGCACCAGAAACCTGGAACGAGACTCCCACCACCGAGACCAACTCATTCGAGACCTTCTCGCGGCTCAAGCAGAAACAAGAGAGTATCGGGAAAGGTACATGGCACTCGAAGAGAGAATGGTTGCAGCCGAACGCAAATTGGCGGAACTACAGGGCGCATCGACATCATCGCAGCCTCCGTCAAAGAAGGGTCGCAGTGATTAGAACTCGTTGCTATTCTCCCGTCTTAGTAGTAGAATTTTATGAGTACGCGTTGGTGCTACTCCTTGTATGTAGGTCGACCCTGCGACTATGTGATTACACTATTCAAAGGGCTTTTGTAACGCCAAAAAAAAAAAAAAAAAAAAAAAAAAAAAAAAAACTACCTTTTGTAATGATGTAATGCAGACCCCTATGAGGTCAAACTTTTCTCTCTAAACGTTATGTACTAAAAGTTATCAATGAAATTTGGCTTGTGTTTTATTTATTGAATGTTTGGCACTATACATCATAACCTGATCACACAAACAGTTTACGAATAATAAAGTTATGATAAAAAAATACAAGAGGGATGGAACCAGTATCACTCGACTCGTTATCACTATTGAAGTCTTACCGACTAGTCATTTTTTTTTTATGACAGAACCATGCCACCAAGGAAAAGACCAAGGTCTTCCAACAACCCAGTGCCGCCTCCACCACCACCTCCGCAGTTTGATCCTGCAATGTTCCAGGCTGCAGTGACGGCAGCCGTGGCGGCAGCAATGTCGCAAATGGGAACCCATGGTTCCGGCGGTTCTGGATCCGGAGCTACCAATTCCATTCATGGGGACAGCACGGGGCGTACGAGGGAGTGCACTTACAAAGACTTCACGAATGGCAAACCCGATCCTTTCAATGGAAGCGGGGGCGTCATCACACTGGTGCAATGGTTCGAAAGGACCGAGGCAGTTTTTGAAATCTGCGCTTGTCCCGAAGCGAGCAAGGTCAAGTATGCGGCATTCACTTTCACTGGAAAAGCACTTACTTGGTGGAATGGCCGAGTTAAGTCACTTACTCCTGCAGTAGCTAACGCAATCAGCTGGGAGGATTTGAAAGCCCTAATGTTAAAGGAATACTGCCCGAGGGGCGAAATACAAAAACTTGAAGAAGAACTTTGGAACCTCAGGATGACAGGTACTGATCTTGAAACTTATACTGCCCGCTTCAACGACCTAGCACTCCTCTGTCCAACAATGGTCACTCCAGAAGAGAAGAAGGTGGAACGATATCTCTGGGGCCTATCATCCCAGATTCAAGATAGTGTCTTGGCCTCGAAACCCACTACCTTTGAGAGTGCCAAGGAATTGGCACAACAACTCATAGATCACAGGGCTAGCCGTGGTACTGTGATGACCACCACCGACCGAACAAAAGGAGGGAACAACAAGAGGAAGTTCTGGAGCAATAAAAGGAAGCAACCAATTCAAGACCCCGCCAAAAAGCAACCGATTGTTGCTGTACGTGCCGCCACTACTGCCGTCGCTCCAGCGCCACCGAAACCGTATACAGGAACTCTTCCCAAGTGCAACAAGTGTAACTACCACCATAACGGTGCTTGTCGAGAGTTACACTGCAATAACTGTAACAAAAAGGGGCACACTGCACGATTTTGTAGAGCGACTACCCAACCCGCCACACAAGTCGCTACGACCGCCAACACTGGGGCAAGCCAAGCCTGCTATGGATGTGGTGAAACGGGACACTTCAGGAGGAACTGCCCCAAGGCACGAGCCCCTAATGCTGGGGGTGTAGGGAGAGTCCTAACTTTAGGGCAGGGAGAAGCAGTCAAGGATCCCTCTGTGGTTACTGGTACGTTCCTCCTCAATAACTCTTATGCATGCGTACTTTTCGATAGTGGGGTAGAAAGGAGTTTCATAAGTCACCAATTCAAACATATACTTAAGCAAAATTCTCAACCACTAGAAGATTCTTACATCGTAGAAATGGCAAATGGAAAGGTTGAGCGCACTAATGATATTTACATAGGGTGTACTCTCACTCTAGACAACCATTTGTTCAAAATCGACCTTATGCCGGTCACCATAAAAAGCTTCGATATAATCATTGGTATGGATTGGTTAAGCCTTCATCGTGCCGACATTCTATGTTACGAAAGGGCCGTCCGCCTCAATCTGCCGAATGGCAACGTTCTCACCGTTTATGGTAATAAACCTAGTGCGAACCTGCAAATCATCTCTTGTGTTAAAACCCAAAAGTACCTCCGAAAGCAATACCAGGTTTTCTTAGCCCACATCGTAGACAAGAAACAGGAGGTGAAGGACATCAAAGAAATTCCAGAAGTATGCAACTTCCCTGATGTTTTCCCAGACGATCTGCCTGGTGTACCACTCGCACGACAAGTCGAATTTCGGATCGACTTAATCCCAGGAGCTACCCCCGTCGCCAGGGCTCCCTATCGCTTAGCACCGGCAGAAATGCAAGAACTATCCAGCCAATTGAATGAACTATTGAGCAAAGGGTTCATCAGGCCAAGCTTCTCACCTTGGGGAGCACCAGTCTTATTTGTAAAGAAGAAGGATGGGTCTTTTCGCATGTGCATAGACTATCGAGAACTAAACAAACTCACTATCAAGAACCGTTATCCCCTACCCCGAATCGATGACCTCTTCGACCAGCTCCAAGGAGCCAGCTACTTTTCAAAAATCGACCTGAGGTCGGGCTATCATCAACTGCGAGTTCAAGAAGAGGATATTCCCAAGACGGCATTCAGAACTCGCTATGGGCACTATGAGTTTGTAGTGATGCCATTCGGGTTAACTAACGCGCCCGCGGTGTTCATGGATTTGATGAATCGAGTGTGTCGACCCTTCTTGGATAAATTCGTCATCGTATTCATCGACGATATCCTGGTCTATTCGAGGAGCGAAGAAGAGCACAAACATCACCTACGACTAGTTCTGGAGGTTTTAAGAACCGAGAAGCTTTACGCTAAATTCTCAAAGTGTGAATTTTGGCTCCGAGAAGTAGGATTCCTTGGCCACGTAGTAAGCAAAGAAGGAATACATGTGGACCCCTCGAAGATCAAAGCAATCGAAGATTGGTCAACACCTACAACGCCGACAGAAATCCGACAGTTTTTAGGACTCGCAGGCTACTATCGAAGATTCATATAAAACTTCTCCAAAATCGCTAAGCCTCTCACCACCTTGACTCAGAAAGGGGTGGTGTTCGAATGGGAAGATAAACAAGAAGCCGCCTTCCAGACACTAAAGCAAGCCCTATGCAGCGCACTAGTCTTGTCTCTTCCAGAAGGAACTGATGATTTTGTGGTGTATTGCGATGCTTCAAATCAAGGCCTCGGCTGTGTGCTCATGCAAAGGGGAAAAGTCATCGCTTATGCATCAAGACAACTGAAGACACATGAAGTTAATTACACAACGCGTTTTAAAGCTGTGAGGGCAGCAGATCCCATAAGAACTCTGCAGTTAAGCGTGCTCGGGCGGGAGTAGTACCGGGATGGGTGACCCCCTGGGAAGTCCTCGTGCCGAGTGGCCCAAAGCGGACAATATTGTGATACGTGCCAGAGGGGGGTGTTACAAATGGTATCAGAGCACCCGGGCAAGGCACTACCTCTACGGCACCAAGTGCACCATCTTCACTGATCACAAAAGTCTTCAACACATTCTCAATCAGAAAGAACTAAACATGCGCCAAAGAAGATGGGTGGAATTACTGAATGACTACGAATGTGAAATTCGCTACCACCCGGGCAAGGCTAATGTAGTAGCCGACGCCTTAAGCAGGAAAGAATACTCGGGTCGCCGAGTAAAATCCCTAGCCATGACCATCCACTCCCAACTGGCCACCCAGATCAAGGACGCCCAATTAGAAGCCCTGAAACCAGAAAACGTGGCAAGCGAAGCACTAAGGGGGATGGATAAGAACTTGGAAGTCAAAGGGGATGGAGCTCGTTATCTCATGAATCGAATCTGGACACCGAAGTTCGGTGGGTACAGAGACGTTGTAATGGACGAGGCCCACAAGACTCGATACTCCATTCATCCGGGGTCAGATAAGATGTATCTAGACCTCAAAAGGTTATACTGGTGGCCAAACATGAAGGCTGAAATTGCTACTTATGTGAGCAAGTGCCTCACTTGCGCCAAGGTCAAGGTGGAATACCAGAAGCCATCAGGACTACTTCAACAACCGGATATACCCGAGTGGAAGTGGGAGCGAATAACCATGGACTTCGTAACCAAACTGCCTAAGACATCAGGTGGGATGGATACCATATGGGTGGTTGTGGACAGATTGACCAAGTCCGCGCACTTCCTGCCAATAAAGGAAACAGACAAGATGGAAAAGTTGACCAGGACGTACATTAAGGAGATCGTGCGACTACATGGTGTACCAACATCCATTATCTCGGATCGAGATAGTAGATTCACCTCGCGTTTCTGGCAGTCCCTACAAAAATCTCTGGGAACCAGATTAGACATGAGTACGGCCTACCATCCACAAACGGACAGACAAAGTGAGAGAACCATCCAGACGTTGGAAGACATGCTGAGAGCCTGTGTGATAGATTTTGGTAAGGCATGGGATACCCATCTACTGCTTATCGAATTCTCTTATAATAACAGTTATCACACTAGCATTGGAGTCGCTCCATTCGAAGCTCTCTACGGCCGCAAGTGTAGATCACCACTGTGTTGGGCCGAAGTTGGAGATACTCAGCTAGCCAGAGGGCAAGTCCCTGATAGCACCCTTACGGGGCCGGAAATCATAAGGGAAACCACAGAAAAGATCATTCAAATTCGGGAAAGACTAAAAGCGTCTCGTGATCGACAAAAGAGTTACGCGGATAAGCGACGCAAACCTTTAGAATACCAGGTCGGAGACCGGGTACTACTAAAAGTTTCCCCCTGGAAAGGGGTGATACGTTTCGGTAAACGGGGGAAACTAAACCCAAGGTACGTCGGTCCGTTCGAAATCCTTGCTAGGATTGGTCCTGTGCCGTACAAACTCCGACTACCACAAGAACTTAGTAATGTGCACCCTATCTTCCACGTGTCCAACTTAAAGAAGTGTCTGTCTGACGAGACACTCGTAGTACCGCTCGAAGAAATTGAAGTTAATGAAAATCTCCACTTTGTGGAGGAACCCGTCGAGATCATGGATCGAGAGATCAAGAGAACAAAACAAAGTCGCATTCCCATAGTGAAGGTTCGTTGGAACGCGAAACGAGGGCCTGAGTTTACCTGGGAACGTGAAGATCAAATGAAACAAAAATATCCACATCTTTTCCCAAACCCTTGAAGTCCCAGCCGAATTTAAATTTCGGGACGAAATTCCCTCTAACGGGGGGATGATGTGACAATCGTCAATCTTGAGTCAAGTCAAGTCATCAAGTCAAGCCGGTCAACTCTATTAAACCTTGTGTATTAGAGTTGGTGTTATGTTCGTATTGTATAACTTGCTATATTAATGAGAAAACATCACTAGAGAAAAGTTTTGTGTTAAAAATTTCCTAAGCCTTAGTACTAATCAGTGAATTAAACTGATGAAAACCATGTTGCATACTCATCGGGAATGTGTAAGATCCTTAAACAAGGCTTAACAGGGTTTACGAACCATGCATTGCGGTGCCGGACACTCACAACTGTCCCACATGGATCCTCTCTCAATCGTTTTCACTCTATCTCTGTTTATGACAAATCTCTCCTAAATCTCTCCAAGAATGTTAAATCTCTCTCAAATCCCTCCAAGTATGTGAAAACTCTCTCGAATATCTCTCTATATGAGAAATCTCTCCAAGAGTGTTAAATCTCTCTCAAATCCCTCCAAGTATGTGAAAACTCTCTCGAATATCTCTCTATATGAGAAATCTCTCCAAGAGTGTTAAATCTCTCCCAAATCTCTCCACGTATGTGAAATCTCTCTCAAATATCTCTCTGTATGAGAAATCTCTCCAAGAATGTCAAATCTCTCCCAAATCTCTCCAAGTGTGAGAAATCTCTCCCAAATCTCTCTCAAAAGCTTCCCGCGACTTTTTGGAATCATTCGGGTCATTCCGGCCCTTAACCGGGTCAAAAACGGCTTAAAACGGGGCGAAAACGAGAAAAATGGACCTTAGGAACCGAAACCCTCTTATAAGAGGCGAAGTTCCTTAGGACCGAAAGGTCCTCTTAGGAACCGAAGGTAAGAAGACCGAAACCGAGAGCAAGAAGCAAGAACCGGAACCGAAAGTACTGTTCACGACAGAGCGCTCGGTGCCTCTCGGTCCGCCCCCACTCTCTGTTCGCGCCGCACTCTCGGTCCGACCCCGCCTCTCTGCCTCTCGCGCGGCACTCTCGGTCCGACCCCGCCTCTCTGCCTCTCGCGCACTCTCGGTCCGACTCCGCCTCTCTGCCTCTCGCGCACTCTCGGTTCTTCCCTCCTTCTCCTCTCCTCTCGGCTCCTTCCCTTCTCTCTTCTTCTTCTCTTGGTTCCGCCTCCCTCTCTCTCTCGGTTCAGCATAAGAGGGCCGAACCTCGGCCAGGCTTCGCATTTTTGTCATTTTCAGCCCATTTTTGATATTTTTAACATTTTAAGCCCGTTTTTCGTGATTTTAAAGCGGGATTTTCTCCAGAAATTTTATTTTAACATAATAAACCCTAAATATTCATAATTTAAACATATTTTTATAAAAATCATTAATTAAATAATAAAGATTTAATGGGGGATTTATTTAAGGTAGAGTGTTGACTTTGCCTTAACTTATGACACAAGCAACCACCCCACACCCACTCTATGACCAGCCATACCTCCCCACCTTACCTATGTCACTTCAATGTTCCCTTACACTCAAATTTCACTCACTCCCACGTTTTTGAGCTGGAACAAACAACCACACTCCTCATTTTCTCTCATTTCTCTCATTCCACTAAGTAACAAACACCACTTTTTCTCTCAAACTCTTCTACACAAATTTTCGAGATCCAAGGCTGATTTCAAGTGTTCTTCCACACTTAGTAAGTAAAAATTCATCCTCCCTATTACTATTTCACTTCATTCTACTCAAATCTTTGGTTGCTTACATAAACTCCCTAACTATGATGTTAGATTCTCGAAAACCTTCAAGGCATCTCCAAGTGTTCTTGAATTAAACACTTCCATCCTTCAACAATCATCTACTGAAATCACTCAAGGTGAGTTCATACCCCTACATTTTCATAATTTCTCAAGTTTTCAGGGGGTGAATACAAGTTAAAACACTAAGAACCTATCAAAAATTTTCTAACAGCCTTCATCAGAAAAGTTCAACTCCATTCACGGACTGTTTTGGGAATCTTAAATATTTTTGTTTTCAAAACTGTACAAGGTGCAAATAGTTCAAGTTTTTAGCTTTAAAATGGCTACTTGCACACCTCCATACGATTTTTCTACAATTTATGGTGATTTTTACAAAACTGCCTATCATTTCAAACAACAATCCGGACCAGTCTGTGATTTTGGACTTTTTCACCCAAGTTAGAGGTCATACCAATTTGTGATAAAAATTATGAACAAACTAGACACATTTTGTGAACTCTCAGAGTTTACGGATCTAGATTTCGACTTCGTATGATTTTTCTATGATTTTTCCAAAACAGGGCAGAATCGCTAAATTTTGCCAACAGCATGTAAATATCATAACACTTTGTATTATGTTGAGCAAAGTGTATAATCATAAGTTTTAGTATTTGTATGTGTTTCCTTGTTAGTTTACCATTATGAACTGAAACTATGAAATTCATACTAAATATTAAATATTACTCATTCATTTTGGAACACGTATCATTAGACTATAAAAAGTATAGTTTGATAAATTCACAATACTAATACATTTCCATAAGAGGATTCATACATATTACATACATTTTAGATAAACTATAATAGGTATAGTTTATGATACATCACTCAACGCACTCGTACCAAAAAGGGTACATCCATACAAGAAAGATTTATATTCACACACATTTCACGTAAACCTGTTAACCTATGTTGTGAGACTCTCTCTCTCTCTCCCCGTACGTCCGAGTGCGGGATATAATTCCTGGTAGTTATAATCAGAATCTCCTTGAGGGAGAACGTGATACTTGTATATAGATCTATATTGGGTTTGACACCCCACACCTTGCTGCTAGCTACAGTGGGACCTGCAGGTCTACGGGTGACAAATGTCATTTCATTTTCGCGACGCCTGAGAAACGTTGTGGCAGGTTCACATAGTCACAGTATGATTATAGCGACTCACTTAGGGGGATAACAATTCATGAAGTTTACGGGGTTTCATAAAACCGAAGGAGGTTTTAGGTTGATAAGAGAAATTTTACTTTCCATAACATTTTAAACTCACAACATTGTTACTAAGAAACGATGATTTCTCATACACTCTAGTCTTTGGTTATAAGGCTACATTTCTCGGATTTCAGGGGAAATACCGGATTTTTCTGAAACAAACGCGACATTTAAATGTGAAATACTCCTACTAAGTTTATTAATAAAAGCTTATGAACTCACCAACCTTTGTGTTGACACTTTTCAAACAACTTGTATTCACAGGAAAACACTAATCAGGTTATCAAGTGCTTTTGAGGATGGGACGTTAAGGCGTCAAACTTTTCACATTTTGACAACATATTGTAATTGATTTTGAAACATGTAATTCATACAAGTGATGTAACTTTTTCAATTATATATATGTTGGTTGTGTTTGCTTAAATTACTATTAAAATTGTGGTTATGATGCTATGCATGAAGTCCTCCACCCCCGGACGTTTCCGCCATCCTTGGTTTGGGGGTGTGACAGAAAAGATTGCTCAACTTGCTGCTAGCTCTTTGGGCCCACCTGGCCTTCCACTAAGACTTGTAAGTATAAAACGGGTCGACCCATTTACATGATATTGGATAAACGGGTCGATTTTCATTAGCTTTATCTTATTTTATTTGAATGCAAATGCAGGGGCAAACAGTGTGTTCATATTATAATCTTTGTGGAATCTGCAAGTTTGAGCCAACTTATAAATATGATCACCCTTTGATGGGGTACTCATACAACTACAACATGAGTCTACGTAATGATAATGCTAATGCACCATCTTTGTTCTCATATGGAGGGGTGAATTCGTCAACACTTCATTCTTCAGGGTCTTCCCCGTCAAAGTCATCTAAAAATGAAGGTGCTAAAACACCATTAGGTGGTTCACCTTCACTTTCGCCTCAACGTGCTGCATTCCATCACATTCAGAGTGATTGGTTTTGTTTAGAATTGGGTTGTGTTTTTGAGAGATGATGATTTTTATGAGGGCTTTGTTTTTGGTTCTGAATAAAATTATGCAGATGAGGAAAAATGTTATACTTTTATTGCTATTACTTTTACATTTTTATCCGGTATGAACTGGTTTTTTTGTTGTTTTTTTATGGATGATTTTGTTAATTTTATGAGTGGTGATGCCATTTTTGTTCTAATATTTTATTCGTTACCTTTTTTTTGTGATGGTAATGACATAAGTTATGTTGTGGACTATTTTAATGGGTTGTTTCTTTTTGACACCTTTTAATTTCAACAAATATATATGAATTAAATAGGGGTGAGCATGAGTCACTTTTGAGATAAAACCGAGCGCAAACCGCAATTTTTTTATTGTTTTATTATTATTATTTATTTATTATTATTTTTTTTGTGTGTGATTTTAAAAAATATTCGATTTCGGTTCAAGTTATTGGTTATTTAAGTTTGGGTATTTGATTTTTCTGTTTAAACCTGTGGGTACAGTCTATAATATTAGTATGGTATTGATGCATTATTGTTCACGGATCTAACTTCATTTTTTTTTGTAATTTTGAAGATCTTATTTAGGAAATACATTGTCAAGTACTAATTTCGCCCTCTTTTAACTACAAGTCTACAACTATTGTTAGGATGACATAAAACCCATGCATGACTATTTATTATGGATTATGGAATTTATGAATAAGAGTTATCCGTTAAAATGCTTATACGAATTGCTAGTAAAACAATTTTGGTTGACATGGTTTTTTCCGTTTCGGTTACTAATTTTTTTAATCTTATTTTTGATATAGATATTTTCAATAGTCTATTTGAGTTTAGCATCTTAGTGTCATAAATTTCCCTGTTATGTGTACCATTTATATAACAACATACTTATATTTGTTAACCGGAATATCAACATACTTATATTTTTTACAGAAATTACAATGTACGTATATTTATTGAGTAAAACAACTAACTACTTACAGAATTTGAAGCACAATGCTATTAACTAAATTATTATTATTTATGATTAAGACTATTTTTTTAGAGTATATGTTATTTAAATTTATCACCCCGTGTAGTACACGGGTTATAACCTAGTATATATATATATATATATATATATATATATATATATATATATATATATATATATATAGGTTCAAGTGTTTTTGACAAATATTGTATGCATGAATGCACCAATAGGAATTTAGGAAAAAATAAACAATTAAATAAATAATTTAAGGGTATTATAGTAATTTTTGTATATTTAATTATGGTAGATAATTAATATATTTACTATCCCTTTAATTATGGTATATCAAAGTCAAATCCGGTGGAAGCCCTAATTTCATATCAAATCGATGGAGCTTTCTGTCTCACTCCTCCTTTCCTCTCAATTCTCCTTCTGCGACAACAATTTTAGCACCAAATCTTGAAAAGCAAAACATTTCTAAAACGATTTCTACTGATTACCAGAGTTTTGTTGTAATATTTGTAACACAATTACAATCAATCTCGAAGAAGGCCATCAAGTTCACGTTTCATCTGGATCTTTTCATCAGGATCTTCCTTTCACGTTCCTCATCGTATTCACACACCATCGCCAACACAAGGGAAACACACAAAAGCACGTATTTTGTTTTTCGTATCAATCAATCAACCGGGAGCCATGAATTTTGTTATATTTCAAAAGCTAATCAGCACTTTTAATTCTTAACGGTATGATTTTTTTCTTTTTCTTTTTGTAGAATTTTTAAACTAAGCATTTACCGATTGCAATTTTTGTTTGAATTGTTTTTCTTTTTGTGTTCCCACATTTACTTTTTCACATTTGACAACTTTGTTGTAGAAATGGACCGAAAGAAAATTTGATTTCTATGTTGCACGCTAGGTGTTTGTCGAAATGTCTCAAAGAGAATTTGATGTTCAAATTCTTGAAGAACACAAAAATAATTCTAATTTGGTTATTTGTGTTACTTGGTTCTAACATGTGGTATGTTTATTTGTTAATTGTCTGAAATAGTATTTCTTTTATTTTCTTCATTAAACCTTTTGATATGTTTTTTTTTTGTTGTTGTTATTAATTCCTTTATTTTCTTTATTGATTACAATATTCTATTATCTGATATTTGACTACATAATATCTGAATACATTAAATTCCAATAGAATATCTGAATCGATTCCAATTTTCAACAATGCTTTAGTTGTTTTGTTTTTCTAAACCATTTGAATTGAGTAAAATTATATAAAAAAAAGTAAAAAATTCTGAGTTTTGTAGATAATAAGAAGAAAACAAAAGCTAAAAGTTGGTGTGTATTTTTTGTGGTGATGTAAGCACGAACATTTGTTTCTTTCAAATATTCATTATTCAGATATTCTGTTGGAATTTAATGTATGTTAGGATGATGCATGAATGATGAGGTAACTTTTGAAAAAAAAGATATGTGATACTTCATTCTCAAAGAATGAAGAAAAACAACAATATTCTTTCAGAATTTCAGGATTCAACATCCAAAAACAGCAACATTCTTTCAGAATTCAAGAAGAAAACATGAAGAACGAGAGTATTCTAGCAGAATATTGTTATTTTTTAAGAATGTTATTCATTTTTGTTGATATTCTTTTAGAATATTTATAATTATATTTAAAATGTATAAGACTTTTAGTCTGTAAGAATATATATTTAAGTTCGGATGTATAAGAATAAATTAGAATGTTTGTTATTTTTCAACATCTTATTCATGAATTTTGTTTTTCTTCAATAATATACTATTAGAATAATTCTGAAAGAGTATCATTCTAACAAAAAATATTCTGATAAAATAAAATCGGTAAAAATTGAAATTGAGTTAATTAAAAAATTCATATATTTTTTTTAAATTAGGAGAATTAATCATCCCTAAAAATTCGAAAATTTCCTTTTATAAATGTAGTTAATTGTCCAAAATACCCTTTTGCTAAAAATTATGTGATTATATGATACATGTTACCTCATTGTAATATCATACACTTTCAAATCATATCTATTGATTAATTTCATCCGCTAGTTCAGATTTGTGCATTCTGGCATACAATACTTAGTAAAAACAGAATAACCTAACCCTATAAATATATATATATATATATATATATATATATATATATATATATATATAAGGTTGAGAATGGGGGAATCATTCTCAGTCAATCATTTATTTTTGCCGCAAAAGGCTCCAACGTACCGGCGGAAATGGGAAACGAATGCACATGTATTTTTCAACATAACATATTTCCTTAAACTATGCTAATCGTCTAATCCTTACCTTAATATATACAAAAACATAGGTTTTTTTTTAATTTTTTTTTATTTTTTTATTTTTTTTTAATTTTATAAGCTATTTTTATCAAAAAATGATTTAAATATACCAAAATTCATGATTTTTTATTCTCTACAAATAGACATCCATATTGATATAGTTTTAAGATAAAATAAATTTTTTTTTTTATATTTTCAGCTATCGTTATTCATAAATGAATAACAATGCATCAGGTTTTATTACAGTATATTCGTTATTTACTTATGAATAAAAAGTATGATTTTTTTTTTTTTTTTTTACAATTTAAGTATCATTCGTATATGAATATATCATATAATAAACATAGTATATTCATATTTTAATATTGGACGATGAATTCACTTGTGAATATCAACATAGTATATCCACTTGTGAATATTAGATGGTATATTCACTTATGAGTATTAAATGATATTTCATATGTGAATATTACATAGTATTACATGGTATATCACATGTGAATATTACAGAGTATATTCACTTGTGAATATTAGATGATATATTCACTTATGAATATTACACAGTATATTGACATATGAATATTACAAGGTATATTCACTTATGAATATTGAAGGTAATTTGACAAATATATATAATTTTTATATGTTATTCACATATGAATAACATACAGACTTGCATATTTGTTTTGTGTTTTTAATAATCATATACTAATTCAGGTGAGAAAACATATTCATATGTGAATATAACGTGGAAATATAGTTTATGCATTTCATCAAACAGTTGGAGTGCAAACAAGTTAACTATTTTAAAAATGTTAAAAACATCAAGTTATCAATTCCAAATCATCATATACTTCCGATTTCGACTTCAGATGTGACATCCTATCTCTGATCGATTTCTCAATTTGATTTTGATTTCCGAAAATCCGATTGAGAACCTATGAGTACCGATTATAAGTCCCTCAATGTCGACTTTGATTGCGAGTCCAGAACTCCGATTCCAATTTCATGAACAGCGAAGAACTTCCAGTTTAGTTGAAGAAATCTGGATGATTATTAAAGATTGGAGGAAAAATTTTGATGATGAACGAACAATTATCGAATTCTCTATAGTTATGTATTTGAGATTGAAGGTTATTGCGATATTTACAAGTTTGTCACCGTGTTTTTTATGCTTAGATTAAATGAGTGGCTGAGAATGATTCCCCCATTCTCAACCTTTTTTATTTTCTCAATTGAACCCACCTCTCTCTCTCTCTCTCTCTCTCTCTCTCTCTATATATATATATATATATATATATATATATATATATATATATATATATATATATATATATATATATATATAATTCTATACATTTGTACCCACTAACCAGCTAGAAATACATGATGGATCACTTATTTTATTAGCTTGGTCATTACACTCCTTTTGTAACGACCGAAAAATACAACCAATTTAAATTTTTCAAAAACAACCCGATTCCATTAAATTATTACAAAAAGGTTTTCAATACAAAATCATTTAGAGTATTCCCAGAATCACATTGCTACAAAATCATGAGGAGCGGTACGATCACGCCTTTGCCTTGCCACGGTCTCTTGAAGAACCTGAAAAAAACATTAAACCACAACTGTAAGCCCGAAAGCTTAGTGAGATACCCCCAAAATACCAATCACATGTACACATACACATATCATGCTAACTCATATCGATTCACAGAACAACCATGCATAACGGGTCTACTGTGGGACTGGTCCGCCTTGTCGGGCCTTCAGTCCACCGGGTCCACCCTCTGAGTCCAATAATGTCCTTCGAGTCTACAGTGTGGTTGGTCCGCCCGCACTGGGCGTTCAACTCACCTGGTCCACTCTCTGAGTCTACAGTATGACTGGTCCGCCCGCGCCCGGGCCTTCAGTCGGCCTGGTCCACTCTCCGAGCCTCGGCACGTCTGGTCCGCCCTCGTAGGGCCTACAGCCTATCCGTACCGCTCGCTGGGCCTTCGGAATAACGGGTCCGCCCTGGGTATCTTGGCATACAGCACGAAGCAGGACCCGCCTCAACCCAACTCCAGTCCAAACAACCATGTGCACATAAACATACAATCACATAAAAATTCATGTTCAGGCAACCGATCTAGCAGATCACATATCACGACATACTCTAACAGGATAACGACCTAACCGGTCACTAGCATAGCCTCACCATACATACTAAGATACCGACCTTAACCAGGTCTCTAATGAATATTATCCTAACTACCAGGATGCAACATATCAAAGCAATAACATAACAACAGATACCCGGATCTCAATCCGATAAAAGGGCCGGCCTTGGTGCCTTAGATCCTGTTGATATAGTGAGGACAACTCACCTCGAAACTACTGGCTGAAAGGATAAGATTCCGCTGCTCCGAACTCCGACACGAACTCCTCTACTGAACACCAAAACACTCAACTCAATAAATACCCTTAATTACCAAAATATCCCTTGAAGACAAATGGTCAACCTTTGGACAAAGTCAAAGTCAACCCCTGACTGACTCTACTTGCCGAGTCAATCCGATGACTCGCCGAGTCCCTAAGCTCAGAACTCCCCTCAATCTGCGACCTAACTCGCCGAGTCACCCCGAGACTCGCCGTGTCCAACAACTCTGAGTCCACTCGCACCCAACTCACCAAGTCATCCCTTGACTCACCGATTCTCGACTCAACCAGAAAATATTGGGACTCTTCGACAAGACTCGCCGAGTCCAAGAACAGACTCGCCGAGTCTAAGACTATCTTCAACCTACTCGCCGAGTTATTCATCCAACTCGTCGAGTTCCAGCTCATTTTCAAGCAACTTGTCGAGTCCACCCTTGTGACTCGCCGAGTACAACCGATTTGAATCCAAACAGAAGCATTCCAGGCCTTGCAATTGATCCAAAACATAGATCTAGCCTCCTCCAATCCATTCATCACGTAAAGTGGCAAACTTTACGTGAATCCAAAGAGATCTAAGCCTTATTCACTTTAGAGCTAGGGTTTGGGACATGATGGCTTCACTAAGCACTCAATCACAGGAACTTTAATGCACTCTACGCCTTCAATATTCCAGATCTGAGGTAGCAACCTCAGATCTAACCTCCAAACTCCAAAACATTCCAAAGTAAACTCCCCACAAACCCCAAAATGATGAATCCATAAGAGTGATAGCCCAAGAACGAGATGTTACCTCAAAAGAATGCCCCAACTGCAATGAAACTCGAATCCAAGCAAAGCTCTTTGATCCAAGCCTTTTCTCCTTCAAGATTTCTTCAACAAACACCTCCCCAAGCTCCAAATGCACTCTAATCTTCTTCAATCACGCTTTATAGGGTTTCTGGACTTCAAGGGGGATCAAAGAGGCTGGGGAGGGGATATAATGTTCTTTAAATAGAGCTCATTCCCCGGATTTAGGGTTTTCTCCACTCAGCACCTTCTCGCCGAGTAGGCCACTTGACTCGCGACCAAAGTCGCGACCCTACTCGCCGAGTCCATCCATGGACTCGCCGAGTTGCCCTTCAAAATTTACACTTTTAGCCCTCAACTCTACTCTTGCTATTCCGGGATGTTACACCTTTGTTTTCCATTTGACCAAGCATAGCCTTTGATTATCGTATGTTTGAGGTATCCATAGATTGTTTATTGAACCAAAAACATATTATCGAAGGTTAACAGAGACTATCGTTTCATTAATTTCTTGAACTTTAATCTAAAACGAAAAACCTGGTGGACTAGTTTTGATCAGTTGACTTTTTTGGTTCGGTTATCTGGTTAACCAATATAACCGGTTAACCAATTAATTTGGTTCGGTTATCTGGTTAACCAATTATCTGTTACTAATTAATATACTAATTAATAAATATATGTTGAAACACAATAACTTTGAATTTTAAATGAGTAATCAATATATTTTGTTTAATTGTACTGTTGCTTCTATTATTATGATGAATTTAAAGGGATTACAATCACAATTATCCTCGATTTATTATGAGGTATTTAATTAGAATCATTTATTTATCTTCACATCATTTAATGAGTATATTACTTCTTCCAAAAAAAAAACATACCGACACTTGTTTTTATCTTTAGTTACTTGATAATTTAAACTGCTTTGCTTTTAGTAAACGACCTAAAGAGTATTAGTATATCACATTATAGATTCTTTTCTCGAAATTCTTTGGATAATTCACATATATGAGACAAATAATTAAATTCTGAACATCCACCTCCAATCCAAGTATGAATCTTTAAATCTATAATCATGATGCTAATTTCCGTTGAACCAATAATGGTCAAACTTGATCTTCCCCATTATGTTGTATGAATCTGAATGTTCAAACTTGTTCTGGAATTGGAG
>NC_136425.1:132180000-132242500 GCF_052625555.1 Lactuca saligna
ATATATATATATATATATATATATATATATATATATATATATATATATATATATATATATAAAGTAAAGAGATATATCTAGTTAACATTTAATGAGAAAAAAGGAAACAAAGTCTTACCCAAACCCAAAAAAAGAAGCCTATCTCAAAAGCATTTTGAAACAAGATGAAGTGAATCAAGTAAATGATGATCATAGGGTTATTGAACCAAAAATGGTCGTCTGAAGGTTTCACTGCATCCGCGCCTTTCTCAACAACATCTCTTGCCAAGATTGTAATGATGTGTTCTAGATGAGCACCCACAAGGAGTAGAAGCTATCATGTTAATGACAAACCAGATTCGTTACTAAGTTACTATGATTCCATCTATATTTCATTTGAAATAAATGATAAATTTTCATTCCCAAACTTACAATAATGGGCAAAAATGACAACCAAAAGTATGTGTGCCAACCTGACATTTTGTATACAGTTTCATTAGGTTAAAATGGCAAAATTTTGTTACGTTTTAATATATACGATTTTATATTATTCTTCTAAAAAATGTAATGTCACACATCAAAGGATATAATTTTTTTTTTAAGTTTAATGTAAATTAATATCTTAGTTCATAGATAATCATGACATTAGATTATCTTTAATGCAAAATTACTATTTTCCGCACAGTATTGATATAAAAGATGATACAAATTCATCTCCAACCTATTATGTTATATACTTAATTAATAGTATTGAGGGAAAATTACCTAAAAGGGGAATGATGTTCTAAATTTCTACACATTTAATCCTTATTGTGTTTTCATGTAAAATAAGTATTTGAATATGTTTTATACATATTCAGTTGTTATGATCCGCTATTCCAGATTACGACTTACAACTCTAGGTTAAGTTTTCAGTTTGTACACATTCTTAATGTTTTTCTTTGTTGCAAAATAATTCGTTGTTGTTGTGTACACTTTTAGTCCTTATGAATAGTTTTCTGTAAGTTTTGCTCACATGACATCCTACGTAGTAAGATCATCAATGAAATGTTCGCATACGTGGGTCGTCCCTCGCTTATATCAGTAACTTAATTCATGAATCGGTCAAATAGTGGTGGTGCTCTGGTTTTCACTAAGAAGAAGATGTATTCGAATTCAATTTCATCTATCTCAATAGCAGATACCAATATTCTTTGTGATTGCTTTCTCCCGACCCGAATTTGCACTTTCAAGACAAAATAACACATTGGAAAAAAGTTTAGAATTTTTCATAATTAATTGGTATGTCGATTTTAACCATTTTTAAGCAAAATAAGTTTTTTGTTCTTTTCCAATTAACGTTCTTTCTTACTTGCTTAATTTTTTTTGTCACTAAAGAAAAAAGGTAAAAAAAAAATGCAAAATTAGGCAACATGTTAATAAAGAATATGTCAAATTGACCCTAAATTTTGAAAGTGAGCTTGAAACTATTAAAGAGGAGGTTTTCTAATCACCTTGATTCTTAGAATACTAGAACCCTAAAACCATTAGAACTCTCATATAATAGTAATACTAATAATTGTTTTGATTGTTGACACTAATTCCAACAATTGATATCATTATGATTAATGTATTTTCTTCACCTGATGTGTAGTTTATATTGTTATTGAATAAAGTTTGTATTGGTATTAAATATAGTTAATATTGTACTGTGTAGTTTATATTGTTATTGAATAAAGTTTGTATTGGTATTAAATATAGTTAATATTGTACTATAATAATTACTAATATAAAAATACAATGCTATTACCAAAACCAAGGCAAACAACACATTATTCCACTATACAGACGAGCACGTATGAGAACGCCTTATTATAGATTCTCCTATGTAGGATGCTATGTGAGAACGCCTTATTGGTATTAAATATAGTTAATATTGTACTATAATAGTTACTAATATAAAAAATACAATGCTATTACCAAAACCAAGGCAAGCAACACATTATTTCACTACACAAACGAGCACGTATGAGAACGCCTTATTATAGATTGTTCCATGTCGGATGCTATGTGAGAACTTAACATGTAAAAATCTATCATAAGGACCGAATGTGCATAAAAATTAAGTTCACGAGTTTATTTTATACAAAAAGAAATAATAATGACTAAAAGTCTATAAATGAAAACTTTGTTATCCTTTTTAGGTCGTTTTATATATATATATATATATATATATATATATATATATATATATATATATATATATATATATATATATATATATATATATATATATATATATATAATCAAACATATTTATTTTTGAAACAAAATAGATTTAAAACAAATTTATGAAAAAAACAAGGGTCTCTTTTGAAAACTTATAAAAATAAAAAAATAAAAAATATATTTTTTGGTTAAAAAAATGATATAGGGTCAGAGATAAATCACCGCATAAAAAACATTGCACTATTTTGATAAAAAAAAAGTGTTAGGTCAATTGTTTTATTAGAATTTAAAAAAAGCCACTAAATTCTAATTAAACACAATAATAAACGGGTTCGGGCTGGGTTGATGTTTATAACCAATTTAATTAGATGATTAACCCATTTTAACTTGTTAGTTTAATTTTTGCTTATAGTTGATATTTGGAACCCGATTTAACTAGCCAACCCTCTAAAAGTTCTATTTGTATTTATTATATATTAATATTTTTGAAGGTAGAAATTTATATTTATTCGGACATTTGATTTGTGTTTTTAATTGTATTTTGTCTTTCAAAACTAGAACAATAACCGAAGTTAGTAAGTGTTGTCCAATTTTATTAGAATAATGATCGGATATGTAATATATTTAATTAGGTGTAGTTTTTTATTTTTATTTTGAAGCAGTTGTGTTCAATTCGTCTATTACGATGGTTGAGCTGGAAAAAAAAAATACAAGTCAATCCGATTTGAACACAATCGTTAAACATGTTGAGTTACTGTAAAATTAAATAAAAATGCAATTGTTTAAAAAATATAAATGTATAAATATATTTTTAAGGACAATTTTAGAAATTATTTAAAAGTTCACTAGTTTTTATTAAACTCTACATGAAGTAGTTTTTAGATTTGAAAATTTTCAGTTAAATTAAAGTTAAACGCTCGTTTACTCCCGAACAAAACTTTTTGTTTAATTCAGATTTATTTGTTAAAAACTAGAGTAAATTACACGAATGGTATCTATAGTTTGGGGTAATTTAAATGATTGATCCCTAACTTATTTTTTTAACTTAAAAAGTCCTTACTGTTTATTGTTGTTACGCGTTTGGTCTCCGTCTTACCTGAAAATAATATTATTTAAATAGGAAAAAATGGTGGTGCAGGTAAGGTAAGGCGAATGGGTGGGGTTGGGGTGTGTTTGTTAAATAAATTAGCAAATCAAGAGCAAAAAATTTTTTTTAGGTAAGACAGAGACCAAAGGTGTAAGAAAAACAAACAATAGGAACATTTCAAGTTAAACAAATAAGTTAGGAACCAAACGCACACATTACCTTAAACCATGACCATTCGTGTAATTTACTCTTAGAACTAAAAGTTAGAAGCTCTTAAATACTGGCTCAAAAATACCAAACAAGTTATATTGTTTTGAGATTTTCAACCAATTCCCGAATATTACCTAACCTTAGCCATTCTAACCCCTATTCTTATTAGTTATGATTTTCATCCTTAAAGTTTTTATAGTTGGATATTGGTAATAGATTTTTCAATTTTTTTTTAATTAACCTACTGTCATTTCGAACCATATACAAAATGACGTGAAACTAATTTGACCAGTTACCATTGTTGATATGTGTTTCGGTGTGGGATAATGACTTAATATGGTAATATAATTTTTTATTTTGTATACATTTTACAATTATATTTTTTGTCTATATTCGACTATTTAACGTTTTTTTTATTAATTTTTTTATCTCAGTCATCTCTAAGAAATATTAGACCATACTCAGTTTGTATGGTCTATATATGAGGACTAAAGTAGACATCAAGAATAATTGGTTGCTAAAAAAGTAAGTTAGCTGTTTTAACCAATTGTTAAGTAGCTTTGTTAAATTGTATGAGATCCAAATATTGCCTTTAACATGATAATGTGATACAGATCTATGTTTGACGCTTTTTCATATTAAAGATATATGATTGGATATTGATATTTACGTGTTGAAAAAAAAAAAATACTAGCAAATTATTTTTATATATATCTTATCTACATGCGGAAGTAACGAAGGGAGTACGTACCACTAATGTTGAGAAGCAAAAAGATCACAACAAAGAGCCACAAGTACCAACTGCCAGAAAATGTTAAAAGATGAACAATAACAAAATGTCAAATTTCTTTGATCTAAATATATTTACACGAAATGCCTATTAAAATTTTATACAAATGATGTTTTTACCTTATGCCCACGATTCTTTTAAAATCAAGCTCTAGTGTTCGTAACAAGTATTTGTGAAAATTATAATTTGGGTTACCTGGACAATGTTCCTACTAGTCCAAAACAAATTATATCAGAAGATGTGTTCAAAACCGGGGAAAAAGTAAAAACGGTTGTACAAGTTTTACCCTTATGAATCCTGATCGAAGTGCAATGTAATCGGATTTTGTCACTGATCCATAGAATTGCTTGAAAAATGATACCTACAAACAATGATAGATTCATGATTTTCAACAAGAATAGACTTACTTAATTGGTAGTGATATTGGAACTATTAGGATATATGTAGACTCACGATCCATCTAATTACTGGCTTTTTTCTGTAATACCCCATTGTACGTTGTGTGAAGAATTGTCGATGATGAAGATGAACATGACCTACAAATTTAAAAAGTATCATCCATCTATCTTATGATTAAAAAATTCAAAATTCAAAAGAAAGTTTGAATGAAAAGGAAGTTTACCATTTTTGGGTTGGATTGAGTTCTCCCAATGCTTCCACTCTTGTATCTATACTACGACACATATTAATTGTATGATCAAAAAATAATCCTTATATATACATCACATAATAATAAAAGAATATAACATTAACATTACTTTAGCAACTCCAAGGGCCATGGTAGTGGCACAAAAGATGACATGTACAACTGCTAGAACGAATATAAAGATATGAAGCTGATGGAGTCCTTCTAATGACACCAATGGCACTTTTCCCTGACTTCCACAATGTTGTGTACCAATGTCTTTGGCTAGAAGATGTCTCCCAAAATGAAAGTTTAAGTTTAAGTGTCCAGTTTTGGAAGGAGTTTCTTCTTTTCTTTTGCATGGAAGCATGTAATTTGCGAGATGTGGTGGTATACAAATTTTGCTTATCGTATTTTGAGAAACCGTCAATAATAACGATATGAATCCCAATAACATCAGTTCTGAAAAAACGTTTTGCATGAAAACTAAACGTTATACAAACATAATTAAACATATTTATTTAGAGTCAACTTTATATTGGCGGGAATATATAAACCTTCTTGAAGTTTTTGCAAGGCCTCGTAAAGCGCGTCTTGACCTCTTTGCTTTAACCACTATGCAACCATTGAAAAACACAAAGTTAATTGTTTAGTTTACGTATTATGCGATTTTTGTAGAAACTAAGAAGATTGTACCTTGCCAAGATGATGAAGGCCACGTTCCGCAAGTAGGGAGATGAGAACAATGATGGAGCAAATAACGGCTATAATCCATGTTGGTGTGTACTCCAAAGATCTGGATTCACCGGATTCGACCATGGTTCGAGAGTAGAAAATGGAGGGAAGGTGAAAGAGAAATATAAGAAAAGGTAACATGTTGTTGATTAAGGATGTATAAGAGGGATTAGATAGATGAGGGGCAAAGAATGTGTGATGCTCAAGGTGGAGCTAACCAAGTAAAGAACAATATCATTATTAGAATCTTTCAAAGTTTTAACCTTGGTTTTTTGTCTATGGATGAATACGTTGACTATTTTAAAACGAGGGAAGCATATGAGATGACCCAAATTTGAGGTTTGGGTTTTTGGGAATTGTTCCTTCATTGCTATTTTGATCTTTATGTTGAATAACTGTTTGGGTTTGGGCTTTATTTTGAATTTTTAAGGTCAAAACTAGGCATGTTTTACTTTGGGAAATAAAATTTCCTTTTTGTTGGAAAAATTGGAATGATATACACTTAACATTGCAACTTATTTGTACAGCTTATATACTTGTAAGGATCCGTTGAATATGGGGTTGAAGAAGGCAAAGTGGATATGACTTATTTTATATATATATATATATATATATATATATATATATATATATATATATATATATATATATATATATATATATATATATATATATATATATATATAGAAGTAAGTTCATGCGAAAATATAAATATCCTGCGAAAACGCGAAAACAGCTTTTATCTTATGAAAATTAGATACATGTACTATAAAAAAATAATTTTATTAGCAATAAATTAAAGATACTAAGTTTACATTAGATGGTGTTATGATAATATAGATTTAAAGACGGTTTTTATAATTATATTTTTTTCACGTCCTTAATCATTTTTAAATTCATGTTTTCATAATAAAAATGTTAAAAATCATACTTTGCTAATATGAAATAGTCTATCATCTATCATCGATTATCATCATGTATTTCAAAGTTTGGATGAATTATTTTCCAAAATATAATGTTGAGGTAACATAATATCATATGGTTTTCTTGTTTTCGCGTTTTCGCAAATTATTTGCATTTTCGCATGAACCCTCCCCTATATATATATATATAAAAGCCTTTTTATCTATCACTCATTATAAACATTTAATTATATTTAAATCTTCAGAACTAGTCCTAACGTTAACTACAATCAAAATATATAATTATACAATATATCACCATAATGTCCGAATTCGTCTTTCCTTTAATAAGTTGTTATATACCAAGGAAATTTAGTCATCTTTAGATATTTGCACAAAATCCTTCTAAAGCTTGTTTCGTGTATATATATATGGGGATAGGGAATATACATTACAGCCCCACCTAAGCTTAGGTACTAAACCTCTAAAATATATCGTTTTAACATGTTAAATATGCTCGGTTTGGTTTCACTTGGTAAATATATCATCCTCCATTACATTTCTTTCTTTCATTATTGTTTTACCATCTTTGTTTTCTTTCCTCAATTATCGTTTATTACTTCACCCAAGTGAATATTACTAAACCCTAAACCCTAAATTTAAACCCTAAACCCTAAACCCTAAATCTAAACCCTAAACCCTAAACCCTAAACCCTAAACTTAAACCCTAAACCCTAAACCCTAAACCTAAACCCTAAACCCTAAACTCTAAACCTAAACCCTAAACCCTAAACCTTATTGTGTCGATCTTGAATTTACATCTTGAAGTATTAACCGTGAATCCATTAACCGTAATTTTTATATAGTAAAACAATGTATTTTCAAGAGGTTTAGTACCTAAGCTTAGGTGGGGCTGTAATGTATATTCCCTTTTCCCTATATATATATATATATATATATATATATATATATATATATATATATATATATATATATATATATTAGTTTATAACCCGTGGGAACCACGGTTATACAATTAATTAAACTTTAAAATAAAAACTAAATATTATTAATCAATTATTTTAAATAAATTATAAATTAAGAGATTTTTTTAGTTATATGAATTTTAATCATTGTCTTAAATAAATATGTAAAATTATATCACTTTATAATTTGTATTAAGTTTATTTTAATTTTTATTCTAATGTTATTAATTTAATATAATTAGAATGAGAAATTTAAATTTTAAAATTTGAAATGGAGAATGAATAGGTTTACAAATGTCATATATTAATTAGGAGATATAAAATGATAACACATGACAAAAAAAAATATAAAATATGCATTAATTAGAAGGATTAATAAGATGACACATGTCAATAGAAGAAAAAAACTATTCTTTTATTAGATAGGAAGATATATATATATATATATATATATATATATATATATATATATATATATATATATATATATATATATATATATATATATACTAATTTTGTTTCATTTAAATATATTATATATAACCATATTCAAAAGGCTCTGTATTTTATGTTTATAAATAATTACTAATATAGACTAAATCACAACATAGTCCATGACTCCGGGTGACGATAAAAATTGTGTGCAATGTCCAAACAAATGCTTTTATTGGAAAATGACCTCTAAGGTTAATTATATTTTCGTTTTGTTTACGCTTAGATATCTTTATTTTTTGTATACATTTGACCATTTAACAAGTTAAATGGTCAAATATGTATAAAAAAGTTGTTTAAATGTGAACAATTTTTTTTTTTTTTTTTTGTTTTTTTTACAAATTTGTTAAGATTTTTTATAATTTATTACAATATTTTAATGATATATTTTTTATAGGTTTTCTAATACGGTGTTTCAAAATCTGTTTATAATTTTTTTAAACTTTTTTATACTTTCATATAATTTTTATACAAAAGCTTTTTAAATCAAATATTTTATAAATGTTTTAAAATTTTCTGAAAGCTTTTAACTTTTTTTTTTTACATTTTCATACAATTTTTTTTTTATAAACTTTCATACAATTATTTCTAAACTTTCTTTTACAATATTTTTTAAGTGTTTCATAGATTTTGTATGACAATTTAATATTTTTTTTATAACATTATAAAATACTTTCGTTAAATACTAGTTTAAAACGTTGTATTAAAAAAATTAAAAGTTTATAAAATTCTAATTAAAAAGTATTAACAAGTTGTAATAATTTTAAAACATTTACATTATATAGATTTATTTTTTGTTTTTTTATTTGCTAACTAATATTTTCTTTCTATTTTTCTAACAAACTCTCCATATTTATTGTTACATATTTAATTTTATTGTTAGATATTATTTACTTTAAAAATATTGTATATATAAATATTTTACAAACAAAAACATATGTATTAATTAAAAAGTAAAGTTTAAAATTAATCAATATTTAATTAATATTTAGGATATTATGGATATTTTAAAAATAACGTTTGATAAAAATAATACAAACAAATATGAAAAAATAAAATCGCTATTAAAAGTGGTGTACATGATTTTTCAGAGTAATTAACTTTTCGTTTTGTTCATATTTATAGAACTTTCTTGTTTTGTACATATTTAACCATTTAACTTATTAATATGTTCAAATATTATTATTGTCATCTGTTATAGTCAGCGACAATGATAATATATTAACACATATAACAAATTAAATAGTCAAATGTGTACAAAAATAAAAAGTTCCCTAAATGTGAACAAAATAACAAAGATGATTACATTGATAAGTCATTTTCCCTTTTTTTTATTATACATATAACACATATAAATTGTATTTTTGTACAAGTATTGTCCTATCACAATCCATGTAAATGGTAACTAAGAGCATCTTCATCATTTTTTAAAGACCTATATGAACTTATTTGAAAACCGTATTCAACTAAAACTTCTAAGCGGCTAATAAAAAAACTAGAAGAAAGTGAAGCAATAGCTTCAAAGCAATACTTCAACCAAAACATCCTAAAGACGAATCAAAAAACTAAAAAAAGTTAAACAATACTTTCAAAGCAATGTTTTATTTTTTAATGAACACCGATTGTAGGATGTATATTCGTAATCAACAGTATGTGTTTATGTGTGTGTTCTGATTCAACATGTATCTAAACCCCAAACCAATTATTATATTTCATACTAATCAAATAACTTTGTATTATAAACGTCATGTATATGTATTTAAGTCTTGTTTGCATTGAAAAAAACATTTGTAGGTTTGAAAAAAAGCACAAATTGAAGAATGTCACTGGAATAGTGTGTAGAGGTGAGCATTTGGATCATACCAGATCGAATTAGATCGGATCGTCTCTTGGACTAAACCGGTTTCGGAGAATATTGTGGACCTGGATCGAATCGGATGAGACTTACCCGATCCAGGTCCATGTCCGAGTATACCAGTTCTTGAACCCGTTTGGACCCGTACAACTTTACATGCATACGATACAACTTGTTAAAACACGTTTTTTTGGGTTTGATACAACTCGTTAAAACGAATATGTTGTTGAGTTTGATACATTACAGCTCATTAAAATGAATATTTTTCGAATTTGATACGGTACAACTCGTAAAAATGAATATGTTATCGTTTCTTATGCCTTTAAACCGGTCAACCTTTGATTGTTTATACTTTATACCATTTGTTTGAAGGATTGTAACTCATTGAATATAATACCAAAAACAAAAAAATATATATAGTATAAACCCATCTACAAACTCTAAATTACACATTGGAAAAATCCGTATGTCAATTCGACTTAAAAAAATAAGATATATTTGTTTAAATAATTTTATAGAATACAAAAGTTTAACTTTGTTGCTGAAAAGCTGAATTATTTCAACTTTGATATCTCATCTTTAAATGATTGTAACTCATCGAATATAACACCAAAACAAAAAAGTTATAGTTTACAATTATCTACAAACTCTAAATTACACGTTGGAAAAAACCGCATGTTAATCCGACTTAACACGAATGAGATATGTTTGTTTAAAAAATTTCACAGAGCACAAAAGTTTAAATTTCTTGTTGAAAAACTGAAATATTTCAGCTTTGATATCTTATATTTGAAGGATTGTAATTAATCGAATATAACACTAAAAGCAATAAAATTATAGTCTATAATCTTCTACAAACTTTAAATTACACGTTGGAAAAACCGCATGTCAATCCGACTTAAAACGAATGAGATATGTTTGTTTAAAGAATTTCACAAAATACATTTTTTTTTAAAATAAGCCGGTCCAAAATCGATTTTTACCTGGAACCGGTCGGACCGGACCGGTAAAAAAACCGGACCCATTTTGCTCAAATCCTAAAACCGATAATCGACCTGGGGTCCAAAAAACCGGTCTGGTTCGGTCCTGGTCCGGTCCACAGGTCCAAATGTTCACCCCTACTGGATACCCCCTCCCATGATTTGACAATTTATATGAGTGAGAGATACATTTAAAATATCACTTAAAAATTTGAATTAACTTTGAAAATACTACTTTTCCTTCCTTATTTTCTTTTCTATTTTCTTTTATTTACTTAAATATTTTTATAATTAAAAAGAAAAAGAAAACCCCTAATAACCTACCTCACCAACCCCCTCTCTCTCTCTCTCTCTATGTCTATCTATCTATCTATCTATCTATCTATCTATCTATCTATCTATCGCATGCTGGAGCACCATTGCTGACAGAAAAATCTCGTTGGAGCACCACCGCTGCCAAAGCCGCCTCTATCTGTCGGGCTATCACCATATTCACACACTGTTGTCCGCAATTGCCCCTTTCGTCGGACTACTACCCTTCATGTCACTGGTTCGTCTCCACCTTCAACGGAGCTTCCTTCACTGGTAAAATCTAAACCGTCAATGAGTTATCTTCACTACTAAACGCTGAAGTCATCATAACCTAGGCTGACTAGGGTTTTTTGGTTTGAGGGCCAGGTTTTCCATATCGGAGTCATCATTTTGATAATCCTCTCTCCATTTCGTTCTCCGATGAAGTCGATCTAGAGGTTCTAGATCTGTGAGAGAGTCGATCCTAAACTTGAAAACCCTAACCTTAGTGTTGTCATCCCCAATTGGCTAGGGTTTTTAGGCCACTGGAACCCTAGATGTATCCCTTTTTAGATCTATTATAGAGAAATTGAGATATGGCCGATTCATTTTCAGATATGTTTCTTTCTCTTCTACGATGGTGGTGGCTCTATTGGCGACGGTGGCAACTTCGTTCGACAGTGATGGCTTTATCTAGTGTAGGCCTCCTGAAAACGGATTTGATGAAAATTGGTTTTGTTGAAGATGATTGTGGTGTTTTAAGAGATGGGGAGGGGGTGTGTGTGGTATATTTTTTCAATGGACAAACACATGGCATGAAGGTGGTGGTCCGACGGATAGGGGTGGCTTTAACGATGGTGGTAATCCAACGAGATTTTTTTCAGCGATGATGGTGTTCCAGCAAGAGAGAGAGAGAGAGAGAGAGAGAGAGAGAGAGAGAGAAGATGGAGTTAGCATATTAAAAGAAAAAAGGGTGGATGGAGTAGGTTATTAGGAATTTTCTTTTATTTTTTCATGTTTTTAATTATAAAAATATTTAAGTAAATAAAGGAAAATGGAAAAGAAAAACACGAGGGCAACATAGTGTTTCCAAGTGCATTCATATTTTTGTGGGACGAAATATGCATGGTATTTAAATTTTATATTGTTATGCGCGGAAAAGTATAAATGTTTTCTTAAAATACCATTGGGACCAAATTTGCAATTTACTCATTAGAAGAATGTTTTCTGATTTTAAACCTTATCGAACTCATTGTCTAACTTATCTGTTAAACTTTATTAAATGAAAAAAGTTATGTTGGATATATATGGTTAGTAATCATTTTGTATTGATGTTTGCCAATAACATATGATCCTATAGGGTTATACCTTTAGCAAGTTGTCACTTATTGATTATTTATTAAGTAAATTGATTATTAATAAATATATTCAACTCTTGTATTTAATTTTGGAGAAATTATTATTGGTATCTAAGTTATATAAATAATCACCTAAAACATTCTCAAGAGTTTTCTTTATATGTGAGATATAAATAAAATAAAAAATGTTAGTATATGTAACATCTGAGTTTCGAATGTGTTTTTCCATTATTTGAGTGGTGGTTACAAAGTCTAAGGAAAGGTAGAAGTATGAATCGAAGCATGAGGATTAACTGCTTAATACGTGGAAAACTGAAAACTGAAATTTATTTGGGGGGGGGGGGGGTTTGCGTTTTTAAAGGTTTTGTGGCTAATTAAAGGACATTAACCGCTAGGGTTTTGTCATTCTCGACATCCATCAATCAATGAACGCAACTTGTGAAACCCTAGCATTCCTTTTTGGATTTTGAGCTCATCCTCTCTCTTCTCATCCATTTTGGTGTGTTTTGGTGGTTTTAGAGTGAACTTTTCTTGAAAGATTGGTCATTGGATCATTGAAACTAAAGAGAAAAGCCATCATTTATCTTTTGGATCTTTGTAAGTCATAAAGATCCAAGCTTTATTACTTTTCATCTATAAATGTAAGTGATATTAGTGTTTTGTTCCATTTTAATGAGGTTTTGGTCCTTTTATGGCTTGATCTATGGAGTTTGGAAAACTCCAAAGGCTTAGAATCATGTTTTGCTTCATATTTGACCTTTTGAGAGAGCTTTAAGTGCATGATTCTGCTCTCCTTGCTCCATGTATGTAGAAAGATGCATTCTTGGACATTTTATGTACTAGGGTTTTAGATCTTGCTTGTTTAGGGTGTTTTAATAGATAAAGTTGGAAACTTTATCCATTTAGACATCCTATAGATCTAGATCTGAGAGTTGAAGGCCTTGACTTAATGAATTAAGTCAAAAAATAAATCTGAGATCTGGGAAGTCGAGGCACGTCTCTTAAAGGCGTAAAGGCATTTTCGAATTTTAATCTTAGCACTTTTGGAATTGATTTGAGCTCGACTATTTTGTCATAATCTTAGCACTTTTTGAATTTTAAGTTTTTAACCAAGTTTGAATTTGGGTCAAACTTTAGGGTTGACTTTAAATTGAGGTTTGACCTTTATTTGGTGTTTTGGTGGTTCGTGAGACCAAAATTGCAAGTTTACATGTGCATTTGTGATTTATGGGTTTTTAGCAAGGAGAGTCTTCTCAATATATTAATTAGGTCATGAACGGATCCTCAGTGTGTTGGATGCATGTGTAATACTAAGTCATGATTTTATGCCTAGCTAGACTGGTAGGGTCTTGCTTGTATGCTTGTATGCTCCGTTGGGTTGAAACATGTTGTTAGTTTGAAATAGGCCATTAGGCTGAAACATACTGTTAGGTTGATGAAAACGCCGATTTTGCAACATTATGAGTCAAATAGACTGGTATTTACATGAATAGTTATTATTATGGTGTATGTAATATCTTGGGAAACTCATTATGCTTTGTGCTTATAGTTGTGAATTAAATATTTTCAGGGACATTTTCTAATCATGGGAAGGTGAAGGTATGACTGTATACACACATCATCAACTTTTATTTTTTGAGACTTTCGTGATGATTTTCCTTTATACTCTCTGATCTTGCATTTTTGGATTGTGGTTGTATGAACAAATGGTTTTATCCTGATTATGACTTTTTGAAAATGGGTAATTATCTTATTTAAAAATTAAAAATTTATTGTGAAAATTTGGGACGTTACAGTATTCGCAAAGTTCATACAAATCAAATTTGATGAATCTACTTAACAAAGCTCCTTTACTAGCTAAAGCTTGAAAGTTACACTAAAGTTATAGAACTTTATCATTATAGAGGTTAGATTTGTTTGATATTTAGTATTTCAATATTGTAACGATATAATAAACAACTAATGTAATGCCTTGATATCTTGGATATGATCTTTTAATTAAATACTTGTTGTGTTCTATATTAGCATGTTTAATCCGTGAACCAAGTTATTCTACATATCCCTAGTCGTTCATAGTTCGAGGAGAATATATGATTTAAGACTAATATAAATTGGTTTGGTTGATTTTCATGGAGATGAATATATAGCAAAGTTGCAACCAAGTTTATAGGTACTTGATTAGAGAATAAGTATTGGACATGACCCGCATCAATATCACTTCATGGTTCGTAATTATGAGTGATGTTTGATAAAGGTAGTATCTTTTTATTCTTCGACCTCAGATACATATTTAGGAATTAATTGTAGGGATTTTTGTGCTTTTATATATTTTAACAATGTTATTGTTAAAAGACAGTTATAAAGGCTATAACATGAACTACATGAGAGGCGTATGTTGTCAAGATGGGATTTGTTCCTCTTATACGTTGCGAGTTAGACATCTAAGGCCTTACTAAAAGTTGAACACCATATGAGATTGATTGTGATCTATGTCCCATGGTCACACATGATGTCTTTGACAAAGGGATAACTTATACAACACCATATATACCAATTGTAGCTTTGAGCTCTTAAAAATTGGTAGTTACTAGATGTAACCTCTTCGTGTGTTGTTGGGCGCAGTGGTATGTTTCAAGATGTCAATCATTGTTTATGTCAATCTATAATGAATATTATCCAAGTGGGAGATTGTTGGATCTATGATGTGTGTGAACTCAACTAGTTTTAAACCTACTTTTAATTATAAAATAAACACACAAAGGCAGTAGACCTATAAATTGTGGTAAAGCTAAATAAGTAGGGTATCGAACATAGGGAACGGTAAATTAAAACTAAAAACTAATTTTATCTAAATTAATTGATAAGTAGGGGTTTTTCTCTAGTTTTACAAGACTAGAAACTTACTACTATCACTAAAAAGAACTAGAAAAACAAAGATTTAACTAAATTCAGTAATAAGGACTTTTGTTTAGTTCAACTCAATTGATCCTATGGTTGATATTATGGTAATAGTGCAATGGATTAATTCTTCTGTTGGCTACCGATTCAGTTAATTACATTCACATTCGCTGCACTAATCCTTAGAGAACAAACTAACTCAAACAGTGATTAGTTGTCTAATTCAATGTAATTCACTAGATTATTTATTCGGGTTAATTTAGACTTGTAATTGCTAACTAATTTGGTCCTTTAGTTAACTTCTTGTTGATGGTCATCATACAAGCTCACACATGAATTTACTTATTTTTCTTATTAATTCTAGTTTCATGTTCATTAATCCTACACATATGACAAAGTGGTCACATAACATATGAGGTTGACAATTAAAAGATGTTCATACTATGTAATTATCTTCCTATTAACAAAAAAATATTTGTCATCCACACATAAAGTTCTTTAACAAGCTAAAATCAACAAATCACCAACATTGAATTAATCCTACAATAATAATAATCAATCCATAGTATCAATATTGTATCCCCAAACAGAAGTTTAAGAGTTTTAGCTCATGTTTGAGATAATAAACAGTATAAAAACGAATTCTAATTATCTAGCCATAATGGAAAACAAAAGATTAGTAGAATGATGTAGATTTGCCTCAAATCTCCTTCGGGATTGAATTCTAGGTTGTATCTTCGTTCTTCAGGTCTCTCCTGGCTCTGGTTCGCAGTTTACTTCTCCCCAAGGGTTCCAGAATGTTGAATGTCAATCTAGGAAACCGTTTATATAGATTCGACCCGACTCACCGAGTCCATGTCCGACTAGCCGAGTCCATCACTTAAATCCTGTGTACGGTAAGTCACGCAGGCCTTATCTTTTCATTATCTTCTCGATCCTTCGCTCGGACTCGCCGAGTAGGCGACCCTACTCGCCAAGTAAGTGTTTTTTTGGTGGTTTTTCTTCTTTGTTTGATTCCCGAGCTCCAAACCGCTTCTCCTGCTTCCTTTTGCTTCCAAGCTTAAACTTTGGACTGAAAACATAATTCAAACACTTTCAAGTATCTTTTGTCCATGAAATGCCATAATTTAGCTAATAAATGATAAAAATCTATGCTTAATATATAACTAAATATGCAAATATCAATCTACATGCTCAAGAATCATTATAGAATGATGTTTTCCAATAATATATGATCTTATATAGTCACACCTTTATCATATTTTCACTTACTGATTATGTATTAAGTAATTTGATTATTAATATATATATATATATATATATATATATATATATATATATTCAACTCTTGTAATTTAATTTTTGAGAAATTATTATTTTGCGAAAATAGCATTATGAAATTATTATTTTATTAAAATAACATTTTAGACAATATAAGTAGTTATTTAATCATACAGTATGATTTAATATGGTGTGTACTAGTTGTTGGACACCTTGGATTCTACTAGACTTATTATGTACATTAGTTAAAAGTGATGAAGTGTAAGACAATTTATACCCTTTATTATGTACATTAGTTAAAAGTGATGAAGTGTAAGACAATTTATACCCTTTCTTTTCCTTACTAATAGTGAAATCAATCCTGGTGATGGGTTGACTTACTTGTTGGATTTTATACTTACACACACCATGATCTTATAAGCCATACATTTGACTTGTGTAAGGGTATGAGATTTAGATCTCATGTACAAGTACATAAACAAGAGTAAGGCTTTTATTTAGCAGCTAGTCTGTGATCTCTTTCTCTTTTAGATAGCAAGAGCCGAGAGCACCTCCCTCTCTTATCTTTTTCCTCTATTTTGAAGTGTAGTGTAAGAAGTGTGTGCTTGTGAAGTGCTTCTCTGTAGGATCGAAAACCTAACATTCTGATTTAAGACTTATTTGTGATAAGTTGTTAGATACTTAATAAGTATTTTGCAAGAGAGAACTAGCATTGTTAGTGACTTAATCTTATTAGAGAACTTTACTTTGAGTTTTTGATCTCTTCATCAACTCCTCAATTGTCAAGTGAGATCAAAGTCTTTAAAGGTTGTCGTCTAAATATCATATGGTTGTTTTATAATCTTTCTATATCATGTAGTTGGATCCTTGACGATTTTGTTTTAAAATGGTCTTAAAACTATAGTTATTTTAAAACCAATTTCGTTTGTCGTTAATAAGAGTTTTATCAAAAAAAAACGTACCCATCTTGTCAAAACCCATAGGTGATATCATAGCCTCTTTTACATGTTTGAAATATTTAATTTTACGTTTGATAAACTTTGGTTTTGGAAAATATGTTTTGCATCTCTTTTGGAAAAAAAATAATGAAATATATTTTCTATGGTAACTTGTAGTTTTTATAATTGTTATTTTATGCATCCAATTTTTTCATGATTTTTTCTAATGTAACAAGATAAAGATATTATCAAGTTTGGAAGACAGTTTCATGTATTAACCACTTAAGACTATAATCTCAACCTTAAGTTTGTACTCATGGTTTTGGGCTGAATTATGGTCTTAATGGTTTTAGTGTCAGGTCATCACAACACATGAAGTCTTGAAGTCCTTTTGCAAGTAAGAGTTGTTTTGGCAAGTAAGAGTTGTTTTGGCAAGTAAGATCTAGAATACATTTTGACGTGGCTCTTAAGTCTTTTAAGAATGCCTTATAATTCTTGTGTTGACTCATAAAAAATTATTACCACTTTATGGTTTGGTTTATATATATATATATATATATATATATATATATATATATACATATATATATATATATATATATTATGTATGTTTGTGATGTTTATGATGGGTTTTGGTCATAAGACATCCTATGTGCTCATACAAACCCTAATGCTTGGATCTAGGTTTCTCTATTGTACATGCTTTGAATCCAAGACTATAAACCCTAATTCTAGCATATAAATAATCATATTAACATAAGAATGAGTTTATAATGTTACCTTGATTGTTATGTAGCAATAACAATCCTAATTCCACCTTGAATTGACTTTGGAATGCTTAGAGTCACAAGTGTCACTCCTCTAATGGCTTACAAACACCAAGAGCAAATGGAGAAGGTATAAAGAGAGAGGAGAGAGGTTAGAATTCGTCCTTAGGACTCCTTGGGAACAAGTACACGAATTCTAAGGCCTTAGGGTCTTTATATAGGTGTAGAGATAGGGTTTTAGTCATTATCCTTATCTAGTTGCTTATCCACAAAGGAACCATAAGATAAGCCTTGAAAACCCTTATCCTTTATCCTTTGGACGATTTCAAGGATCCTTATCTCCTTGAATTCGTTCAACCCATATTTAGGATAACCATTACCATATTTTGTAACTATCACATAATTACAATTCAGCCCCTCTAGTTTAATTAATTACACTTGATCACAAAATTAATTCCTAATTAATTATTGACCAATATTAATTATGCAAATATGATTTCTCCTTTAATATATTACTCTTATAACATATTAATAAATCATAATAACCTCTCTCTCTTTATTTATTTGTCCAATCAAGTTGCTTTGGTGAAGGCAACCCAAAAGGACCATGCACCATCGGGTCAAGTACATACCAAAATAGTTATGGACTTAGACACTAATCCAACAGTCTCCCACTTAGATAAGTCTAATAACTATTATGCGTATGACTTCAGATCCTGATCTGCAATCGTAGCTTTCCAAAGCCGCTGTCAACTCTGATCCTATCAGATACGTGTGTCCTTAGATAAGGGATCATATATTCCTCCATTCTAGATATCGTATGAGATATGATTTCTAATCATTCTCTTTGTACTACTTCTCGATTTCTGATTTATGACGACAGACTAATTGAACAAATCAAATTAGCCCTAGCCCGACCGAGCATTTACGTTTGTCATCACTAAACCATCGAGGGGCCCAAATGATATCGCTTTTATCCTACCTTGGATAAAAGGAACGGATAAACTTTGATACAATGCTTGCTTGCACTCACTCACCGAATCACACACAACAATATGTTTTATAACACCAAGTTACTAGTGCGTTTTCATATTATCAATGTGCAACCGATTAGTAAGATACAACTCACACATCTCAGTTTCAAGAATATAAGATGTTATCGTCTCACCAATCACTCGTGATACAATTCATGGAGTGATCCAAGTGAGCGTGGGTTTAATCCAATGCTCAAATTCATATTCATAAGCACTCATGAATGTTGCAGCAAACATTTGCTTATGTCTAATACTCTTTTAGACAATCCACACACCAATTCACGACAGTCTTCATTCATATCTACTTCCAACATATGAATGACTGTGGCCCGTTCGAATAATTCGATTATTCTTAATAAACTGAATTATTCTGGAAGTCAAAACATGCAAATGTGAAACACAAGAATAATACTAATCCCATATGGCCTCAAACCTTTGAGTATAAATAAAACGCCTTTTATTTATCACCATATTGATTACTCATTATTTGTCGTTTCGGGTAATCAACTTCTTACTTGAATTATTACACTTGTCCCATGCACCTAGCATGCACACAATGTTTACCTATAGTTCTTACTTTTGTGAAATAGACAAATTGCACACATTTCCAATCATTCTCATTTCACAACTCCAAATCCATTTTCATAAGTGAAAGAATATCAAATTCTTGCTACTTATAGAATATGCTAGATTCTAACATCCTATGCAATGATTCTTTCGTAATGTCACTGCACCAAAGTCATAAAGACTATTGTCAATGATATTACAAAGTCCTCTATCGGAGATTGTTACAAGACAATTCCTTAGATATGATGTCTCTCACTCAAAGTACATTCCTTTGAACATCCTTTTGCATAAAAGTTTCTAATCTAGACATAGATTTTCAATATTTACTTCCTAATCTGAACACGCTTCCATATTTTCCTCATGACAACTCATTCTTAATAGAATCTTTTCTATTTGTAATGATGTCGATACGGTCCATCCAATATGGAAACATTTCCATATTTTCCAATACTATACTTCCAACTACTCACAAGCGACCAATCCTCGTCGAACTTTGGATTGTCCTTTGATAGTTGTTTAATTATTTTAGTCAAAACCAATTCTAGTCCCTTTTCCCTCTAAATGCGCTAGACATTTGGAAAATTTTAGAATGGTCAAACATTAAAGCATTTGCAATCGATCCTATACCCGAAGCGTATGGGACACGACGCATAATGTTTTATTTGCTATGTTCTCAAAATTCGAATTGTGAAGAGGAATGCCGTAATCATAATCGAAATTTTAAGAACACACTATATACCTTTGATTAAATTTATCAACATTTCTCAACCTAATCCTTTAGATTTGAAATGAAGCATAATATTCTCTCCCTTAATTATAGCAAAACAACTTTACAACCCTTACGACTTTGCAAGGTATAACTCTTGTTTTTCTATGATTAATATTGCCAACTTGCAATAGTTTCTATAATAATCATACAATCATAACTTTTATGCTCCCACTATCATGATGATTAATATAAAACATAACACTTATGCTCCCACTAGCTTCGACATGTATTCATTAACATCTTAACTTTCAGAAAGACAATACCTATTGAATTTCTTAAGTCCATGTTTCTAATACTTAGTGCTTTGATAATCTTTTATCAAGGCTTCTTGAACTTATATACCTTTGCCTTTAGATAGTTCATATGCGTGTCGAGAATGCAATTTTACAATCACTATCTTCTTAAAATCTTTCTTAGTGAAAGCATTTCCTCACAATCATTTTCATGAAGGAGGAAATCTTATGACACTTAGATTTAAATGGTGTATTTGTTCCTATCCATGTGAATTTGTTAAAACCAAAGTTTACGACAAATTCAAACTCATATGTACCGAGCCTTTTTTAATCTTGATTTCTTGCTTTATGGTAGCACAGCTGCCCACCACGTCTTCCAAGTAGTTAAGCATCTCACCCTTTTCCTATCAATATACCTTTCATTGATCAAGGTGCTTTGCCTTTTATGTGTTCAAAATGAGTACTCATAGGACTCACATGCATAATTAACTCAATTGGAACAGCACAGAATCAAAATATTGTCAACACGATAGGTTGTAAAACTCACTCGTGTGCTAGTGATGATCGATAAGGTTTATTTGATTTGTTCTTGAAACTTTTCAAGACTATTAAGACTCCCACTGACTCCTTGACATATAAGATTCTCTTGTCAATAAACATTTGTTGACAACCAAATATTCAAGAGTTAGTGTAGCTTTTATCAAAACACTTCATAAATTGGTCCTAGTTGGTCTTTGTCTTATCCAAGACATCACAACTCTCCACAATCTTAACTTCAAGAGTTAGTATTAAATGTTATAAACCTTTAATACTTTTTACTCATTGCCACAATCTTAACTTTAAGACTTGTTATTGGAACGAAGTATGATAGACTTCTTGATTTAACCATTTCTTCAATCCTTGATTCCTCTTCTTAAACATACAATTGTACTAAGACTTACTTAGAGGATCAATTGAGACATGGTTCTTAATCATTAAGACCCATTATAAAGCATAAAAGCTACTCTTCCTTCTTCTTAGAATGGAGAAACTTTTATCTTTCTACCTACTTGATTCTTCTTGTTCGTTCTACTATTGATCTAAACCTTTTAATCAATTCAGAATTACACTTAATCTTGTAAGTGTAATCATGTTTACTAAGCCTTTAGTAAATCATGACAAATATCTTTGTTACTCTTATGGTGAACTTGATCAACACACAACTTTGTGTACTCGATCTCCTAGTCCTTCACTTAACACTTTGTCAACGAATTTGTCTAATTTCCAAATATGAATTTTCTCATTCACCATGCAACCAAGTTGCGTGATTCCAAATTTCAGTCCAATTGAAACTTTGGGCGATGAGAAACTCTCCCTATTTGGTAAATTCTCGATATTTCCATAAATAACATAACTAAGAATCATATCCATTCGTTGTAGAAATATGCAAACATCAATTTTCATAACGATTTCATTGCAAGGAAGTAAACAAACAAATAAATAAGTCAAACAAAATTTATCTTATTTATAAAAGCAGCGGAAAAACAGTTGTCCTTACAATGCAAAATCTATTGAAAACTATGTAAAAGGAAAATTTCTAACAACTCTATCATAACTATCTAAGCTCAAAATCCAATCTTCAATTCCATGCGATCAAGATCCATCTCTTGTGATTAGATTCATCTTGCTCTCTTATCAAGCTTCCTTTCTTTTCACCGATCCTTCAAAACATTCAAATGCAATCTTATCACATCATGTATTAAGAATCAATGAATAGGAACTTAACGGAGTTAGATAATGGATTTTACCTTAAGCGTAGTCATACTTTTGACTCTCCCATCTCTTAGATCTCTTAGGTAAATAGGGCAACTTTGTCTCCAATGCCCCTTCTCTTGGCAATAAAAGCAAATTGACTCTTTTGGTACAACACATGGAACTACTTCAGACATCACCTTTCTCTTATGATCAAACTTTTCGATCATTGCATGTCTTTCATTGCCATTGTCTACATCCATAGAGGTCTTGAAGGCAGATTCACCAATCAACTTTGCTTTTCTATTGTGCCAAACCATTGCTGATTCAGCTGCAATAAGAAAATAGGTGAGATCAATAAGGTTCACGTCGTGGTTCATCATATAGTACTCTCTTACGAACTCACTATACGAGTTAGGAAGTGACTGAAGAACCCAATCAACAGCCATCTCTTCACCGACAACGGATCCCATCATTCTTAACCTATCAATGTGTGACTTCATCCCTAAGATGTGTGCAAACATCGAATTTCCTTTTTTTATGTTTACTTGCCAAAAGGGCTTGAGTGATATTGAACCTTTCAATTTTACAATCTTGTGGGTTAGGGAGAATAATTGGAGGAGGAGGAGGAAGTGAAGCATGATTTCTTGTTCCTCGATCGAATCGTGGAATATCATCTTCATGTGGAAAGCTTGTTCCACGGGATTTGGGAAGACCATAGTTGTCAAACTTTGACATCTACAAAACGGGAGAAAACGAATTCAAGTTAGTTGATTGATTGAGTCCTTAGTAAATCACCCAAATGAGATACTAAGGCTAGGACCCAACACAATACGCTACAACCTAGAAAAGGGATGCCGTAATCTAGTTGCAGAATATTTGAAGGTAAGTGAATGACGATTCACTAATTTCCACCATGAAAAACGAAAAAGAAATTTAAGTTTTAAATCTATGAAAACTCCTAGATCCTTTGAAATTCATTGAACTTTCAATGTCATTTTTAAATCTTGATATGCCCCTCTTGTTTGTGACTGGGATGCCGAGGATCACAAAGCTGGTGTGAATAACCATGGAAACTTACATGGTGCCCTCACATGTTACAATCACCCATTCGATGTGCCAGTAAACCACACACGCTCCACCGAACTATGACAAACATTGAGTCACACTTTGCAACCTTTGCTTAGAACCATTTAGTGTGCCGGTAAGCCACACACGCTCCACTAACATCTTCGCAAGGGCACAAAGTGGAATTTCATGGAATTGCATCAATTCACTTTTGCCTAAGTAACTAAGATTGGGAATTAGAAAAACATTTAGTTACTTTGTATTTCATTATACTTATAATGGAAGGTTTCGTCCTATCCTACCCGTTCGGCTAACGACCCTCCACTAGTCAAGAGTGCGGTGGGTAAGAGTGGATACCCATTCAATCGCCATTTTATAGGCAATTTCCTTAAACACCCCTTATAGACCAGCTTCGTGAATGAGGCCTACTAACGGTAAGATTGACTTTTGCTCATACATATATATAATGTTAGACTTTTAATGTTATATATATAGTATAGGGTGCATTTCATACTTTTAAAATACTATGTGGTTAACTTTAACAATTACACTTTTAATTCAATTAAATGGTTAACCTAAACTTTTATGGATTTATTAAATCTCTTTTAATTATACTCCTTAATTAATTAAAAAAACCATAAGGGTGTATTTGAACTTTTCAAAACTAGTGTTTTAGAATTTAACATTCCTAATCAACTTTTAAATTCCAAAACTTGAGGGCAAGTTTTGAAACATTTCAAAACAATTTAGTTTTAATCTATCTTAAAATTTCGAATTTATGACATTTAGATTTAAAATTTTAAATATTAAAACTCTTGATTTAATAATTATCTTAAATTAGACTATTAATTTAATTATTAAATCATAAGGGATTATCTAAATAATGAGGATAATTACCATTTATACATTTAAGTTATCCTAATCCCTTAAATATCTATATAGATTTCGAAAATATGGATGGATAATGCAAGATCTTGAATTACCATATATAACAATTAGAGGATAATTACAAGATATGGGATAATCCAAATCCCTAAAAATTAGGATCTTATCTTGGGGAGGAGGCAAATTTCGAAAAACAAGGTATTATAACAAACCCTAGATTTCGAAATTTAAGGGTTTAAGGAAAGGATTTGAAGATCTTATTCAAACTCTTGCAAATTAGGGTTTGCAAATCCTAATCTCGAAAAACCCTAGCCTATTAGGGTTTATTGGAAATAAACCCTAATATATCAAGTTCATACAATTGAAACCAAACCAATGGCTCTGATACCACTGATGGGTTTTGGTCATAAGACATCCTATGTGCTCATACAAACCCTAATGCTTGGATCCAGATTTCTCTATTGTACATGCTTTGAATCCAAGACTATAAACCCTAATTCTAGCATATAAATAATCATATTAACATAAGAATGAGTTTATAATGTTACCTTGATTGTTATGTAGCAATAATAATCCTAATTCCACCTTGAATTGACTTTGGAATGCTTAGAGTCACAAGTGTCACTCCTCCAATGGCTTACAAACACCAAGAGCAAATGGAGAAGGTATAAAGAGAGAGGAGAGAGGTTAGAATTCGTCCTTAGGACTCCTTGGGAACAAGTCCACGAATTCTAAGGCCTTAGGGTCTTTATATAGGTGTAGAGATAGGGTTTCAGTCATTATCCTTATCTAGTTGCTTATCCACAAAGCAATCATAAGATAAGCCTTGAAAACCCTTATCCTTTATCCTTTGGACGATTTCAAGGATCCTTATCTCCTTGAATTCGTTCAACCCATATTTAGGATAACCATTACCATATTTTGTAACTATCATATAATTACAATTCAGCCCCTCTAGTTTAATTAATTACACTTGATCACAAAATTAATTCCTAATTAATTATTGACCAGTATTAATTAAGCAAATATGATTTCTCCTTTAATATATTATTCTTATAACATATTAATAAATCATACTAACCTCTCTCTCTTTATTTATTTGTCCAATCAAGTTGCTTTGGTGAAGGCAACCCAAAAGGACCATGCACCATCGGGTCAAGTACATACCAAAATAGTTATGGACTTAGACACTAATCCAACAGTTTATTTTATGCTACTATTTATAATGTTATGTGTATGAAAATGATTTTTGCATACAAAATAACATTTTAACATAAATTAACATCACTTGTTGTTTGAAAATTAAATATTAATATTATAACGTAAGACGTTTAAAATGAGTTTTTATTAAAAGTATTTTAAAATGATCAAAATTGAGTTTTATTAAAAAATTGATTTTTATAGTAAAACTCTTATATCCATCTTTTAAATATATAAAATGGTTTAAAATATGTTTTAAACTAAATCTAAACTCCATGTATTTTATATATTTTATAATAAATAAGAGTTTTATTAAAAAGACTATAATTCGATTTATAGCGATATAACATCAAAACTATAATATTAGATATTTTGTTTATGTCAAAACTATGTATATGATATTGTGTTTTAAATTTAACACATTGTGCCGATATTATGGTTTATGCATGCTAAATGTGATTTAGAACATAATTATCATCACTTTGTTTTGGTTTAACAAATTACCACTTTTAAACATAAGATGTATAAAATGAGTTTATATAATAAATTGAGTTTTATTCTACAAATTCATGATATCAAAAGATAATTATTATTAAAATGAGATTTAAAACAATGATTTTAAAACTAATCCAAAACTCCAAGTATTAACTATAAAATGAAGTTTATTAAAATATTATATTTGGTTCTTAAAGGGCTCAATGGTTAAACGTTAATATAAGATATTAGTTTATATTTGATCACAGCTAAAGGGTTAATAAAATGAATATTTATTTGGAGCCAAAAGAACCTTATATAGTAATTATGTTTTTACAAAAGTTAACATGGATTGTTGGATGCATGCAATTTTCAAGAAACCATGTATTTTAAACTAGATTTATAAAACATATCTAAAACATTTTCTTAAAAATGCAAGTTTATGGCGTCCCTTTTTGAAGAACACTCGCTCGTCATTTTATACCTTTCAAGTAGGCGATGGGTTGCGTAACCACTTGGATTTTGTCTTATAGTGGTCGAGTGGTTTTTGTATTAGCTAGTGGGATAAATGTCACATAACCACTAGTTCGATGTCGATGCTACAAGTTTTTCAAGAAGGATGACTTGATCGTGAATCTTGTATGATGAAAGTCACATAACCATGAGAGGCCTGAGACATAGATGAGATCAAACATGTCATGTTAAACAAAAGATGTTTTGGATTCCATTTTGCTAGGAATTACATTTGAAGAAATTGGTAATCGCTACCTACCTCATTGGATTAAGTTGATGGAATAAATGTCACCTAACCATTTACATGTTTCATAACATAGATCCCAAACTTTAATAAATTAATTATTTATAAACATGAAAGGTATTATTTTTTAAATATTTAAATATTGAAAATACTAAATGAAATTTTGTTAAATATTGTAGATAACTGATAATACTCTTACACCCATGTACAACCTATCTCTTGATCACTCTCAAGAGATAGAAACATTTGATGGTTATAACTTCTGCAACTAGTATGATGCCTTAAGAATTGTTCTCAAGAATCAACCGAAATTATACATACTAAAATATCATATTCCTAAACAACCTCTGCCAACAAGTCTGTATGATCATGATGTTTGGTAGAAGCATTATTGTGATACTATTGATGTATCTCACATAATACTAGGAATAACTATCCATGATTTCTAAAAGGTCTTGGAAAATTACAAAGCAATTTAGATGTTTTATCAAGTATAGAAGATATTTTGATAGAACAATGATCTTTAGTACGGATTTGGTCGAACGTTTGAAGCTATCAAGGTCAAAGAGAGTCGCAGTGTGTGCTCCAAGTGACCTATGGTTTAAAAAAAGGGAAATACAACATAAACCCAAGAAAGGTGAGAACACTAGTATGAGACCTACGCATCGCGTAGGAGGCTAAAGGGGAGATCTTCAAGATCAGAAATAAATTATCAGTTGCCAGGGGTTTTCTAGAGAGAATTTGAATATTAGATCCAACCTAGGACCCTTCTATTTTTAGGAAGCATTTAAACCCTAAAAGGATAAATATTTGGTCACAATATAATTATCCATATCTTTGGTAATTAGCTGACTTTCCATTTACTTCATCTAGAACCTTCTAGATCACAAGATTTTATTTAATTAATTAAAGACTTGATTAATTAACAAATCAGCTCCTTATAATTTTCTTGTTTCATAAGTTGCTTATTTATGTCCTTGCATGTAACAAAAAAGGACCATACTATTAATAGTAATATTAGCAATTATTGTGACTGTGGGCACCATATTCCAACAGCTCCCACTTGCACTAATCACCAACACTATATAGTCTAATATTTAGTAGTAATAAGTAAAGAGTATACAATCCAATATAAATGTCATACTCAAAGGTCATCAGTAAAACCACCATGAACCACACTATAATAAGAACTATTGTATGTTACTCTATGTTTTTGAATGCAAACTATTGTATGTTACTCATAAATCCACATAAGTTACTTCAAATTTCTTGAAAAGTAAACGATTCTTAACAAACAAAAAACAATTCACAAAATAAGTATTAGTAATGCCTTAAAAGTAAAAATCTTGCATTAAGAATACTTGGGAGCTATAGATGAAAAAATTGGATATAATATGTTTTCACCTTTTCCTGGATATAAAGAACGTCTAAAACGAAATCATATAATGAAGTTATGCCCTTTTAAGGTGGAAAACCAATATTAACTGATTTTCTCGAAAACGAACATTATATTGCTTCGTTTGAGATAATTACACTCTTTGTAAATTGTTTTTGAGCATGTTTTTGAACTAAAGCTTAGCTCTAATATTTGATTTCATTTTTATGATATTTTAACCCAAAGTTAGATAAGAGTCATGAAAACTGTATGTGACAACCCGAAATATTTGGATCAAGCAAGGTCTAAATTGCAACCCGATTGCAATGAAAACCCTTAAAACCATTAGGGCATAAGTGCATGTATAGGGAAGTGTACACTTTTGAAGTCACATACAAGGTAATCTCTTGAAAGTAAAAAAGTTTATCTAGGCAAAACTAGGCAAATGGATTTGGTTAAGAATCACATGATATAGATATAAGAACTTGTGTTATGCTGCAACCTTGAATGCTCGAACTTTAAAGCCATCACTTTGAGCTTTCTAAACACTAAAAGCATATACACATTTATAAAAATCATCCATAACATAAAAACACTTAAGGATATCTACTTTGACCATAAACACCTCTATTGGGACATCCTTGGCCGTGAACCCAAAGAGAAACCACTTTAGAACCGTGAACACCCCCTTAGTGGGACCCCCTTGGGCGTAAACACCATACTATGAAGGAATTTTAGGCATAAACACCTTTGGTAAACCACCATTTGGTGAAAACACTTTAATAAACCAAAGCTAGGCCGTGAACTACCCTAGGAACCAAATCTTGGCCATGAACCTCCTAGGTGGACCACCATTTGGCCGTAAACTACTTAGGAAACTCACTTTGGGGTGTAAACTACATTAGGGAGTAATGCTTGGGTGTAAACACCTTTGGTGGACCACCATTTAGCCGTGAACACAAAAGGAAATCACATTAAGGGTGTAAACACCATCATTTTATGGTGTTTACGGATTAAGGGAAGGAATAAGACAAAAGGAGTTGACTTTAGGATGTGATGTCCATTTATATTTCCAATGAAAATCATAGTTTTCTACATAATACCTAATATGTACCCAAGCAACACTTAATTATCCTTCAAATATCCATAAAATTACCCATTCATTTCTTCCATTAAATCCACATCTAGTAGTCTTGCCTTCATTTTGATCACTTGTCTCATTCCTTATTTCTTTCACTTCCACGAACTTCCCTCAAAGAACAAACTAGGTGCTTTTCAAAGATCGTCATCATCTAAGTGGTCCTAAGCATCTTGGTAAGAAAATTCGACATCGTCTATTAGTTTAATACACTTTATTGTAATTTCAACATCTTTACACACTTTCTCATATGTGAAACCCTTAGGATATCCATAACTCCAAGAAGCCTTTCAGCATCACTCAAGAAACTAGCTCGAAAATCACCACCTTCTTCCCTCAAATCATCCAAACCAAGCCAAGGTGAGCTCCATACCACCATATTTTCAAGCTTTTCTATGTTTTAGGGGGGAGGGGGGAAGTCAAACTTTGTTTATTCCACAAATATCTATAAGTTTTTCACCTCTAAGTTAAGGATAAATTATTGTTTGTACAAGTTATGGTATTCTCTAATTTTGATATAAATATTGTGATATGTATATATATTTATCAGCAAAACTAGCATGACAAATGTTATAAAATCGTAAGAAAAGTTAAGATCCGTAAACTGCATGCTTTTAGGGAAACTTTATTAAAAGATAGTTTTACTAGTAAACTTTCATACAGTATTGTCACTTACTAATCTAGTGGGTTTAATACCTAACTACTATGTTTTGATTTCATATTTTTCATGATGGAACACACCTTTACATTTATATAAAAGAGTATATAAATAATTTCAAACCAGCAAGATAAACTATAATCGGTATAGTATGGAAGTTACGAACTACGTTTTCAAAGACATGTTTAATCATTTTAAGGGGTAACTATGTTGTTTTTACGAGAAAATAGGTCATAGTTCATGTAAATCTGTTAAGGATCTTGTGAGACACCTTTAGTCGTACCTACCTAACGTACGTGGTAAGTCCTGTTAGTTATAATCAGAGTCTCCTGGAAGGAGAACAAGAGTTTGTGTATAGATCTGTACGGGGTTGACACTCTACACCCGAGCTGCTCGCTACAGCTAGACATGCCAGTCTAGGGTGACAAATATCTTCTCTGAAACTGATGCCTAAAGAACGTCAAGATAGGCACTCCGTCATATTAGTGTGGTTATATCAAATCACATAGAGATAAACAAAAAGGATTTTGGGTTTACGGGAAGCTTATACTTCATTAGTTTTACTGAAATAAATGAACCTATAAACTATTTTATGTATGATATTCACCTTCATCGGCGTCTTAAGGTTTAAGACCATAGTTCATCTTTAAGGAAAATTGTCACACCCCCAAACCGGAACGACGGAAACGTTCGGGGGTGGAGGACGTCATATGTAGTATCACAACACATGCATCATAGTAATCAAAGTAACAAACAACCATTGCATTAATATTAAAGTGTTTACAAAGTATGTGATTCATAAAAGAGTGACTCCAAAAGTAAATAACAAAATAAGACATGAAGCTACCATGCTCCATCTTCTGAATCCAAGTGTGTGTACCTGTCTACTAGTTTCCTGAGAATACAAGTTATTTTGAAAGATTAGATCAACATTTAAGCTGGTGAGTTCATAAGTATTTTATTTATGAAAAGTAAACTGTAAGTTCTTTTAGAAAAGTTTGTCTGTTCCTCCAGAAAATCCTATATTTTTTGATGTGATGAATGATAAGTAAAAATGACTCTATAATTCCTTCTATGAGTACTAAATGGATATAAGGTATATACAATCTAGAGTAAACAGACAATCGATTGTGTGAATCTACCTTAAGCCCACAACCAAACAAGGAACAGGAAATGAGGCGGAAGTCACACATCCCATTGTTTGTTAGATCTTCAATATATATAACCCTGACGTATTCATTTGGTACTTACTGAGTTAACTATAATAGTTCTTTATATTTGATGAAAACATTCTTTAAGAAAATCATATATTTCCTTTAGTAAAATGGTAACCACAATAGTTCCTTCTATAATCACTTAGTTTATACTAGTTATATATAATCTAATATACAAATGATCTCCAGCCTAGCTGGTAGTGATGTACTGGGTTTATAACCCACAATGGGGTGAGGTTGGATGTTTAAATATTTGGGACTCCATAAATCCTCTTTAAATGCTCCTTGTGGGGGAATTTTTCGTGGAAATCCTGTCAGGGGCTGGGTTTGCCCGCTTTACGAAGCTCGAACTAGGGGTGCATGTTTAAAAGTACATGTAGCCTCCGTTAATTCATTTGTTGTTTCCAAAAAAATTATATAATCTAATATCGAACAAACAGTTAAATGGGTAGATCTGACCTAAGCCCACAACCAAACAAGGAACAGGAAGTACGACAGAAAACACACATCCAATTGTCTGTCGGATATTAATTATATATAACCCTGATGTATAAACTAAGGTATGATAGAATTAACCACTAAAGGTCCTTTAAGTTATACCGTTTTAATAATGCGTATCATACCCTTTTACGAATGAGTTTCTAGTTTAGCCTACTTAATGTTCTATCTGAAAAGTAAGTTTCTGTACTAGAAAACTGTATATTGAATTTGTATGCTATGATCTGACTCATACCTGATACTGTTGATTAGTGTCTAAGTCCATAACTATTTTGGTATGTACTTGACCCGATTGTGCATGGTCCTTTTGGGTTGCCTTCACCAAAGCAACTTGATAGGATGAATTATGGAGAGAGAGAGAGGATTAATTATGATTTATTAATATATTATGAGAATAATATATTAAAAGAGAAACCATATTGTTTAATTAATATTAGTCAATAATTAATTAAGAATTAATTTTGTGGCTAAAAGACATTAATTAAACTTAAGGGACTAGAACTGTCAATTGTATGATAGTTAAATATTGGGCTAATGGACTCCATATTAGAGGGGTGGATGAATTCTATGGGGAAACCCATTAGAAATCTTCCTAGGTCTCTAAGGAGGAAGTCCATGGGTTGCGTAGGTCCTAAGCAGTCAAATTAGGGTTTCCTTGTTAGATAACCCTAATAGCCTCACTATTTAAGGATCCCTAGAGCACCAAAAATGTGGCCAAGAGTTTTCTTAAGGTTTCTACACGTTTTCGGGTGTCTCCTCTCTTCTCATTCTTCATCCTCTTGCTCTTGGTGTTTGTGAGCCACTAGAAGAGTGATACTTGTGACTCTAAGCTTTCTAAAGCCATTACAAGGAGGATTTGAGATTGTTATTGCTACATGACAATCAAGGTAAGATCTAAACCCCAATCTTATGTTAATATGATTAATTGTATGTTAGATCTAGGGTTTATAGCTTTGGATATTCAATTGCATGTTCATTAGACAAACTAGATCCAAAAGCTATTAGGGTTTGCATGTACACCATAGGAATGATGTTTTGCTCAAAACCCATCAGATACTCCTTATGATTGCTTGGTGGATAAAGGAACAGGAAATGAAGCAAAAAGCACACATCCTACTGTCTCGGATCCAATTAAGATATATTCGTATTGTATCCACTAAGGAATTATAAAGTTAGCATTATAGGCCCCCTTCTAACTGAATGTTCATGCTACTAGGAAGTTATGTGGTGTTGTTCTATTTGTTAGGAAGACTACTTGAAGTAATGAAATCCTGCACTATAAACGCCTCAATCGATACTGTTGTGAGTTTTATATATATTCCTATGTTTTATTTATTATTGTCCGGTACTTTGTAGATGTACCCTTTATAAATAAAATCTGGTACTTTGTAGATGTACCCCATATATAACCTGTTACTCTGTAGATGTACCCCATATATATCCCTATACCATGTATATTATCATATTTTGTTATAAACAATGAGTTAATGATACATTCCATTCCTAGGTTACTGGTGTTGGGTTTTGTTCAAACAATCCTATATGTGCATGCAACCCTAGAATTGGATCTATGTTTTAACTATTAGATACACAACATTATGAACACATAAAGAAACCCTAATACTAGCATATAAGTAATCATATTAACATAAGAATAGGTTTATAATATTACCTAGATTGTTATCTAGCAATAACAATCCCAAATCTCCTTGTATTGACTTTGGAAGGCTTAGAGTTACAGGTGTCACTCCTCTAATGGCTTACAAACACCAAGAGCAAATGGAGAAAGTATAAAGAGAGAGGACAGAGGTTAGAATTCATCCTTAGATGCTCTAGGGATCAAGTGCACGAATTCTAAGGCCTTAGGGGTCTTTATATAGGGTTAGGATTAGGGTTTTAGTCCTTATCCTTATCTAGTTGCTTGTCCACCAAGCAACCATAAGATAAGTCTTAGAAACCCTTATCCTAGTCGAATTCTAAGGCATTATCACCTTAAATTCATTCACCATATATTTAAGATAATCCTTACCTTATTTTATAACTATCACATAATTACAATTCAACCCCTCTAGTTTAATTAATTACACTTGATCACAAAATTAATTCTTAATTAATTATTGACCAATAATAATTAAACAAATATGATTTCTCCTTTAATATATTATTCTTATAACATATTAATAAATCATATTATCCTCTCTCTCTATATATTTCTCCAGTCAAGTTGCTTCGGTGAAGGCAACCCAAAAGGACCATGCACCATCGGGTCAAGTACATACCAAAATAGTTATGGACTTAGACACTAATCCAACAGTCTCCCACTTGGATAAGTCTAATAACTATTCTGCGTATGACTTTAGATCCTGATCTGCAATCGTAGCTTTCCAAAGCCGCTGTCAACTCTGATCATATCGGATACGCGTGTCCTTAGATAAGGGATCATATATTCCTCCATTCTAGATATCATATGAGATATGATTTCTAATCATTCTCTTTGTACTACTTCTCGATTTCTGATTTATGACGACAGACTAATTGAACAAATCAAATTAGCCCTAGCCCGGCCGAGCATTTACGTATGTCATCACTAAACCATCGAGGGGCCCAAAGATATCGCTTTTATCCTACTTTGGATAAAAGGAACGGATAAACTTTGATGCAATGCTCGCTTGCACCCACTCACCGAATTACATACAACAATATGTTTTATAACACCAAGTTACTAGTGCGTTTACATATTATCAACGTGCAACCGATCCGCAAGATACAACTCACACATCTCGGTTTCAAGAATATAAGATGTTATCGTCTCACAAATCACTCGTGATACAATTCATGGAGCGATCCAAGTGAGCGTGGGTTTAATCCAATGCTCAAATCATATTCGTAAGCACTCATGAACGTTGCAGCAAACATTTGCTTATGTCTAATACTTTTCTAGACAATCCACACACCAATTCATGACAGTCTTCATTCATATCTACTTCCAACATATGAACGACTGTGGCCCGTTCGAATAATTCGATTATTCTTAATAAACTCAATTATTCTGGAAGTCAAAACATGCAAAGTGAAACACAAGAATAATACTAATCCCATATGGCCTAAAACTTTTGAGTATAAGTCAAACTCCTTTTATTTATCACTATACCGATTACTCATTATTTGTCGTTTCGGGTAATCAACTTCTTACTTGAATTATTACACTTGTCCCATGCTCCTAGCATGCACACAATGTTTACCTATGGTTTTTACTTTTGTGAAATAGACAAATTGAGCACATTTCCAATCATTTTCATTTCACAACTCCAAATCCTTTTTCATAAGTGTAAGAATATCAAATTCTTGCTACTTACAGAATATGTTAGATTCTAACATTCTATGCAACGATCCTTTCGTAATGTCATTGCACCAAAGTCACAAAGACTATTGCCAATGATATTACAAAGTTCTCTAACGGAGATTGTTACAAGACAATTCCTTAGATATGATGTCTCTCACTCAAAGTACATTCCTTTGAACATCCTTTTGCATAAAAGTTTCTAATCTAGTCATAGATTTTCAATATTTACTTCCCAATATAGACACGCTTCCATATGTTCCATATGACAACTTATTCTTAATAGAATCTTTTCTATTCATAATAAGGTCGATATGGTCCATCCAATATGGAAACATTTCCACATTTTCCATATGACAACTCATTCTTAATAGAATCTTTTCTATTCATCATAATGTCAATATGGTCCATTAATACCATTCTTCCAACTACTCACAAGCAACCAATCCTCATCGAACTTTGGACTGTCCTTTGTTAGTTGTTTAATTATTTTAGTCAAAACCAATTCTAGTCCCTTTTTCCTCTAAATGTGCTAGACATTTGGAAAATTTTAAAATGGTCAAATATTAAAGCATTTGCAATCGATCCTATACCCAAAGCGTATGAGACACGACGCATAATGTTTTATTTGCTATGTTCTCAAAATTCGAATTATGAAGAGGAATGCCGTAATCATAATCGAAATTTTAAGAATACACTATGTACCTTTGACTAAATTTATTAACATTTTTCAACCTAATCCTTTAGATTTGAAATGAAGCATAATATTCTCTCCCTTAATTATAGCAAAACAACTTTACAACCCTTACGACTTTGCAAAGTATAACTCTTGTTTTCTATAATTAATATTGCCAACTTGCAATACTTTCCATAATAATCATACAATCATAACTTTTATGCTCCCACTATCATGATGATTACTATAAAACATAACACTTATGCTCCCACTAGCTTCGACATGTATTCAAAACATCTTAACTTCCAGAAAAACAATACCTATTGAATTTATTAAGTTCATGTTTCTAATACTTAATGCTTGAATAATTTTTTATCAAGGCTTCTTGAACTTATACACCTTTGCCTTAGATTGTTCATATGTGTGTCTAAACATTTAAGACTAATTGCCAAACCTCACAATTCAAATGATGGAAAGGGATACCGTAACCATAATTGAATTTCAGAATGAAATTTTACAATCACTATCTTCTTAAAATCTTTCTTAGTGAAAGCATTTCCTCACAATTATTTTCATGAAGTAGGAAATCTTATGACCCTTAGATTTAAAGTTGTGTATTTGTTCCTATCCATGTGAATTTGTTAAAACCAAAGTTTACGACAAATTCAAACTCATATGGACCGAACTTTCTTAATCTTGATTTCTTGCCTTATGGTAGCACAGCAGCCCACCATGTCTTCCAAGTAGTTAAGCAGCTCACCCTTTCCTATCAATGTACCTTTCATTGATTAAGGTGCTTTGCCTTTTATGCGTTCTAAATGAGAACTCATAGGACTCACATGCATAATTAACTCAATTGGAACAGCTCAGAAACAAATTAATGTCAACACGATAGGTTGTAAACCTCAACTCGTGTGCTAGTGATGATCATTAAGGTTTATTTGATTTGTTCTTGAAACTTTTCAAGTCCATTAAAACTCCCACTGACTCCTTGACATATATAGGATTCTTTTGTCAATAACCATTTCTTGACAAACAAATATTCAAGAGTTAGTGTAGTTTTTATCAAAACACTTCATAAATTGGCTCTAGTTGGTCTTTGTCTCATTCAAGACATCACAACTTTCCACATTTGATGAATGTTATAAACCTTTAATACTTTTCACTCATTGTCACAATCTTAACTTTAAGACTTGTTATTGGGACGAAGTATGATTGACTTCTTGATTTAACCATTTCTTCAATCCTTGATTCCTCTTCTCAAACATACAATTGTACTAAGACTCACTTAGAGGATCAATTGAGATATGGTTCTTAATCATTAAGGCCTATCATAAAGCATAAAAGCTACTCTCCCTTCTTCTTAGAATGGAGAAACTCTTATCTTTCTGCATACTTGATTCTTCTTATTTGTTTTGCTATTGATTTAAATCTTTTTAATCAATTCCGAATTACACTTAATCTCATAAGTATAATCACATTTACTAAACTTTTAGTAAATCATGACGAATATCTTGTTACTATTATGGTGGACTTTTACCAACACACAACTTTGTGTACTCGATCTCCTAGTCCTTCACTTGACACTTTGTCAATGAATTAGTCTAATTTCCAAATATGAAATTTCTCATTCATCATGCAACCAATTTGCGTGATTACAAATTTCTGTCCAATTGAAACTTTAGGTGATGAGAAACTCTCCCTATTTGGTAAATTCTTGACATTTCTATAAATAACATAACTAAGAATCATATCCATTCGTTGTAGAAATATGCAAACATCAATTTTCATAACGATTTCATTGCAAGGAAGTAAACAAACAAATAAATAAGTCAAACAAAATTTATCTTATTTATAAAAGCAGCGGAAAAACAGTTGTCCTTACAATGCAAAATCCATTGAAAACTATGTAAAAAGAAAATTTTTAACAACTCTACTCTTGGTGATTAGATTCGTCTTGCTCTCTCAACAAGCTTCCTTTCTTTTCACCGATCCTGCAAAACATTCAAATGCAATCTAATCACATCATGTATTAAGAATCAATGAATAGGAACTTAATGGAGTTATATAGTGGATTTTACCTAAAGTACAGTCATACTTTTGACTCTCCCATCTCTTAGATCTCTTACGTAATTAGGGCAACTTCGTCTCCAATGCCCCTTCTCTTGGCAATAAAAGCAAATTGACTCTTTTGGAACAACACATGGAACTACTTCAGACATCGCCTTTCTCTTATGATCAACCTTTCGATCATTGCATGTCTTTCATTGCCATTGTCTATATCCATAGAGGTCTTGAAGGCAGATTCACCAATCAACTTTGCTTTTCTATTGCGCCAAACCATTGCTGATTCAGCAGCAATAAGCATGTAGGTGAGATCTATAAGTGTCACGCCGTGGTTCAACATATAGTACTCTCTTACGAACTCACTATACGAGTTGGGAAATGACTGAAGAACCCAATCAACAACCATTTCCTCACTGACAACGAATCCTATCATTCTTAACCTATCAATGTGTGACTTCATCCCTAGGACGTGTGCACACACCGACTTTCCTTCTTTATGTTTACTTGCCAAAAGGGCTTGAGTGATATTGAACCTTTCAATTTTACAATCTTGTGGGTTAGGGAGAATAATTGGAGGAGGAGGAGGAAGTGAAGCATGATTTCTTGTTCCTCGATCGAATCATGGAATATCATCTTCATGTGGAATACTTGTTCCACGGGATTCGGGAAGACCATAGTTGTCGAACTTTGACATCTATAAAACGGGAGAAAACGAAATTCAAGTTAGTTGATTGATTGAGTCCTTGGTAAATCACCCAAATGAAATTCCAAGGCTAGGACCCAACACAATACGCTACAACCTAGAAAAGGGATGTCGTAATCTAGTTGCAGAATATTTGAAAGTAAGTGAATGATGATTCACTAATTTCCACCGAAAAACGAAAAATTAATTTAAGTTTTAAATCTATGAAAACTATTAGATCCTTTGAGATTCATTGAACATTTCAACGGCATGTTTAAATCTCGATATGCCCTTCTAGTTTATGACTGGGTTGCCGAGGATCACAAAGCGGGTGTGAATAACCATGCAAACTTACATGGTGCCCTCACATGTTACAGTCACCTATTCGATGTGCCGGTAAACCACACACGCTCTATCAAACTATGACAAACATTGAGTCACCCTTTGCTACCTTTGCTTAGAACCATTTAGTGTGCCGGTAAACCACACACGCTCCACTAACGTCTTCGCAAGGGCACAAAGTGTAATTTTATGGAATTGCATCAATTCACTTTGCCTAAGTAACTAAGATTGGGAATTTGAAGAACATTTAGTTACTTTTATACTTCATTATACTTATAATGGAAGGTTTCGTCCTATCCTACCCGTTCGGCTAACGACCCTCCACTATTCAAGAGTGCGGTGGGTAAGAGTGGATACCCATTCAATCGCCATTTTATAGGCAATTTCCTTAAACACCCCTTATAGACCAGCTTCGTGAATAAGGCCTACTAACGGTAAGACTAACTTTTAGTTATACATATATATATATATATATATATATATATATATATATATATATATATATATATATATATATATATATAATGTTAGACTTTTAATGTTATACATAGTATAAGGGTGTATTTTATGCTTTTAAAATACTAGGTGGTTTAATTTTACAAATTACACTTTTAATTTAATTAAATGTAAACCATAACATTATGGATTTATTAACTCTCTTAATTATACATTTAATCAATTTTAATAAAACCATAAGGGTGAAATTTGAACTTTTCAAAACTAGGGTTTTAGAATTTGACATTTTAAAATTAAACTTTTAATCTAAATTTAAATTCCAAAACTTGAGGACAAGTTTTTGAAACTTTTCAAAACAATTAGGTTTCATTCTCACTTTAAAATTTTCGAAATTTAATACCATTTAATTTAAAATTTCAAATATTAAAACTCTTGATTTAATAATTATCTTGAATTAAACTATTAATTTAAATTATTAGATCATAAGGGATTATCTAAATCATAAAGGATATTTACCAATTAAACAATTAAGATATCCTAATCCCTTAAATATCTCTACAGATTTCGAAAATCATGGGATAGGATAATTCATAATCTTTAATTACCATATATAATCATTAAAGGATAATTACAAGATATCGGATAATCCAAATCCCTAAAAATTAGGATCTTATCTTGGGGAGGAGGCTAATCTCGAAAATCAAGGGTTGGATAACCCTAGAATTCGAAAAATTTGGTGGCTAAGGAAAGGGTTTAGGAAACCCTAACCAATTTCGAAAATCAGGGTTCAAGAACCCTAATTTCGAAAATTCAAGCTTCCTAGGGTTTATTGGCCATAAACCCTAATTTTTCAAGTTCATACACTTGTATCATGCTAATTGAAAACACAAAACCAATGGCTCTGATACCACTATTGGGTTTTGTACAAACAATCCTATGTGTGCATGCAACCCTAGAATTGGATCTATGTTTTCACTATTAGATACACAACATTATGAACACATAAAGAAACCCTAATACTAGCATATAAGTAATCATATTAACATAAGAATAGGTTTATAATATTACCTTGATTGTTATGTAGCAATAACAATCCCAAATCTCCTTGTATTGACTTTGGAAGGCTTAGAGTCACAAGTGTCACTCCTCTAATGGCTTACAAACACCAAGAGCAAATGGAGAAGGTATAAAGAGAGAGGAGAGAGGTTAGAATTTGTCCTTAGATGCTCTAGGGATCAAGTGCACGAATTCTAAGGCCTTAGGGGTCTTTATATAGGGTTAGGATTAGGGTTTTAGTCCTTATCCTTATCTAGTTGCTTGTCCACCAAGCAACTATAAGATAAGTCTTAGAAACCCTTATCCTAGTCGAATTCTAAGGCATTATCACCTTAAATTCATTCACCATATATTTAAGATAATCCTTACCTTATTTTTTAACTATCACATAATTACAATTCAGCCCCTCTAGTTTAATTAATTACACTTGATCACAAAATTAATTCTTAATTAATTATTGACCAATAATAATTAAACAAATATGATTTCTCCTTTAATATATTATTCTTATAACATATTAATAAATCATATTATCCTCTCTCTATATATATTTCTCCAATCAAGTTGCTTCGGTGAAGGCAACCCAAAAGGACCATGCACCATCGGGTCAAGTACATACCAAAATAGTTATGGACTTAGACACTAATCCAACAACTGGGAGTGTAAAGTATAAGTTCGTAAATCATGATTTGTTCTTATGTTCTAGAATATATTATGTTCCTTCCTGTTCTTGTTATAATATGTTCCTTCTTTTTCTAACTGAATCCCTAAACTATACCTATTATAGTTTACTAGTATGCTTGTTTGAACTGTTACTGACTTGAAGAAAAGACTCAATTATCTACTAAATTAAGCATGTATCTTAAAAATGGAGTTTTATAAAAAAAAACAAACTAACATCGTTTTAAAAGAGTTTTTGAATTGATTTGATCACTTACAACAGTATAAGAAATCCTATAATGTGATGGTTATCACAGGTAGATATTTACACAATATTATTGTGTTCAACTTGTATTCCCCCCTTAAAAGCATTTAAAACATTTAAAAGATTGATTATTAGGGTATGAACTTACCTTATGTGGGTGATTCAATTGAAGATTCTATTGGGTTTTGAGCAATCTAACACTCCTAAGGTGTTCATGCAACCTAAAAACCTTGGATCTATGTTTTACTATGAATACATGCAACTTTGTTTTTCTAAGGTTCATAACCTATCTAGCATGGCATGGGGAGCATTAAACATAATGGCTAGAAGAATTACATACCTTTCAATTGTGTGTTGATTCCTTGGAGTTTGAGATCCTAGCACCAATGATATGGATGCCTCAAAAGGAAATCACAAATCACCACAAACTTGGAAAAAACTTATGAGAGTGTATGCTAGCTTATAGAAATCGGCCACCTCTTTGCACACGCACAACCAGTGCCATTTCAAGCATCACAAGCTCCTTTATATAGTGTGGAGGATTAGGGTTACATCCATGTAAACCCTAATACCCATGACTCTTCCTTTGCAAGGATCCATGGGTTAAAATCTCCATGGACTATTCATGGACTCCCATGCATGCCAAGCCCATTCCAAATGAGTATTAGCCCACACTTATATAAATACAAGAGCCCATATTTAATTAGTCACCTTTTTTATCAGCAAATTAATTCTAAATTAATTTATGATCAATACTAATTAAATAATATGATTTCATATTAATATATTATAACTTATAATATATTAACAAATCATAAACATACAATTCTCAAAGGTTTAACCATAAATAGTTCGGGTGAAGTGCAACCCAAATGGACCATGCCGGGTCAGGTTAAGTATATACCAAATAAAGTTATGGACTTAAACACCTTATCCAACAGTCTCCCACTTGGATAAGTCTAATAACTATATTTGCCTATAGTACTTCAGGAACCAACTAGCAATCATAGCTTTTAAAACTCTGTTGAACTATGAAGCGCCATTTTAGATAAGTGATCATATAATCCTCTGTTTTAGATATCAGTCGGACAAATACATGGAAGAATGTCTTACTTATCGTCCAACAGTTTGTTTCTCGATTTCCCGATTTGTTTGACATAGAACTTAATTGAACACATCATCTTAGTTCTGACCGGGCCCGATACATGGGTTAACACAAAATCATCGATGGGCCCTGATATCGCTTCTAATCCAAGAAGGAACATATAAACTTAGACTCATATGCTTGTTCTACTACTTCTTGAATTATACACAAAGGCAAGTTTTATAACATTGAGTTACCAATGTGTTTACGTACAATCAATGTATAGCCAACTAATTGGCAACAAGTCATATCTGTAGGTTTGAAGACTTATATGATATTACCGTCTCACAATCACACGAGATAAATTCCATGAAGTGATGTAAGTGAGCGTGGGTTTATTCCAATACTCATAAATTATGAGCACTCATGAATATTATAGCAACCATTGCTATGGCTAAACACCTTTCGTCATCTACAAGCCCAATTCATGACAATCTTAATTCATACCTACTTCCGACGTATGACCGACCGTCGAAGTTTGAATAAAGTAATTTATTTTGAGAGTTAAAACATGCAAAGCTGAAACAATAGTAAATAATTGACAAAAGACAGTAACACCTTACTCATAAATAAATACACATTTTATTCATCATCAAATGTCGATTACATTTTATAAGTTTCATAAATAGCTATCTAATCTGTAAAACTAATATCATCCTTCAGCCCTATGCGTCTCACATGCTGTAAGTGCCTAACCCTCGTTAGTCCCTTCGTAAGGGGATTTGCAGGATTCTCTACTGATAATACCCTCTTTGCTACGAGGAGTCCTTCTTCTATCTTGTGTCTTATGAAGTGATATTTTCTGTAAATGTGTCTGGATCTGCCATGATCTCTCGGTTCCTTGGCTAAGGCAACCGCACTATTGCTGTCACAGAAAATATCCATAGGCTCCTTAATAGCTAGTACAACTCCAAGGTCTCCGATGAAGTTCTTCAGCCATATCGCCTCCTTTTTTGCTTCACTCGCTGATATGTACTCTGATTCACAAGTCGAATCAGCTACTGTCTCCTGCTTGGAACTCTTCCAAGTGATTGCCCCTCCATTTAAGGTAATGACCCAGCCTGACTGAGAGCGGAAGTTATCCCTATCAGTCTCAAGGCTAGCATCACTATACCCTACTACTCTTAAGTCATCACTCCCACCAAGGGTAAGAATCCAATCCTTAGTCCTCCGCAGGTACTTGAGAATATTCTTTACTGCAGTCCAATGAGCCTTTCCATGGTTCCCCTGATAGCAGACCATGATCAAAGCAAAGGCCACATCAGGGTGGGTACAAGTCATAGCATACATGATCGAGCCAACAGCGGAAGCATACGGTAATTGGCTCATCTCAGCTATCTCTGCCTCTATACTCGGACTCTGAGTCTTACTCAGCTTGGTATTGCTTTGGATCGGTAAATCTCCTTTCTTGGAATTCTGCATGTTGAACCTTTTCAACACCTTATCCAAGTAGGTACTCTAACTAAGTCCAATTAGTCTTTTACTCCTGTCTCTTAATATCATTATCCCTAGGATATAGGCAGCCTCCCAAAGGTCCTTCATAGCAAAACACTGCCCAAGCCAGGACTTCACTTCCTGCATAGTTGGGATGTCGTTTCCTATGAGTTGTATGTCATCCACATACAACACCAAGAAGCTAACCATACTCCCACTAGCTCTGACATAAACACAAGACTCATCTTCGCTTCTTGAAAAGCCAAACTCTTTGACTTTCTCATCGAAACAAAGATTCCATCTGCATGGTGCTTGTTTCAATCCATAGATGGATTTCTCAAGCTTACACACTCTATTCGGGTGCTCTGTACTGACAAAACCCTTTGGCTGACTCAAGTAAACATCCTCAGCCAACTTCCCCTTAAGGAAAACAGTTTTGACATCCATTTTCCATATTTCATAGTCTTGAAATGCAACAATGGCTAATATAACCCTAATATATTTAATCTTTGCTACTGGTGAAAAGGTCTCATCATAATCAACTATCGGAGTTTGAGAAAAGCCCTTTGCAACCAGTCGCGCCTTATAAGTGTGTACATTATTATCAGGTGCATTCCTATCTCTCGTGGAACGCCTCAGAGGTACAGACTCGTCAGTCGAATCAACAGGAGTTTCCTCCGTAGGCTGATTGCTAGGATTTGGGGTTCCTTCACCACTTGACTCTTGAAGTTGTTCAAGGTCAATTTGCCTCCTACATTTCCTTGGCTCATGAACTCTTCACGAAAGACCCCTCTCCTTGCCACAAAGACCACATTATCACTGGGTCTGTAGAAGAGGTAACCAAAGGATTTTTGTGGGTAGCCGATGAAAATACACCTTTCACTCCGAGGTTCGAGATTATCGGGAGTCTCACGCCTCACAAAAGCCTTGCAACCACAAATCTTGATGTGGTCCAAGTTGGGAGCTTTCCCAGTCCACATCTCATGAGGTGTTTTGACAACTTTCTTTATATGGTCTAGATTAAGGATATGGGCGACAATCTCTAAGGCATACCCCCAAAAAGAGATTGGTAGCGAAGCTCGAATCATCATGGAGCGAACCATGCCCAACAAGGTCCGATTACGCCTCTCAGCCACACCATTCAGCTGTGGTGTCCTAGGAGGTGTCAATTGTGAGACAATCCTACACTCCTTAAGATAGTCGAGGAACTATGTGCTAAGATACTCACCACCTCGATCGGATCGAAGAATATTAATGTTCCTGCCTAATTGATTTTCTACTTCCTGTTTAAACTCTTTAAACCTTTCAAAAGTTTCTGACTTATGCTTGATTAAGTAGACGTAACCATATCGACTATAATCATCAGTAAAAGTCAGGTAATAGCGATTAGCATCCCTTGTGGCGGTTTTGAAGGATCCACACACATCAGTATGTATAAGGTCCAACAAACCCTCACCCCTTTCACAAGAACCAGTGAAGGGTGATTTTGTCATTTTCCCAAGTAAACAAGATTCACAACTATCATCCGACTTTAGGTCAAATGACTCCAAGAATCTATCCTTTTGGAGTTGGCCTATACATTTCTTGTTTACATATCCAAGATGATAATGCCACAATGATGCTTTATCCAAGCTAGTAGAAGAACCAATACACAACACATTATTTCCTAGGTTTTCTACAACCGATACAGTTTCATACACACCATCACAAGTTAATGCTTTAAAATAAAGAACATTATTAAAGAAAGCATTAATACTACCAATTTCATTATCAAAAGGAAAGGTAAACCCTTGTTTGTACCAACTATGAAAGGAAATAATATTTCTCACCATTTTGGACGAGTAAACACATTTATTCAAATCTAACTTTAACCCACTACTTAGCAACAAAGTATAAACTCTAATCTTGGTAACAGGTGAAGCCTTCCTATTCCCCATGATTAAGTTTATCTTCCCGTGCTCCACATCCTCACTTCTTCTTAGGCCCTGCAAATCACAACATATGTGAATACCACAACCTGTATCAAGGACCCAATAGTTAGAATATTGTGAGTTATTAGACAATATAGTGTAAATACCTTCATGGGATGGTTTTACTTTCCCGTCCTTGACATCCTGCAAGTACTTTGGGCAGCTTCACTTCCAGTGCCCCTTATTCTGGCAATAAAAGCATTCAGCATCCTTAGGGATGGCAGAAGGAGTAATAGAACCACCTTTGGTTCCACTGGATGAGGAGCCATCACGAGACTTTCCCTTGGTACCCTTCAAACGGGTCTTCCTCTTGTTCCCTTTGCCTTGCCCAATAGCCAAAACAGGGGTAGCTGTAGGAGTAGGAGTAGTAACAACCGACTTACCTTTAAGACCACTTTCGGCTATCTTCAAAAGTCCTTGAAGCTTGCTGAGTGTGACTTCCTCCTTGTTCATGTGGTATGTCATGCAGAATTGATCATAACACGAACGTAAGGAGTGCAAAATGATGTCAATTGCTAACTCCTCATGGAAGTTCACATTCAATTTCTGCAAACGGTTCACATAAATTTGCATTTTCTGCATGTGGCTCATGATGGGTTCATCATCCTTCGTTTGGGTTTTTATCATGGAGGAGATGATTTCGTATCGCTCTTGACGAGCACTCTGATGGTAGTGGTCCATCAAATCCTGATGCATCTTAAAAGGATAGTAGTCCTCATAGGACTTTTGGAGCTCGGCTGTCATAGTGGCCAACATGATACATGCCACTTTGGTAGCATCTCTTTCATGTGCCTCATATACAGTGATCTCCTCAGGAGTATCAGTCGGCTCAAAATCCTTAAGCTCCTTGTCGAGGACATATTCCTTTTCCTCATAACAAGTGACTATCCTGATGTTCCGGATCCAATCCATAAAGTTGGAACCATCGAAGATGACTCTCCCACAAAGGTTCATGAGAGAGAAGGAGCCAGTAGGGTTAGAACCCGAAGTATTGTTGGAAGAAATCTGAAAATAAGAAATACAAGTTTAGATTAGATATATTGAGTCCTTAATAATACACCCAAATGTAATATTAAGGCTACGACCCAACACAATATATTATAACTTAGAAGAGGGATGTCGTAATCTAAGATATAACATATTTGAAGGTAGGTGAATGACGATTCACCAATTTCCACCATGAAAACAAAATGAATTATTAGGTTTAATTGGTTTAAAATTCCTAGATTCTTTTGAGATTCATTGAACTTTTCAATGGCATGTTTCAATCTCGAGTGTGCCCTTCAAGTTTTGTGACTAGGATACCGAGGATCACAAAACAAGGTGTGAATAACCATGAAAATTTACTTGGTACTCTTAATATTATCACCTAATCGATGTGTCGGTTAACCACACATGCTCCACCGATCTATGATAAACATTAAGTCAACCTTTGTTATCCTTACTAGTCCAAGTTAGTGTGTCGGTTAACCACACACGCTCCACCAATGACTTGGTAAGGTATAAAGTGTGAATTTCATAGGTTAGCACCATTTCACATTTTCCTAAAGTAACTAAGATTAGGAATTTATAAAACATTTAGTTACTTTATAATAATCATTATACTTTTAAAGAGAATTAAAGTCATTATCCTACCCATTCGGTTAATAACCCTCCACCGATCAAGGAAGCGGTGGGTGAGAGTGGACACCCATTAAGCTGCCATTTTATAGGCAATGACCTTTTACCCCCTTTATAGACTGGCTTCGTGAATGAGGCCTACTAACAGTACAACGAATTGATCTTATACATATATATATATATATATATATATATTAACCATTAATCTTATAATAGTATAAGGGTTGAATTTTAACTTTTAAAATCCTAAGGGTTGGAATTTAAAGTGTGTGTCTTTACAAATTCCAAAACTTGAGGGCAAGTTTTGAAACTCTTCAAAACTTTTCATTTCATAACTTATAAGTTAAGGGTTCATAAAATTGAAGACTCTTCATTTTAATGTAACTTATGTGTTTAAATGTTCATTAAAATAGGTGACCTTTGCAAATCCATAACTTGAGGACACATTATGGATTCCATTAAAACACATAATTGATCAAGAATTAATCATTAAACAATTTAGCAAGTAATTCCAATGATCTAACAAGAACTAGTAAGAACATGAATATCCATATCCAAATTTCAAGAACATCTGAACACGTATAACCATGGAATTTTGATATTAGCCATTGTAAATGGATTAGAACAACCATTAAACTATCTAAAACAAGGTTTAAAACATCAAAACGGTTTAGGGCAATGTTTCTAGTCCATTTCCAGCATCAAAAATCGAAAATCTGCACTATGCTTGGCCAACTCGTCGAGTGAAAGAACTGACTTGCCGAGTTGGTTGAATATAAGCTTGGACTCGTTGAGTCCCCCCATGAACTCGGCGAGTCCCATGTGAAGACAGCAAGAACTTTGACTTTTTCAACAGTTTGCATCAAGTATTCAAGAAAACAATCCTAGGCTCTGATACCACTATTGGGTTTTGAGCAATCTAACACTCCTAAGGTGTTCATGCAACCCTAAAACCTTGGATCTATGTTTTACTATGAATACATGCAACTTTGTTTTTCTAAGGTTCATAACCTATCTAGCATGGCATGGGGAACATTAAACATAATGGCTAGAAGAATTACATACCTTTTGATTGTGAGTTTATTCCTTGGAGTTTGAGAGCCTAGCACCAATGATATCGATGCCTCAAATGAAAATCACAAATCACCACAAACTTGGAAAAACCTTATGAGAGTGTATGCTAGCTTATAGAAATCGGCCACCTCTTTGCACAATCACAACTAGTGCCATTTCAAGCATCACAAGCTCCTTTATATAGTGTGGAGGATTAGGGTTACACCCATGTAAACCCTAATACCCATGACACTTCCTTTCCAAGGATCCATGAGTTAAAAGCTCCATGGACTATCCATGGACTCCCATGCATGCCAAGCCCATTCCAAATGAGTATTAGCCCACACTTATATAAATACAAGAGCCCATATTTAATTAGTCACCTTTTTTATCAGCAAATTAATTCTAAATTAATTTATGATCAATACTAATTAAATAATATGATTTCATTTTAATATATTATAACTTATAATATATTAACAAATCATAAACAAACAATTCTCAAAGGATTAACCATAAATAGTTCGGGTGAAGTGCAACCCAAATGGACCATGCCGAGTCAGGTCAAGTATATGCCAAATAAAGTTATGGACTTAGACACCTTATCCAACATATTCGAGTAAGGATGCTAAGTTCCACAAATGAAGTTCCGAGACACAAACGAGTCCAAAGAAGTGTTAGAAGCAAGATAAGAGATTGATTGGGTGTTCATGGCCCAAAGGAAGGGTGGTTCACGACCCAATTTGATGAATGGTTCATAGCCCAAGTTGATGTTCACGACCCAACTTGATGAGTGGTTCACATCCGACTTGGTGTTCACGGCCCAAATATGGAGAAGAACACTTGAAAATCTTGGTGTTTTGGTGGGTGTTTGATGTTCCTAGTAAGCTTCTATGGAGTAGCAAAAGAAAGGGGTGTTTAGGAGTGAAGGATGGTGTTCTTGAACTATGATACTTGAGAGAGAATGGAGTGGTTGCAGCCAAGAGAAGAAGAAGTGTAGGAAAAGTGGCTAAAACTCATCTATATACCATGAGTTCATAGCCTAAGAGGTGTTCACGACCGCACTTAAGTTCATGGCCGTGAACACTCTTTGATGGGTTTTCTGGTTCGATTGCATTCCTATAATCCTAAGCTAACACTTCTTAACATCGAATCCTTAAGTGTACTAGGCTTAGAACTCATTAAAATGGCCCTTAACAAGGCTAAAAGGTAATATAAACAAGTCAGACTTTTGATTGATTGGTTTGACTTTACAAGATAGAAATTTATGGGTTGTTACTTCATCCCCCCGTTAGATGGAATTTTGTCTCGAAATTAGCTTTCTTAGCAGTACTCCTGGGGTCATGCTCCTCTGAATGGCAGAATACCCACTCGTAGACCTGGGCAACTTTGCCTTGAAGTTTGTGATAGAATTCATACTGGGTCTATCTATCATCACCTTGTGTATACAGGTCGTATATGATTAATATTAGTAAGACGGTCGGATGTGTGACTCTACCCTAGGTCCATAACCAAACAAGGAACAGGAGATAGGGCGGAAACACACATACTAAATCTGCATAATCATAATTAGATACCACCCTCGCGTATACACTTAATAGTGATAGGTGGGTTGTATTTGTCCTTGGCCTCTGTGCTTGAACTTGATCTGTTGGACGAGTGGTAGTTCAGGAAGGTCTATTAAGTATACAGTGGCAAGGTTTCGGAGGGTAAGGTACTCCTCGCATGAGTACTTCGGAGTTTAGAAGACAAGTGACAATACTGAGGTCTAGGTCGGGTTGTCGTTACGACTGACGAGGGTTCATTAATTTGTCGGTTAAGGTGTTGGGTTTTCGAAACACATGAACTTGGTATGGTGAGGGCCACACCAATCCATGACGAATGATGACAACGGACTCTTTACAGAAACAAATGTTAGGCTGATTTGAAAGAAATGTTTGTTATAGGATGGTGTATCCCAAGTGTGCTCGACAAGGTATTCTGTGATGACTTTCTAGTGCTTTCAGTTTTCTCTTTGATATTACCACTGCCACAAATCGTACCGCGATAAGCGAGTACTAACAGTGAAAGTGATTTGATAACTAATGTCGATACTTTATGTCATGATCCTCCTCGGTACCTCTATGATCGCCTGGCATATACAAGTTATGTATAATTAAGATGAATAAGACGGTCGACTGAGTGACCCTTCCCTATATCCACAACCAAACAAGGAATAGGAAGTAAGGAGGAATAAATCACACTAAGCTTACAAAATGTTAGCTATGCACAACCCTGATGTAGATACTAAGCCATCATAGCTTACCTGAACGGATATTTAGTTGTCTTATGAATGTTGTGACTTGTTCAGACGAATGAGTTATTATAATTACTTTTAATATCCCCAATTTTAATCTTATATTAAGTATAAATTAAAATTTTAAAGTAATTCTTTTATTTTGAAGACATACCGTTGTTCGCTGGTGATTCCGAGGTAGTTTCTCCTATGGTGATCATCAAAATTCGTCCATCCGCCCTTGAGTTCTTCGTTATCGGGCAGTCCTTCTTGTAGTGCCCAGTCTCACCACAACCATAATGGGCCTGGTTTATTTCTACTCTGGGGACTTGGGATATCGGTTGTGTCGGTGCCCTGCAGAAACGTGCAGTGTGCCCCTTCCTACGGCAATTCCTGCACTGCATTTCCCGACAAACTCCGATGTGGTGGTAGTTACAATTGCCACACTTCAGGAGAGTTCCATCATATCGACTGACCAATGCTGGAGTGGTAGGTGTTGTGGAGGCGTATAGAGTAACCATTTGTTACTCCTGTGGGGGTTCCTATGTTGTTCGCTCCTTCCTCTTTTTCCCAGACTTTCGTTTATAGCTCCCTCCCTATGATGGCTCGTGTACGGGGACCACCACGCCATGGTGGAATCCATGGCCAATGAGTCGATGGGCCAGGCGTCTGGCGCTTTCGAAGGTTGTTGGGTTAGAAGACAGTACACCCCCCTGAATCGGGGTAGATAATCCCTAGATGTACTTTTCTATCTTCTTACTCTCCGGGGTAACCATTCCGGGGCATAGTGCTGCCAGGTCGCTAAACTTGTCAGTGTAGGCCACTATCTCTGAGCCGGCCATGGTATTCTCCCATAGCTTTTGTTCCGGTTTTTGAACTTTTCCCCTTGGGCAGTATTCTTCCAACATCATCTCTTTTAGGTCCTCCTAACCTATCGAGTTAGCCACTGACAGGGTCAGTGACTTAACATGGCTATTCCACCATGTTAGGGCTCTGTCGGAGAAGGTGCAGGAAACAAACTTCACTTTGCTCCCTTCTGGGCACAGACAAATTTCAAAGACCGAATCTGTTTTCTCGAACCATCGCATTAGATCAATGACTCCCCCATTTCCATTAAATGATTTGGGTTTGAAGTTCATGAAGTTCTTATACGAAGACTCCCGTGGGTAACTCTGGGGTTAGTTAAGTGGGTACTGGTACCAGATCCACTGGTACTACTTGCACGAGTGTGAGTTATAGCAGCTATTATTGTTGCTGTTATTGCTGCTTGGAGAGCAGCATGATCAAATTGTGGTGGTGGATTCTGTTGGGTTTTGAGCAATCTAACACTTCCTAAGTGTGCATGCAACCCTAATAAACCTTGGATCTATGTTTGTCTAAATACATGCAAAATAATAATTTTCCAAGGTTTATAACCTATCTAACATGGCATGGGGAACATTTCAACATAAAAGAGTTAGAAGAGATTACATACCTTTTGATGAGTTGGGTTCTTAGGAGTTTGAGGGCCAAGCACCAATAGTGTGAATGCCTCAAATGGAATCACAAACACCACAAACTCTTGGAAAACTTTGAGAGAGTATACACCTTGTATAGAAATCGGCCACACACATGCACACACACACTAGATCACTAGTTTTCTCTTAGGCTTCATTTCATGCTCCATAAGCATGCTTATATAGTATGCATGGTTAGGGTGAAACCCTAATAACCCATGTCTTTTCCTTTTCCAAGGATCCATGGGTTAAAAGCTCCATGGATCATCCATGGACTTCCACATAAGCCTAGCCCATTAACAAATGAGTATTAGCCCACACTATATAAAACAAATAGCCCATAATTTAATTAGTATTCCTTTTAATCTCTAAATTAATCCATAATTAATTCAAGACTAAAACTAATTAAATAACGTAACTTCATATTAATATATTATAACTCATAATATATTAATAAACATATGTGTATAACTCTCATAAAATTATCCATAATAGTTTGGATGAGATGCAACCCAAATGGACCATGCCGGTCGGGTCAAGTATATACCAAATAAGTTATGGACTTAGACACCTTATCCAACAGACTCCCACTTGGATAAGTCTAATAACTATATTTGCCTATAACTTCAGGAACCAACCAACAATCGTAGCTCTCGAAAACTCCCTCGAACAATGAAGACTCTGTCGAACTATGAAGCACCATTTTAGATAAGTGATCACATAATCCTCTGTTCTCATGATATCAGCCGGACAAACACATGGAACTATGTCTTGCTTATTGTCTAGCAGTTGTTTCTCGATTTTCCGATTTGTTTGACGAAGAACTTCACTGAACACATCGGTTTAGTTCTGACCAGGCCTGGTACATGGGTCAACACAAAATCATCGAGGGGCCCGGATATCGCTTCTATTTCTAGAAGGAACAGATAAACTTCGACTGATATGCTTGTTCTACTACTTATTGAATTGTACACAAAGGCACGTTTTATAACATCAAGTTACTGATGCGTTTACGTGCAATCAATGCACAACCAACTCATAGGTAACAACTCATATCTCTAGGTTTAAAGATTTATATGATGTTATCGTCTCACGATCACTCGAGATAAATTCCATGAAGTGATACAAGTGAGCGTGGGTTTATACCAATACTCATAACTTATGAGTACTCATGAATGTTGCAGCAACCATTGCCATGTCTAAACACCTTTAAGGCATCTACAAACCCAATTCATGACAATCTTGATTCATACCTACTTCCGACGTATGATCGATTGTGGAGGTTTGAATAAATTAATTATTCTGGAAGTCAAAACATGCAAAACTGAAACAATAGTAAATAATTGACAATGATAGTAACACTTTACTCATAAATAAATCACAAATTTTATTCATCATCAAACGTCGATTACATTTTACAAGTTTCAGGAAAACTATCTAATCTGTAAAACTAATATCGTCCCTCAGCCCGATGCGTCTCGCATGCTGAAAATGCTTAACCCTCGTCAGTCCCTTCGTAAGGGGATCTGCAGGATTCTCATCTGACGATATCCTCCTTGTCACAAGGAGTCCTTCTTCAATCTTGTGTCTTAAGAAGTGATATTTTCTGTCAATGTGTCGGGATCTGCCATGATCTCTTGGTTCCTTGGCTAAGATAACCGCAGCATTGTTGTCACAGAAAATCTCTATAGGTTCCTTAATAGCTGGTACAACTCCAAGGTCTCCGATGAAGTTCTTTAGCCATATCGCCTCCTTCGCTGCTTCACTCGCTGCTATATACTCTGATTCACAAGTCGAATCAGCCACCGTCTCCTGTTTGGAACTCTTCCAAGAAATTGCCCCTCCATTTAAGGTAAAGATCCAGCCCGACTGAGAGCGGAAATTATCCCTATCAGTCTGAAAACCAGCATCACTATACCCTAATATTCTCAAGTCATCACTGCCACCAAGGGTAAGGATCCAATCCTTAGTCCTCCGCAGGTACTTGAGAATGTTCTTTACCGCGGTCCAATGAGCCTTGCCAGGGTTCCCCTGATACCTGCTGACCATGCTCAAAGCAAATGCCACATCAGGACGGGTACAAGTCATAGCATACATGATCGAGCCAACTGCGGAAGCATATGGTAATTGGCTCATCTCAGCTATCTCTGCCTCTGTACTTGGACTCTGAGTCTTACTCAGTTTGGTATTGCTTTGGATCGGTAAATCTCCTTTCTTGGAATTCTCCATGTTGAACCTTTTCAACACCTTATCCAAGTAGATACTCTGATTAAGTCCAATTAGTCTTCTACTCCTTTCTCTTAATATCCTTATCCCTAGGATATAGGTAGCCTCCCCTAGGTCCTTCATAGCAAAGCACTTCCCAAGCCAGGACTTAACCTCCTGCAAGGTTGGGATGTCATTTCCTATGAGTAGTATGTCATCCACATACAGTACCAAGAAGCTAACTATACTCCCACTAGCTCTGACATACACGCAAGACTCATCTTCGCTTCTCAAGAAGCCAAACTCTTTTACCTTCTCATCAAAACAAAGATTCCAGCTACGAGATGCTTGTTTTAATCCATAAATGGATTTCTCAAGCTTGCATACTCTATTAGGGTATTCTGCATTGACAAAACCCTCTGGCTGATTCATGTACACATCCTCAGCCAACTTTCCATTAAGGAAAGCGGTTTTGACATCCATTTGCCATATTTCATAATCATGAAATGCTGCAATGGCTAACATAACCCTAATAGACTTAATCTTGGCCACCGGCGAGAAGGTTTCATCATAATCAACAATTTGAGTTTGAGTAAAACCCTTCGCAACCAGTCGAGCCTTATAAGTATGCACTTTTCCTTCCATGTCGGTCTTCTTTTTGAAGATCCATTTGCACCCGACTGTTTTACGGCCTGGTACATTGTCAACCAAGTTCCAAACTTGATTGTCATACATGGACTGTATCTCGCTGTCCATAGCCTCCTTCTATTTAGCAGACTCCGGGCCTGCCATGGCTTCCTTAACACTGCTAGGTTCATCCAAATTTACTAGTGTACTATCACTAATAAACGTATCACCTTCCGTAGTAATATGAAAACCATAATAAAACGAAGGTGTGTTCCTAACCCGTGTGGCACGTCTCGGAGGTACAGACTCGTCAGCTGGATCAACAGGAGTTTCTTCCTCAGGTTGATTGCTAGTGTCTGAGGTTCCTTCACCAATTGATTCTTGAATTTCTTCAAGATCAATCTGCCTCCCACTGTCTCCTTGGCTTATAAATTCTTTCTCGCGAAAGATCCCTCTTCGTGCTACAAAGACCACATTCTCACTGGGTCTGTAGAAGAGGTAACCGAAGGATTTCTGTGGGTAGCCGATGAAAATACACCTTTCACTTCGGGGTTCAAGCTTATCATGAGTTTCACGCCTCACGAAGGCTTCGCAACCCCAAATTTTGATGTGGTCCAAATTGGGAACCTTCCCAGTCCACATCTCATGAGGTGTTTTGGTAACCTTCTTTGTAGGGACTAGATTAAGGATATGGGCGGCAGTCTCTAAGGCATACCCCCAAAAAGAGATTGGTAACGAAACTCGACTCATCATAGAGCGAACCATATCCAACAAGGTACGATTACGCCTCTCAGCTACACCATTCAGCTGTGGTGTCCTGGGAGGAGTCAATTGTGAGACAATCCCACACTCCTTAAGATAGTCAAGGAACTCGGTACTAAGATACTCACCACCTCGATCGGATCGAAGTATCTTAATGTTCCTGCCAAATTGATTTTCTACTTCCTGCTTGAATTCCTTAAACCTTTCAAAGGTTTCGGACTTGTGTTTGATTAAGTAGACATACCCATATCTACTAAAATCATCAATAAAAGTCACATAATACCGATTAGCATCCCTTGTGGCGGTTTTGAATGGCCCACATACATCAGTATGTATTAGGTCCAACAAACCTTCACCCCTCTCACAAGTTCCAGTGAAGGGTGATTTCGTCATTTTTCCAAGTAGACAAGATTCACAACTATCATCTGATTTAAGGTCAAATGATTCCAAGACTCCACTCTTTTGGAGTTGGCCTATGCGTTTCTTGTTTACATGTCCAAGACGACAATGCCACAATGATGCTTTATCTAGGCTAGTAGAAGAATCAATATACAACACATTATTTCCTAAGTTGTATACAATCGACACAGTTTCATACACACCATCACAAGGTAATGCTTTAAAATAAAACACATTATTAAAGAAAGCATTAATACCACCACATTCATTATCAAACGAAAAGGTAAAACCTTGTTTGTACAAAGCATGAAAAGAAATAATATTCCTCGCCATTTCAGACGAGTACACACATTTATTCAAATCTAATTTTAACCCATTATTAAGCAACAAAGTATAAACTCCAATCTTGGAAACAGGTGAAGCCTTCCTATTCCCCATGATTAAGTTTATCTTCCCGTGCTCCACATCCTCACTTCTTCTTAGGCCCTGCAAATCAGAACATATGTGAATACCACATCCTGTATCAAGCACCCAAGAGTTAGAATATGTTGAGTAATTAGACAATATAGTGTAAATACCTGCATAGGTGGGTTTCACTTTCCCATCCTTTAGATCCTGCAAGTACTTAGGGCAGTTTCGCTTCCAGTGTGCCTTTTCATGGCAATAAAAGCATTCAGCATCCTTTGGAATGGCAGAAGGAGTGACAGAACCGTTCTTAGTCTTTGATGAGGAGCCTTCAAGAGACTTTCCCTTGGTACCCTTCGAAGGGTGCTTCCTCTTTTTCCCTTTGCCTTGCCCAATAGCTAAAACAGGGGTAGAAGTTGGAGTAGGAGTAGTAGAGGTAACAACCGCTTTACTCTTAAGACCGGTTTCAGCGGTCTTCAAGAGTCCTTGAAGCTTGCTGAGGGTAACTTCCTCCTTGTTCATATGATATGTCATTCGAAAATGATCATAACAAGAAGGCAAGGAGTGCAAAATGATGTCAATCGCCAACTCCTCGGGGATGTTAACATTCAGCTTCAGCAAACGGTCCACATACCTTTGCATCTTCTGCATGTGGCCCGTGACGGATTCACCGTCCTTCATGCGGGTAGTTATTATGGAGGAGATTATTTCATACCGCTCCTGACGAGCACTCTGATGGTACCTTTCCATCAAGTCTTGGTGCATCTCAAAAGGGTAGAAATCTTCATACGACTTTTGGAGCTCGGCTGTCATCGTGGCCATCATGATACATGCCACCTTAGTAGCATCTCTCTCATGAGTCCTGAATTCAGCGATCTCCTCAGGAGTAGCAGTAGACTCATCAAGTTCTTTTAACTCCTTATCTAGGATATATTCCTTGTCCTCGTAACGAGTAACCATCCTGATGTTCCTAATCCAATCCATGAAGTTGGAACCATCAAAGATGACCCTCCCACAAAGATTCATGAGAGAGAAAGAGCCAGTTGGGTTAGAGCCTGAAGCATTAGTGTTGGAAGACATCTGAAAGAAGAAAGTAAGTTTAGATTAGATATTTAGGATCCTTAATAAGACACCCAAATGTAATATTAAGGCTAGGATCCAATCACAATATATTACACTTAGAAGAGGGATGCCGTAATCTAAGTAATAATATATTTGAAAGGTAGGTGAATGACGATTCACCAATTTCCACCATGAAAACGAAATGATTTATTAGATTTAATTGGATTTGAAATTCCTAGATTCTTTTGAGATTCATTGAACTTTTCAATGGCATGTTTCAATCTCGATTGTGCCCTTCAAGTTTTGTGACTGGGATGCCGAGGATCACAAAACAAGGTGTGAATAACCATGCTAATTCACTTGGTACTCTTAATATTATCACCTAATCAATGTGCCGGTTAACCACACACGCTCCATTGATCTATGACAAACATTAAGTCACCCTTCGTGATCCTTACTAGTCCTAGTTAGTGTGTCGGTTAACCACACACGCTCCACCAACGACTTGGTAAGGTACAAAGTGTGAATTCCATGGATTAGCACCATGTTCACATTTTCCTAAAATAACTAAGATTGGGAATTAAAAGAGTTTAGTTATTTTATAATATTCATTATACTTTTAATGAGGATTTAAAGTCATTGTTCTACCCGTTCGGCTAACGACCCTCCACCGATCAAGCAAGCGGTGGGTGAGAGTATACACCCATTAAGTCGCCATTTTATAGGCAACAACCTTATACCCACCTTATAGACCGGCTTCGTGAATGAGGCCTACTAACGGTAAAACGACTTATTCTTATACATATATATAATAATTAACCATTAATGTTATAAATAGTATAAGGGTTGAATTTTAACTATTAAAACTCTAAGGTTTGGAATTAAAGTTTATTAAAGTGTGTGAAACTTTACAAATTCCAAAACTTGAGGGCAAGTTTTGTAACTTTGCAAAACTCTTCATTTCATAACTTATGAATTAAAGGTTCATAAAAATGAAGACTCTTCATTTTCATGTAACTTATGTGTTTTAAGTGTGTGTTAAATGAAAGTGACCTTTGGTAATCCATAACTTGAGGACAAATTATGGACTCCATTAAAACACATAAATGATAAAGAATTAATCCTAAACAATTCAGCAAATAATTCCTATCATTTTCTAAATTCATAAGAACATGAACATGATCATCAAAAATTCAAGAATTATATGAACACATAAAATCATGGAATTTTGATGTATGCTATTGTAAATGGATTAGAACAACCATTACACCAACTAAAATAAGTTTTATAACACCAAAACAGTTTAGGGTAATGTTTCTAGTCCATTTCCAGCAACAAAAGTCGAGATTCTGCATTCTTTCGATCCTACTCGCCGAGTGCACGAACTTACTCGCCGAGTAGGTTGAAGTTTGCCTTGGACTCGGCGAGTCCCCCCAATGGACTCGGCGAGTCTACCATGCAGACAGCAACGATTTCGACTTTTTTCACTATTTTGCATCAAGTATCAAACAAGCAAGCCTAGGCTCTGATACCACTGTTGGGTTTTGAGCAATCTAACACTTCCTAAGTGTGCATGCAACCCTAATAAACCTTGGATCTATGTTTGTCTAAATACATGCAAAATAATAATTTTCCAAGGTTTATAACCTATCTAACATGGCATGGGGAACATTTCAACATAAAAGAGTTAGAAGAGATTACATACCTTTTGATGAGTTGGGTTCTTAGGAGTTTGAGGGCCAAGCACCAATAGTGTGAATGCCTCAAATGGAATCACAAACACCACAAACTCTTGGAAAACTTTGAGAGAGTATACACCTTGTATAGAAATCGGCCACACACATGCACACACACACTAGATCACTAGTTTTCTCTTAGGCTTCATTTCATGCTCCATAAGCATGCTTATATAGTATGCATGGTTAGGGTGAAACCCTAATAACCCATGTCTTTTCCTTTTCCAAGGATCCATGGGTTAAAAGCTCCATGGATCATCCATGGACTTCCACATAAGCCTAGCCCATTAACAAATGAGTATTAGCCCACACTATATAAAACAAATAGCCCATAATTTAATTAGTATTCCTTTTAATCTCTAAATTAATCCATAATTAATTCAAGACTAAAACTAATTAAATAACGTAACTTCATATTAATATATTATAACTCATAATATATTAATAAACATATGTGTATAGATAGTTTGGATGAGATGCAACCCAAATGGACCATGCCGGTCGGGTCAAGTATATACCAAATAAGTTATGGACTTAGACACCTTATCCAACAAATTCTCTGTTGTGCTATTGGCCACACGCCTTATAGGTCTACCGCAAGGCATCTTTTGCTAAAAAGAATACAAAGATGAGACGGAAATAAGTCTATAACAGTGGTTATAAGCAGAAAGTTGAATGACTAAGTTATCCTAGTTCTGAGTGTATCTGGTTCTGACTTTCATAGGGTTCTGGAAACAATTCATAAAGGGAGTCTATATAAAATAAATTTTATGAATAAGAAGTGGCTATCCTCGAATGAATTTCTGTGAATTGAATATCCGTTACTGGCTGCATGAAAAAGAAATAATCCTAACACATATTGTGAGTAGTGTATTCACTAGCTCACTAAATGAATTAAGGTTATTATTTATTAGTGTGACGCATAGGACGTTTTGGTTTCTTCGGTTGATCCCTCCTTGGAAAACTCTTCCCGAATCTCTTTTTGTTTCTCCTTGAATCCTCAGCTGACTGCTATGATGGAGTGGTTACATCTATTTGGGTTTGTCGTGTGAGAATGGAAGTGTCTAAAGAATCTATGAGATTAAGTGAAACTTTATTGGGTGATCCTTATCGGGTCCTCCTATAATTGCACAGTGTATACAAGTTGTATATAACTTAAGATTAAATTGACCTTCGAATAAGTGATCCAACTCTAAAACCACAACCAAACAAGGAACAGGATGTAGAGTGTAGATCTCAATTATATAAAACCTTGGGAGTATACATTCTGGAATTATAGACCTACCGGAAGGGTCTTTTAAATTTGCACATAAGTTATTTATAGTGCCTAAAATACTCCTATAGTATTTTAATGTAATGAAATTGGTATGTTTTAAACTTGTTGTCATCTTATAGTATCATGAAATACTCCTATAGTATTTTAACTTTACGTTCTGATCTAGAAATCCCTTGAATAGAGATAGGTAATTTTTAAGACCGTTACAACACCACATCACTCCCAAACACATGTTGGTCATATCTCAAAGAAATATAGTTGATCAGGCTATATTGATCCCATATATGATTACATAATTGCCCGGGTTTGACCGCAGTGTCCAACCTTTAAATACTTTTGTTCTGTTCTTCTTGTGATACTTCTTCTAGTATGAATATATGTATGCAGGTATGTATAATTTTATAATAATAGTGTTATATTTTAAAATATACTTTTAGTCAGAGCACTTCGGCCCCATTGCATTTATAGTTGTATATCTTTTATAGGTTGATATACTTAGTTCACTATAAACAATACTCTGATACCAATCTATCACACCCCCAAACTGGAATGGCGGAAACGTTCGGGGGCGGAGGACGTCATATGTAGTATCACAACACATGCATTGTAGTAGTCAAAGTAACAAACAACCATTGCATTAATATTAAAGTGTTTACAAAGTATGTGATTCAAAAAAGATTGTCTCCAAAAGTAAATAACAAAACAAGACATGAAGCTACTATGCTCCATCTTCTGAATCCCAATGCGCGTACCTATCTACTAGTTTCCTAAGAATACAAGTTATTTTGAAAGAGTATATCAGCATTTAAGCTGGTGAGTTCACAAGTATTTTAGTTATGAAAAGTAAAATGTAAGTTCTTTTAGAAAAGTTCATCTGTTCCTCCCGAAAATCCTATATTTTCTAATGTGATGAATGATAAGTAAAAATGACTCTACAATTCCTTCTATGGGTACTAAATGGATACAAGTTATATACAATCCAGAGTGAACATACAATCGATTGTGTTAATCTGCCTTAAGCCCACAACCAAACAAGGAACAAGAAATGAGGCGGAAGTCACACATCCCATTGTTTGTTAGATCTTCACTGTATATAACCCTGGCGTATTCATTTGGTACTTACGGAGTTAATTGTAATAGTTCTTTATATTTAATGAATACATTCTTTAAGAAAATCATATTTTTCCTATAGTAAAATGGTAACCACAATAGTTCCTTCTATAATTACTTAGTTTATACTAGCTATATATAATCTAATATCGAACGGACAGTTAAATGGGTGAATCTGCCCTATGTCCACAACCAAACATGGAACAGGAAATAAGGTGGAAAACACACATCCAATTGTCTATCAGATATTAATTATATATAACCCATATGTATAAACTAAGGTATTATAGAATTAACCACTAAAGGTCCTTTAAGTTATATTGGTTTAATAATGCGTATCAAACCCTTTTACGAATGAGTTTCTAGTTTAGCCTACTTAATGTTCTATCTGAAAAGTAT